>NC_141146.1:57618833-57951021 GCF_053477565.2 Lygodium microphyllum
TATGGCAACCAGGATACAGAAGTCATGGGGTATACTAACTCTGATTATGCAGGACATGCAGATAGTAGGAAGTCCACTTCTAGCTATGTCTTCACTTATGCTGCAGGGGCTATCTCTTGGATGTCTAGGGCGCAGAAGTGTACGACCCTTTATACTACAGAGGACCAGTATATTGCAACCATAGAGGCTTGCAAAGAGGCTATCTAGTTAGGTTGTTTGATTGCAGACCTTGGTATGACAGATGCTATGCCTACACTGCATTCGGATTCTATGAGTGCCATTCAATTGGCCAAGAATATGGTCTTCCATGCGAAGACGAAACATATTGAGGTGAGCTATGACTTCATTAGCGAGATCATTGAGGACAAGTCTGTTGACCTTGTCAAGTTTTCGACTGAGCAGAATCTTGCAGACAGCTCACGAAAAGCCTCACTACCAAGCGCTTTGCCTTCCTCAGGAAATTGATAGGCATTGGATGAGATGATGTATTTTTCCTCATCCTATTGTACATGTGTACATGTTGGTTGTTGGAGTTTCCATTTCTTGTCTCTCTCTTTCTTGCTTTTGCCCTCCCACCATAGTTCTCGCGTGCAAGCTTTGATCCTTCTCACCTTTCAAAGGCATGATGCAAGAACTAGTTTGAAAAACATGTCAAGTAGCAAAATTTTGAATAGGGAGACTTAGTACTATTGTACTACCCAGTCAATGGACATAAGTAGAAAATGAAGTTTAGGGGGTTAGGACCTTTCAGAGTTCACACCATAAGCCAAACTAGCAATGTGGAACTCAAAACCCTAGAAGGTGAGGGCATAGGCTTCTTTAATGGTAGTCACATAAAAAAGTATTATCTCCCCATGCATCCACTTTACAAACCCCTGATACTAGAAGGCCTTGTCAACGTACGCATAGACACCATTACAGAAAGTGAAGCGCAGGATGAGGAGGCAGTAGCTCCGGCTTACTTGGGCATGACCATTACATCCTAGTAGACACGTGCCATTGATGCATTGATCGATGAAGGTGCTGGCTTTAATCTCCTGACTCATGATCATTAGACTCAAATTGGCAAACCACAGTTATAGCCCACTAACGCCAAACTAAACCCATTTGGTGGCCAATCTTATGCACTTCTGGGAAAGTGTAAAGTTGCAGTCTCTATCAAGTCTAAAAGCTTGCCCATGATCTTTTATGTGTTGCCAAACACGAAAGATGCAAGCTCGGAATTGCCTATTAGGAGGATGAACCTTTAAGAAGCAGGACAACTATAATGCCGACTTCCAGTCACAACGCATCCACCTAGCCATCGGCAACACACAAATTGTCATAGCTTTCAACAAGGGCTACATGACCCCATCACATTCCACAAAGCCACCAGTAGAGAAACCCACCATCGAGCCTAAGGAGGAGGTTGTAATTTGTCATCACCCACCAAACCTTAACACTAGCAAAAAGCCAACCACAGAGCTAAAACCCTTGAACACCATCTTAAATGGGTGCCAAAACATCCAGGATGCTGCCTAGGAGCACCCAACCACATGCTTGCAAGGCTAGAAACCTTTCCTCGAAACCTAGGAGGCCTCAAAGCAACTATAGGCATTGACGAATGATCAAGCTGTGATAGGTCCCCAAGACATTATTGCAAGCACAAGGCTATTACGAGGGTAATGCCTGGATTTAAGTACCTAAAGTCAAGATGGCCAAGGATACTATTCAAATTCCACCCTCAAGATTCACCACACGAAGCATCATGATGAATTAAGCATCAACGTCACAAAAGCCTTTGATCATAGGGCCCATTACCCTTCCAAAATCTAAACCCTTCAAGACTCAACATATCCATCAACCCAAACCATAGCTTGCTACTCACAAACCGCCTCAACCTTGCCCTATTAATATCCCAACCATCGCCCAAGCATCTAGTAATGCACCACCCACCTCACTAGCCATGCCTAGTATACCAAGGCCACACCCCCAACTAGAACCACAACCAAAGCTGCACGTGTCAGCTACTAAACTATCAAGACCAACCAAACCAAATCCACACACCTGCCAGCCATATACCCTCTTACGAATAAAGATTCATTCTAACTTTGGCCACCAACTTAGCTGAGAATATAGGCGATGACTTTTTTGCTTGCCTTAGATGCTTGGATGCCACATTTACCATGCTGACTAAGAGCTACGATCGGTTGGGACCTAGGTCTTTTGGACAAGCCTTTAGCAATGGAAGTACAAATGCTACCTTACTCATAGGAGGAATCAGAATTCGTGTTTGTCAAAGTTGCCTAGGCAGCCAAGGAACTCATGGTTGTTAAGCTTTCCATTGAACAAGCACATGAACAACACCTTATCACATCTTATAACAAGAGCAAAGTCCTTCCTACTACGAACCAAGAAATTGAGAAGTTGAAGAAAATCGTGGACAACAACTCCTCTTTCTTATGCAAATGGTACACCCTTCACCTTCAGTGGGCACTAAAAGGATGCCAAGTCGTGACAAATGTTGAACAGAGACTCATGATCAAAACTATGGAGTATGACCCAACATATGTAGCTCCAACTTCCTATAGGGTGTTGCGACCACTGCCACCACTTGTAATAATTGACCCCTTGAAGACCATGTCAGAGGGCACCCCTATTTAGATCAAATTATCACTAAGAAGAAGCTACACATTGCCAATCAAATCAACTTTGGTGACTTCCTCATGGATGTTCTTTTCTATATCGCTCAAGTAGGCATCCGTCCTTGCGACATGGATCACTATGCTAATCTAGAATACAATTCAAACTTCTACGATTGGCTCATGAAAAAGTAAAACCCTGCAACCAAGCATTGAACGCCCTTGACCTCTCAAACCTTAATCCTAGGAAGGATTCTTCTTATTTTCACAAGGGGAGGGGGTAAGGTGGAAATAAGAATAAAAATCAAAATAAAATGGAAAGAAATCAAAACCAGTTCATGATTAAGAAAAAGGATCATAAGATTAGGGATGTATGGACTGCTTGAGGAAGAAGTTTAATTCTATAATCAAGCATTTCAATTATGCAAGCATGTGAGCTTTGTCCTCTACAAATAATTGTTTTAAAAGGCACTAATGGTGAACATGGCTTCATGACAAGCACCCAGCATGGCAGACCAAGAGAAAGCCAGCAAGTTGCCATTTTCGAAAGAAGAGTAGGAAAAATATGGCCTTGCTATGGAAGCAAGGGCCTTTAACAAGCTCAAGTTCAGGCACTAGAGGATGTTGACATGGAGAAACAAGCAATGAAGTAGATTGTCGAACAATGCCATTTGCAAAAATACATGGAAACAATCGGCCAAGCTGTCGACTATGAGAAGTGTTCGAATTTCTCCAGACCTTTGGTAGAAACCACGACACTGTGACAGTGTGGGAGAGAGAAGAAACCCGCCATCGAGTTAACCCTAAAGTTGGTGGAGAAAGTATTTTTCCTACCCAATAAGGTGGAAAGGTGTCCAAAGAGAGATGTGTACACCATGTTAGGGTTCAGCAAGGTGGTGGTCCATACAAATGATGGCATCAACTTGGTAGACATCCTTGACCCCAAACTCCAACTCCAGGCTAAGATGATGCACGCATTGTTCTCCAGTCATAGGTACAATTCAATAATGAGCCAAATCAATGTGCCTATTCTAGAGAGCATTACAACAAGATCCCTTAACGAAGTGAACCTAAATGGCTTTGTGTGAAAGACCATTGAGTCTTCAACAAAAGCAGTGGCAGTAGTAGGGAGACCAGCAGGAGGAGAGTCCCCTACTAGTAAGGCAAAAATAAAAGTGCTGTCCTCAAAGGTCTCTACCATCAAATTCGGTGGGGTCTTGATAGCCATAATAAGGGAAGCATTGGGGGATGGATGGGGTGAAGAAGGAGTTAGAGAAACACTAGAGGGGTCACCTCCTCACCCGCGAACAATAGCCACACTCCACCAAAAGCATGGTGATCAAGGATGAGGAAGAAGAATGAGAAATTCAAAGTAGCCAAAGAAAACCCAAAAAATCAAAGAAGAAGGATTCACAAGAGAAGGCCGAGGAGGAAAGCAAGAAAAAATAAAAAGCAGACTTACAAAAAGCTAAAAGAGAGTATAAGAAGAAAGAGGAAGAGAGGAAGAAGAAAGAAATGGAGTAGAAGGGATTGGAGGAAGAATCAAGAGAATCTGAGGAGGAGTTGAAAAGGAAGGAAGACAAAGACATGGCTCTGGTAACACGCCTATCTATAGAGCAGCTATGAAAGCAAGACAAGTTGGGCACCATGAGAAGGAGGGCCCAAGCCCAAGCACACAAGCACCAAAAATTGCACCGACTGCATTGAAGGAAGGAAAGGGCAACACTCCTACCCTCATAGTGCCTACCACTCCCACAATCATATCTGCAGCACCAAGCTCCATGGCCAAAGTGGATGCTACTAACCTCATGGTCTGGGTATAGTACTTTGTTAATAAGGAAATGGCCCAAGTAATCGGAGAGGGTACCCCCATAATAGGAACTAAAAAACCAATAGAGTAGTAGATGTCAAGTCGAGGTAGGATCCCAAGAAGTAGAAGAGGGAAACCTCCACAACCTCCATGCCCATGATAGATCTGCCACCTACAAATTATGACAAATATGTCAAAGGAGCTCCTCTCGCAACTAGAGAAGGCAAAGGAAGATAAGAGGATGGTAGTGGTGGCTGAACTAGAGGCAGAAAAGGAGGCCATGGCTATGTCACAATTACAGAAAACTTGTCAAGTAGCAATGTGCCAAAAGGAGACAAGTGAGCTGAAGGAACAGTTATGAGCCAAGGACGAAAGCAAAAACCGAGTGGTAGGCAAGGCTAGATGAAGATACTCAAACCCTAGTAAGCCTGCGACGCCATAATAACGAGCTCAAAAGGCTCTATGAAAACCTACAAGGGGAGATGGAAAAGGTCCATAAAGCCATAGAAGAGTTGGAGGTGGTGAGGGAAGAAAGGGCGCATAGATACTAAGAGGAGATCGAGAAATTGAAGCATTGAGGGGACCTCAAATGGGCTAGTAGCACTGGCTATGGCACTAGCCGGACCTCATGCTCATAACAGACAAACACACCCACACGGCCTCACGGGCCAGGAGCATCTATCTGCTGCTAAAGGATGAACTGTCCTAAAGCCTAATCTATGCGTTTATAGTTTTGTAGTCCAACGTTTCCCTTTATATAAACTCCACAGAGGGAGAACCCATACACATTGGCAATAAATGCCACGATAATCACATACATGGGAGGCAACCTCTCGGTGGAATCACCGCGGCCCCACTACAGCTCTCCTACATTCCAGGGATTGGCCCCTTGATGCGCTGCTCAACATATAGAACAAACGAACAAACTCCACTCTTTCATTTTGAACGTATTCCAAGAGATACCATGTGTCCTTACCAAATGATTCCCACAAGAAACGAACGTCTATCCTACGGCTTAGGGTGCCTTTCCACACTCAAGTGTGGATCATCATAATCGAAAACAGGTGCTATGCATCCAGTCCTTTGTATTCTGATACCATGGTTGCCATGCACATGCAAAAGTGGATGATCCTAAAGTGCTCAAACATAATTTCAATCAGAAACGTGTTGTGCACAACCAGGCTTTCCAATGCTCATTCACTAACCTGTTGCGGCGATGTACGGATAGCACTGAGACAATACCTGTGCTACTATCCTCTTAATTAAAATACAACAAACTCTATGTCATGATATGCATCAGAAAATCAGCACCAATCAGCATGCAAATCGCACCATTCAAACATCCCAACCCCCTACGTTTAGGTATTGCTTTCGTTGCATAGGTGTAGAGGTTCATTTTGTCATGTTTTGATGTATGAAAAGCGATAAATCACCAACTTTGACAAGGAGATAGGGCAAATTGAGGCTAAACCTCATGCTTTGCCACTACCATACATCCACAAACAATCCTTATATTTTTTCTTATTTTTGTAAAGCATATTTCTATTTTTCCCTATTTTCTTGATTTATTTGTCAATAAAATATTCTATTTTCTAATTTTTCTTATTTCAATCACTTTAGCATACTAACATTCAATTTATTTTCTATTTTTCCCCCCATAGGAACACATTTCACCCACCCGAAACGACAAAACTATCATTTTATTGCTTAAAAACCGCATTTTGGGTTTACAGGAATTAAATAGCGCATGTAAATCATTACAAAATCAAATTTTTCTGATAAACAGTAATTAATCATGATGCAACTAGCACTCAAACAAATTTTCATCCAATAAGAACATCATTACCATCATAAACTATCAAAAAACTTCATTTTCCTTTATAAAAATGGTCATACCGTGTTTTTACGAAACCTGAGACGCATTAAATGACTATATGACCAGCACACAGAGCCTCCATTGCTCTCAATCCAATGCTGCACATCAATCTTCAGCATCTCCACCAATCTCCATCACTGTTTTCTTCAATCTCCTTCCCGATTGCTCCTTCAAGATAGTGCACATGAATAGCCCATAGAAAGGAGAGAGAGGGAGGAGAGAGAAAGACTAGATTCTGATCTCTTCATTTAGTCCACCATATCTCACACGAAGACCGGTGATAGGATCAAGGAAGAAGGAGAAGTTGCCGGGTATTATCTGTTAGATAGGTTGCTTGCAGCCCAAAATTCGATTGGGGGGGAGGGAAAGGGTTCGATTTTTTTGGCGCCATTTCCTGATCAGCATGTTGCCGCCATATCCACGCCATGTGAAATTGAAAAGGGGGGGGGGGGGGGGGGGGGGGGGGGGGGGGGGGGGGGGGTTAAGGTCCCAAAGGGCACCCCCCTTTGGCCTAAGTTTTGACCACCTTTTCAAATTTGGCCCATTTTTTGCCTCTTCCACGTTCGGGCTCCTTTTCAGCCTCTAAAAAATCCTACGCGTCCGTCTCGGCATCCCGCACTGACTGGCAACTCCTAGCATCCCGTGCCGCATTCGGAAAAATTATCAAAAACCTGTAAGTGTCGCTCAGGCGCCTTTTAAAAGCCGTCTTTTACTTGGTGCTTAAAATCGTCCTAGCTGTAGCCGCCGCCTTCGATGTCGAATATTTTTCCCCTAAATTTCAGATTTTTTGGCAAATTTTAGGCACATCCCGGGCTCAAAACTCCGCTCTCATTGACGACCATGGGATAGGGTGACTCAGCCGATCGAATCCCACAACAGATCTGCACAAAACAACCAAAGGAAGCATCAAGTTGATACAAAATAGATACATATTAAACCACAGCACAATGCTCACCCTACCCCTGACAAAACCAAGGCATGAAATCCACAAGGAGTAGGCCTAGAATAATCTGATAGAACGCCTGAAGCTAGTCACTAACTGACTGCTCCAACATGGCCAAACTAAAAAGAACTATCAAAGAGGTCACCCTAAGTGGTGGTCTGAACTACCTACCTAACTAAGAACAACACACCCCAAAAGCTCCTACTAGGTGAGGACTTCTTTAGCCTGATCAAGAAGTATTGTCTTTTAGCATATTTCTTCTTTTAGGTTTTTATTTCCCCATACTCGGGCTTGTAAAAAGGAGGGAGCTAAGCGTAGTGACCCAAGGACAACAGGGCATCGGCCTCGGGTCCTGTCTCGACATCCCAAGAACCTACCAAGCCCTCGCGAGGCGACACTTAATCCTTTTCTGACGCTCACTTTTATTTTCGCTCCAACCTTCCTTACTTTCTTTTTTTCCAGTGAGACGCCACCCCTAGAAAGACAAGGCATCGGCCCCGGGTCTAACTCGTCCCAAGGAACCTACCAGGCCTTCGCAAGGCGATGAGCAACTGCTTATAAATTTTCCTTTCTTTTCTTTGCTATTTTTATAGGGGTTAGAACCCCTTTTAACACACCTTTGTATATATTTATTTTTGTTGAGATATTCAGAGTTTTTTTCTCCCTATCATCATCATTTTTTCCTTCGACAGGCTTCTCTAACTGTCTCACAACTAACAAGAACTCCTAGAACGGCTGCCTAGCAGGCTAGCAGAACATGGTCACTAGAACTGCCTTCTGAAACAGGTCTTTCGATGCCCGGCAATGTCTGTACAGGAGGCAACGACTACTCAGCCATCCCTCAGACATACCGAACCTAAACCTGGGACTTCATGCCTTGGACGCTAGTCCCCCAACAAGAAAAGAAAATCCCCTACAAGTACACAGACACATATAGCATAAAAAACACATTACTCGTAAAGGAGATATATCACCTGGATAGGGCCACGAGAAGTCTCCGTGCAACATAGGCTTCTTCCAAGCTCTTCTTTAAACCTGTCTAGCACAGGACTAAAACAAGAAACCATTAACCGCACCCGTACTAAATAGATGACTGGCCCTCTTGGCCTAATGAAATAAAGCATTTCACTACAAAAACTAATCGGCCCTCTTGGCTTGACAAAATAAAGCATTGAAAGCCTCGCAAAACTTGCTCTCTTGGCCTAACGAGATCAAACAGAATAGCACCTACACATCCCTCCCTGAAATAGTACATATATACAATAATATGGTCCTTTCCAAGGAGGAAAAATAGGGCTCGCAACCCTAAACTAAATGCATAAGATTATAACCCATCCCTCCTGCATATATAGCAAGAGGCGTACGCATAATATATTGTCTAATCAACCTATGGGTCTAGGATAACAACGGTAGATGGGTCTCGGCTACTCTTTGCATCACCCATATCAACCATCGCCTGCCATATATTGCATGCTCTAATAACATTCCCCACAAGCGACTGGGTCCTGTCTCATTATTGATAGCAATATCCAAACTAGGACCACAGTTGAAGAAAAGGTCTTCTTCATAAGCAAGATTTGCCAGTGAATCCGCAAACTGATTCCAGTAACGTGGAATCAGCTGAAGAGATACTCTCTCAAACTCCTCAAGTAGGGTCATGACAATTCGATGATACATACAAAGGATGGGATTCTGCACTGTGTATGTCCCATCTAGCTGATTCAAAATCAACTGGGAATCCCCCTTTACTAACAATCGCCCAATACCACCTTGCTTGGCAATATGCAGTCCCATACTCAAGGCTTTATACTCTGCCATGTTGTTAGTGAATCCTACCCCGAGATAAGCAGCTAACTTCATCGTAATTCTACGTCAGGGATCTCGGATTACTACTCCAACACTCCCTTTTTCATTAGGGCCCCTGGATGCTCTGTCAAAATATGGTGTATGTCCACAATGGTTTTACACAGCCTGCCATCACGAACTCCTCTATTCGTAATTATGATAGTCAAAATTTAGCATGTTTAGAGGGTGAACTGATGGCTCCATCCCACCTTCTTCATTGAACTCAACAGGGATACTTGTCAACACTCATAAATAGTGATGGCAGAAGACTTTGATCTCCCACACAAAGGTTCCGTCCTCTTGCTCAATCACCTTGTATCCTTTGCTCCACCAGATATGTTTCCCCTGATGGTATCTCTGCTCGAGATATGGGTGCTCCAAATAAGGAATTAACCGCCCCATCAACCAGCTTTAAGCTCTTTTGCAGGTCTCAAATCAACCCAGCATGGACCTGCAATGCATTTCTCCGTGTTAGCATACTCAGAAATAATAAGGTTTAATCTTATTAAGATTAACCTTATTTTTAAATTCTACTCCTTGCAAATCAACTAGTAGAGCTGTAGACCTATTTTTTCCTATCCTAACAATCTTGTAGGGGCCATCCCATCTAGGTTCTAGCTTCCCTGGAAATAGCTCCCTACACGCATCGTAGTACAGAACTAATTGCCCTTTTTTAAAGGTATACTTCTTTGCTTTAAGGTCATGCAACTGCTTCATCCGACGTTTAGCTACCTCCTGGTGTAATAAGCTCTGCAATTTCATCTCATCCAGGTGGGCTATGGTCGTGAAATGTTCAAAGAGTGCATCCTCATCTCCCAAAGAGTGGTTAATTGCAAACCATATGGTTGGCAACTCGATTTCGAGGGGTAACACACACTCTTTCCCATAAACTAATTTAAATGGAGTATGGCCAATAGCTCGCTTGAACGTTGTATTGTATGCCCATACTGCCACATACAACTTCCTGTCCTAGTCTCGTTTCTTCTCAAAGACTATTTTAGACAAGACACCCACAAGTTGCTTATTAGTACTTTTGACTTGCTCGTTGGCTTGCGGTTATAGGGGGTCGTTTTGTTATGCTTGATTTGCCAAGCTTCAATCAGGCTTTTGATCACCTTATTCAAAAAGTGGGTTCCACAGTCTGACATTAGTTCCTTCGGTGGACCGAAACGGCAGATAATCTACTCTAAAATGAAACTTGCAGTCTCTTTTGCATTGTCCTACCTCGTTGCCCGCGCTTCTGACCATTTTGTAAAATAATCAGTTGCTACTATAATGTACCTCTTCTGAGTAGTAGACGACAGGGTGATAGGATCCACAAAGTCAATGCCCCACTTCTCAAATGGAAGGATAGCCATAATAGGCGTAAGTGGGCATTTCCTATTCCCTCTGCTGTCATGTCTTTAACAGGTATCACATCTCTTAACGTACTCAAAAGAATCTTGGAAGATGGACGGCCACCAATATCCAACTCTTAAAGCTTTCTGTGCCGTCAACCATCCAGCGAAGTGCCCTCCACATGCAGAGTCATGGCACTCTTCTAAGATGAAAGGAACCTCATCAGGCATCACACATCGGCGATAGATATCATCAACACCCTACCGATATAGTGTTCCTACGATCAAGGAAAACTTCAAAGCTTGTTGTCTGATTTTCCTCTTTTCTGATTTTGATAAACCAGCTCCAGTCTCTCCTGTTGATAGATAATGCGTGATAGCAGTATACCAAGATGGAATAGAAGCTATATCAATTTTAAACATTTCTTCAATATCACTTCCTTCAGCCAAAGTCTCTTTTGGCTCCCCGAAATCCACAAGGCATTCCACAATACCCTGCAACCCTTGTGGCTTACTCTTAATCTCATAATCGAACTCTTGCAAAGTGATTAACCACTTTGCCAGATGATCAAGTGGTTGTAGCTTGTTTATAAGCAATCTAAGCCCTTCCGCCTTCGTATAGAAAACTACCTTCTCATAGAGGATGTAGTGCCTGAATTTTTTAGTCGCAAAGACCATCGCAAGGCACAACTTCTCCATGTAGGTGTAGTTAATTTCTGATATGCCCAATTTTCAACTAGCAAAAGCTATCAGATGATACCACTTTTCCTCCCAGATTTGGGCTAAACAATAGCTAATACTATGCATGGTGGCTACTAAAAATATGTAAAATATATCGCCTCTTTTGGGTGCTTTTAAAACTGGTGCTTTTACTAGCTCCTGTTTCACATCCTCGAAAGCTACCTTACAAGGGTCACTCCATACAAATAAATAGCTGAAGGATAATAAGCTCGTTAATGGCAATGTCCTTTCTGCCAAGGCATTTATAAACCTTTGATAGTACCCTACCAATGACAGAAAGCTATGTACCTCTTTCGGAGTGCGTGGTGGACTCATAGTGACTATAACCTTGATCTTTTCAGGGTTAGTTGTGATCCCTACTGAGCTGACCACATGGCCTAGCAATAGCCCATAAGGCACTCCAAAGACACACTCTCGTGGGTTAAGAGCGATACAAAATCGTCAGCAGCACTCAAAGCACTTTCTTAAGATAATCAACATCCTTTCCCTTATTGAGATATCGAGCTCCACTCGTGATATGCCAGGGTGACTGTTGTGCATTTATGTCACCGACTTGTTAGTTGCAGATACGGTTGGTACACCGCCCATGAATAATAGCTAGATGACAACTATCCTTATCTACTCTAGTTCGTGGCTCAGTTAGTATGCCACCTTAGTTAGTTGAGTTTGGTTTGAGACCTACATATTCAGGATGCAAGTACGCCAAAGGAGGCATGGGATACTTTGTCAAAAATGTATAGCACAAATACGCAAGCCAGGAAAATGCAGCTCAAGCAAGAGTTGCACAATGTGCAAAGAGAAAGTATGAGCATCAATGACTACCACATGAAGGTGAAGAAGATTGCAGATACACTTGCTTCCATTGGGTCACCAGTGGAAGATGATGATTTAGTTTCTGTGACCTTGAATGGTCTAGGAAAGGATTATGCACAGTTCCGAACATCCATTTCCGTCCGTGAAAGATTTCCTGATTTTGAGGAGTTGATCGCTTTTCTAATTTTTGAGGAGCAGAGAAATGGTGGTGCATCTGCTTCAGGAGGAACTTCAAAAGAAACTGTCTTCTACTCAAATGCTGGAAGAGGTAGAGGCAGAGGCAGAGGAGGCCAATCTGGAGGCCGTTGTAGAAATCAAAATATGTAGCAAACTCAAGAAAACCAGTCCTATGGAGGAGGACGTGGTAACTCTAGAGGCAGGGGGAGCCAAAGAGGTCGTGGTGGATGGCAAAGAGGCCAAAATGCATACAACAATGTTGAATGCTACTATGGTAAAATGGTTCATATGGCTAAAGACTGCTATAAAAAGCAGAATGACATCATGAATGGAAAATTGCAACAAGGGAATTATGCATCTTCTAGTAGACAGGGTGATGAAAGAAATGAGCATTTGTTTATGGTGCAGTACATGACTAATTCTGTGACAAGTGCAGAAGAAAGCAACGATGTGTGGTATGTTGACTCATGTGCATCAAACCACATGACAGGTCATGCAGAATGGATGCAGGACGCAAGGAAAATGGAAAAACCAGGATTTGTGGAGACTGGTGATGATACTGCACATCCTATTGTGCAGATTGGAAAAATTCCTTTGTCTATGCAGGATGGGAAAAAGAAATACCTGTAGGATGTATTTTATGTCCCGAATATCACCAAGAACTTGGTTTCTGTTGGTCAAATGGTTGAGCAAGGCTTGCAGGTCAGATTTAATTATCATGGATGCTTTGTTGAGGATATGAAAAATAAAGGTTGCTTGATAGCAAAAGGAAAGAAGAAAGGCAGAATGTTTACGTTGGAAGCAGACATGCCTGAATTGAGTGCAGCAATGTTTGCACATGGGACCGGTGTAGTTGCAGATATTGATATCTGGCATAAACGCATTGGTCATGTTAATGTACAGTGACTTAAATCAATGCAAGCCCAAAATATTATTGCAGGATTGCCTAAATTCAAGGTTGCAGAAATGCATAGGATATGTGAAGCCTGTCAATTTGGAAAACAGGCAAGGAAACCATTTCCTAGACATGTTCAAGAGAGTAAGAAGCCATTGGAATTAATCCACTCTGATGTGTGGACTACTAAAGCTGCATCTATTGGAGGCTATCATTATTTTGTCACTTTTATTGATGACTATAGCAGAAAAGTTTGGGTGTATTTTATGAAAAAGAAAAGTGAAGTTTTTGGGCATTTCAAAACTCTTAAAGCTATGGTTGAAAAAGAAACACACCTGCAAATAAAATGCCTAAGGTCAGATGGAGGGGGAGAGTACCTCTCAAATGAGTTTGCAAGGTTCTTAGAGGAGTATGGCATAAAGAAGTAATATTCATGTAGTCATACCCCACAGCAAAATGGAATTGCAGAAAGAAAAAACAGGCATATTGGAGAGGTATCTCGTGCCATGCTCAATGAAAAAGACTTGCCAGATTTTTACTGGGCTGAAGCAATTGCTACAGCAGTCTACATAATGAATAGGACTCCCACTGCAGCAATACATGGGATGACTCCAGAGGAGAGGTATACTAGTAGGAAACCAGATATTTCTCATTTGAAAATTTTTTGTTGCATTACCTATGTTCATGTGCTAGATGAGTTGAGATCCAAGTTGGATCCAAAAGCTGAGAAGTGCATCTTTATTGGTTATTCTCTGCAGAGAAAAAAGGGTATAGATGCTATAACCCTTCTACTCGTAAGTTTACAGTGAGCAGAGATGTTATTTTTTATGAGATGAGTAGCTGGTATAAACCAGTAAATGTGATTGATAATGTAGAAGCACAAAATGGTAATGCTGCACAGAATTCACAGCAGCAGTCACAAGATATTAGTGGACCTGGAGCGTCCTCTAGCAGTGGTTCACATTCTTCGCCATGGACAGGCAGATTGAGATCAGGAGAATCTTCTCAAAGCAATGCAGATAGTGGTATGCAGGTATCATGAAAAGGAAAAGAGAAGGTAGATCAGCCCATGTTTGATGTGAATGCAGGTCACTCTTATGTGGATGGTGAATCCAGTGGCTCAAAACAGAGCATTGATGATGAGTTGGGTATTCCTTCTATTGTTAAACCTAGAGTAAGGAAATCCAGGGATGTTTTAAGAGCACCTGGGAGTGAACCTACTTTGCGCAGGTCTACCAGAGCTAGGTATCCTATGGATAGACTGAAATATGATGGATTTACAGCCATTCACTATGCATATATGGTCAAAGTGATACAGGAACCAGAACCCACTTCTTTTGAGCAAGCCATGGGAAAAGAAAAATGGAAGAAAGCCATGGATGAAGAAATGGATGCCTTGGAAGCAAATGCTACATGGGAATTGGTACCTTTGCCTAAAGATAAGAATGAAATTGGTTGTAAGTGGGTTTATAAGGTGAGGCACAATGTAGATGGTTCTGTGAACAGATACAAGGCAAGATTAGTAGTCAAGGGGTATGCACAAACATATGGCATTGATTATGAAGAAACATTCAGTCCGATTGCAAGGATGGCAACCGTAAGAGCAGTCATTGCTATGGCTGCATCAAAGGAATGGTCTTTACATTAGATGGATGTAAAGAATGCCTTCTTGCATGGTGATTTGCAAGAAGAGGTATATATGGAGCAGCCACCAGGTTATGTGCATGCTGTTCATCCTGAGTTTGTTTGCAGGTTGAAGAAAGCCTTGTATGGCTTGAAGCAAGCACCTAGAGCATGGTCTGACAAGATAGGACAGTATCTTGTCACTATTGGCTTTCAAATTTCCAAGGCAGATTTCTCACTTTATGTGAGAAAAACAGAGAAATGTATTATGCTACTTGTCATTTATGTTGATGATTTGATTATGACAGGTGACAGTGATGAAGATATCATTCATGTGAAAATGCTATTGAAGTAAAAGTTTGAGATGAAGGATTTGGGAGAGCTGCGTTATTTCTTGGGCATTGAGGTGATTAGATCACCAAGTGGGATACGACTCTTGCAGAGGCAGTATGGATTGGACATGCTGTCCAAATATGGGATGACAAATTGTAAGCCTATTTCAATTCCTTTGGAGCAAAATGTGAAGCTAAGCGCAAATGTAGGTGAGCTTCTGGAAGACCCTACTATATACAGATGCATAGTAGGAAGTTTGATTTATATGACTATTACTAGGTCAGATTTGAGCTATGATGTTGGATTGGTAAGTCAGTTTATGCAGGCTCCAAGGAAACCGCATTTGGATGCGGCTAGACGCATACTCAAGTATGTGAAGTCCACATTGCAGTATGGACTATTTTATGAGACTGGGGTTTAGATATAGTTGCATGGATACACTGATGCTGATTGGGCTGATAGTACTTCTAATAGACGATCTACCAGTGGATATGTGTTCTCTTTTGGGAGTGCTGCAGTCACTTGGAGCAGCAAGAAACAACCTACAGTTGCCTTGTCAAGCACAAAGGCTGAGTACAAGGGCGCAGCAATGGCTGCATATGAGGTAGCTTGGTTGCATAAGCTACTTTATGATATGCATCAGCCTACAGATGGGCCAGTTGTCATTTATTGTGACAACATGAGTAGTATATACTTGGCAAATAACCCAGTCTATCATGCTAGAACAAAGCACATTGAGGTGCATTATCACTATGTGCGGGAGAGGGTTTTACTAGGTCTTATTGATCTAGTTTATGTCAGCACAGAGGATCAGGTAGCTGACATATTTACGAAGGCATTGGACACAGAGAAGCTGCGCAAGTTCAGAGACCTGCTTGGTGTGCAGGAATTGGGATTGAGCTCGAGGGGGAGTGTTGAGATATCGAGCTCTACTCATGATATGCCAAGGTGACCGTTGTGCATTTATGTCACTGACTTGTCAGTTGCAGATGCAGTTGGTATACCGCCCATGAATAATAGCTAGATGACAGCTATCCTTATCTACTCTAGTTCATGGCTCAGTTATTATGCCACCTTAGTTAGTTGAGTTTGGTTTGAGACCCACATATAGGGTTCTTCTATTTCTTTTTTACTAGAGTTCTTTTTGGCTTACACAACTAAGAAGAGGAAAATGGTTTTCAGCCTCCACCTTTGTGTGTATTCCCCCATTGTGCAAGCAAGAAAGCTACAAATGAGACTCCTTCCTTCTCTCCCACAATCTTGACATCCCTTACAGTGGCTACCCCTAGGTGATCAATAAATACTTTCAACTTGTCTGGGGAAATGTCGCCAAAGGTCTTATCTCTGTCCGTTGCCATGATCTAGGTGCATTGCACAATCCAAAGGCCATCACATGGTACACAAAAGTACCAAAGACAGTAATGAAAGTTGTTTTCAACTTGTCCTCTTCTGCAATTGCCATATGGTTGTATCCTGCAAAGCAATCCATAAATGAATATAATTCCCTACCCACTAATTGATCCAAAATCCGGTCAATAAATGGCAACGGGTAGTAATCCTTAACCGTCTGCTTATTCAACTCTCTAAAATCTACACATAGTCAAATCTGGTTGTTTTTCTTATTTTCCTGATGACAATTGGTGAACACCATTCTGTGTGCTATACAGGGAAGATTAAACTAGCTTTCCTTAACTTCTATAACTCCTCAACAGCCCGTCCCTCAATTCAAAAGGCATACGCCTTACTTTCTGATGCACAAGATGATTGCCTTCTTTTACAGGAATAGTATGAACAGCTAGGCTGGGAGGAATACCTCTAAGCTCATCATAACTCCAAGCAAAGATGTCGCGAAATTCTTGAATCAAGGATACATAGTCCTCCTTTTCTGTTAAATTGAGCATGGAACCTAATTTAATTGGTCGTGAATCATTCGGCATGCCAAGGTCCAACTCAATCACATCTGCGTCTCTTATCCTATCTTGCGGCTATATCGGCTCATTTAGGGTTATCTGATAAATATCCTCTATAGTGGACCCCTCTTTAGATTCATCACTAGATGATGTCTCACTACCAGATGTATCATCTGCTATTTCTAATTCAGTAGAGGATAAAGGAGCTCTCTCACTCTGAGGCGACTCAAAGTAAGCATCGACTATTACTCGATTAGCACCTCTACCTAGAACCACTCGACCGGCAGGTATATCGACTTGACAGTCTGTTCGTAAGATCCAAGGCCTACCTAGCAAGACTCGATAGCTACGGTGTCCTGCAAGTCTTATTACCCTAAAGTCCAAGATGCATTCTACACTTTCCACTGTAACATGGACTTTAGTAACGCAACCTTCTGGTTGCCTTAGAC
This sequence comes from Lygodium microphyllum, assembly GCF_053477565.2. Lineage (NCBI taxonomy): Eukaryota > Viridiplantae > Streptophyta > Polypodiopsida > Schizaeales > Lygodiaceae > Lygodium > Lygodium microphyllum. Next base: position 57,636,207 of record NC_141146.1, read on the forward strand.
TATCATCATCAGCCATTCTAAGAAGGGTGGAGCCATCTTTTTGGATGCCTAGACCCAACCTCTCCATCAACTCTGAACTCATGATATTGATGGAGGACCCAGTGTCTACGATAGCATGCTCCACTAATATTCCATCCACGTATGCTGGAACCCTAGGGCAATTCTTTTCCGCATGATCTCCCCTACTCGTGCTATGCCCAAAGGTTCTACAATATACCCAATATGCATGATCTTCTTGAATTCCTTGCGTACTCGTGGAGATAATTTAATGTGAACTGTAAGAGGTTTACATCTGGTTTGACTTCGCAAAGAGAACTTGGTAAATCAAAATCATGATAGGTAGCCAAAGCTCTCTTTTCTTGCCAAACCATCCTTTCCTTTGGTCTCAGGACCAGATTTGGTGCTTCTTTTTTAGCTCTTGCCTTCTTTCTTGGCACTTCCTCATCCTTCTTAGGATCGACTTTTTTTTCAACAGGCCTTAGAGGTCCACCTTCCATGCCAGGATTCAGGACTTGCGTCCCCTTATCCCCTTGCTTAGGGTTTTCCTTGACCAGTTTTGCATTATCTTTATCACCCTCTTTAGCCTTTTGGCCTCTTGTCATGGCTCGTAGGTTAGAGGTTTCAATGCCATTGATGCGTACAGCCTCGATAAGGCTGACTCCATTGCCTTGTGGCAACTCCTCTATAGTGGTCTTTCCCCTTTGTAATACTTGCATTGGTCCATCATTTTGCTGGAGGTTATTACCTTGCGCTCTATGATTAAATGGACCTCGTTGTTTACTCCCTTGTTGGAGGGAACTAATCTTACTCCAACATGTAGCGGCTAAGTGGCCCGACTTCCCACAAATATCACATTTAACATTTGGATAGTTTCTAGGGAAATGTTGTCCACCACACCACTTACAGCTGAATCTTGAGGGACCACCCTCTTCAGGGCATCGACTCCCTATCAGATTCTGTTGCTTCTTCAGGAAATTGATGTCAACAGCTATTTGCCGATATTGTTCAGAAATTGATGCCGGAGGCATATTCCACGGTGGATTCCGTGAGGTTTTACGGTGGATTCCGTAAACTTAGATGACTGGGGCTCATACACAAAGAGGATTCTTTGTGCGAGAAGTTTATGGGGACGCCTGTCCTTTTCGGGCGTTTCATTAATTTAGTGTGTACATGGGTGATTCCATAGCGGGTGATTCCGCAAAATGCATATTAAATTAATAAACGTTTATGAGTTTAGAGTGCGCACTCGTAATAAATTAAGGTTAGGATTTATTTCTAACCAGTTGATTTATTTATGTAGCTGAAGACTGCTAGGTATTCACTTTTGTCGGTTTAATTGTATTATTTTACTAACGATTGTGAATGCTTCAGTTGATGTGTAGAGATAGCAGCAGTGGCGGAGGAAAGCATTGGAGTCTAGCGAGTATTCGACCTATGGATTATATTTTGATAGGTGTCACGCCTATATTTTGTTATGTCTATTGAGGCGTCGATTATTTATTATTATTTTGTATGCGTCTATGCGCATGGATATGTTATTTCTATTTGGACATTGAGATTGGGCGTGCCAGACTCTATGGGCATCGTCCATTAGCTTTATTTCCTATTTTTGTAGAAAGCAAACTCCAAAGCTAAAAGCTTGTCATATTTTTGTAAATTGGGCTATTATTGAGCATGAAGATGGAAATATACATAAAATACATGCTTTGTGAAGCGCTCACACAAGGCATGGGGGGAGATTGAACCCAATTGGTCTCTTGCTTCTTGTCGTTCATGCTTTTACATTGTTTTTTGTGCAAAAAGGTAGAGTTCATTGTTCTTGGGGACCTTTCGGGATTCACTACGTGAGCATACTGCAACCGATCTGCGCACCAGTGGTATCAGAGCAGAGCTGAGATCAAGAGCTTCCAATCGCTACCCATCTCGAGCGAAGGCGGAGCTCCAGGAACGATCGGGCTCTACAGTCAATCTCATCGCGAACCGTCGATACAGGCAGACTTCTAGCGATCAAGAACCCCTATTTCTACTCTCAGATCGCGAAGGACCAGTCTGTGCAGGCGGAGGACCACGTATCCATCTCCTTCATCAAGTCGTCAAAAACCAGAGCTAAGTTTCAATTACAAGCTTAAAAGCTTTTAAAAAAACAAAAAGTCTTAAAGCTTAGTTAAGCTTTAATAAAGCTTAACCACGAAAAATCGTTTCGGGCGGCATCAGTATAAACTCGCCACATTCAAATCCGTCGCCAACATACTGCGATACCCGAAAATCAAATTTGTCTTGGTAATCCATAAGTTCCATAAGCTTAAGACTCTAAGCTTCTGCAAGTCACACAGGATAATCAAGTTCAGCAACTCCGGGTCCTGCACCTCAGAAGTCAAGTCCTGCAAGTCGACTAGAATCAAGTCCTGCAAGTTCATCAAGTCGGCCTAAGTTCTGCAAGTCTGCAACTCTGCAAGTCGGCTAAGTCTGCAACTCTGCAAGTCAGACTAGTCAACTGGAGTCAGAACTGACTAGTACTCAAAACTCCTAGAAGTGCTGTTCCTGCGCAAAAACTCTAAACTGGAAAGTTGTTCGTGGCAAAGTATTCTACCCATCCACCGGTCTGCTGAAGTATTTTCAGCAAACGAAGAAGGAAATATTGCAGATTTTCGGAAAATTGAGAAAGAAATACCCAAAAATACATAGCCTTGTAACCCCAAATTTGAGATACGCTCATCTCGCTAACCTGATTTTGAGTGAGAAAGGTCTTTTGAGTTTTACAGGATGACGACCCCACATATGGATGATCCTATGGCTGAAGACGATCTACCTGAGCCTACCATGGAACAAAAGCTGGATCTAATCATGCTGCAATTGGAAGAAGAACGAAGGGCTAGGCAAGCATTGCAAGCGCAATTGACAAAATTACAAAGAGCGTCTACCGACAAAGAAGAACCTCAAGCTGAAGATTTGATTCGACGTACCATCGACGCCACTCTTGAAGCTCAAACCATTCGCAAGGAATCAAAGATAAGTAAACGAAGTTTCAAATTTCGCACTTTCAATGGCATACGAGAAGGAAAGACTGTTTTATCTTTCATTAGCCAGTTTGATGACTATTTCCATGAGGAAACCTATCCAGAAAAAGATAAAATCAAGTGTGTTACTAATCATTTGGTAGACAGAGCATCACTTTGGTGGACTGTAGTACGCAAGAGCATAGAATGTCCTGCTACTTGGGAAGATTTCAAGAAGAAGTTCATGCAGAATTTCCTTCCACCGCAATTTCATGAGAAGGCTATCAAGCAATGGGATTTACTTCAACAACGGGATCGTGAGCCTATTCCACAGTATACAGAGCGTTTTTGGAATGCACTCCTACAGCTACGCATGCTTGAAGACGTACAGAGACGACACATAAGCGGAAGTATATGTCTGGACTTCTTGGACATTACTACGCTGAAGTGAACATGTTCAACCCTGCTACCCTTGAAGACGCCATCTCACTAGCTCACGACACTGAAGATAAGTTACGTGGAAGAGACAAACGACCACAGCAATTCCAAGCCAATGGTAATTATGGATCTAAACAATTCAATTCCAATTTTAGAAGGTTTAATCCAGGTCGTTTCTCATCACCATCTTTCCGCAAGAATTGGGCTAAACCACCTGCATTACCATCCAATGTCAATCCAAATCCTAAACCTATTCCACAAGCAAATCCAAATGTACCCAGACTTCCAGCCATTGCAAATAATGTAACCAAAGCCAAGCCAATAGTATGCTATAAGTGTCACCAGCCTGGGCATCTCGCAGCAAATTGTCATTCAAAGAAGCCACCAGCACATATCAACTATCTTGGAGCCATGGACGAAGACGAGCATGAGGATATGCATGATTTCACTGAAGATGAGGATGATACTACTACTACTTCCGACACTTTACCAGGTATGCCTACTCCACATTCATTATTGACCATGAAATGTTTGGTGCATGGAAAGGAAAGAACTATCTTGCATGATGACGGTAGTACTCATGACTTTATTTTAGCAAAATTGGTAAAGGAATTGAAATTACAGACTGTACCTACGCATTATCGCATAAAAGCTGCATTTTTAGGCACTAGGTACAATGGCACACAAGAAGTACAAGATTTAGAGATTCAAATTGGTTCATACATTGAAAGAAGAAATTTCTTAGTTGTTCCGTTACAGTAAAGCGACATTATTTTAGGAATGCCTTGGCGACACCAGCATAATCCAAATATAGATTATTCCACGCACACAATGAATATTAATTTTCAAGGAAAATCTATTACATTATATGGTATGCATGCATCTAATATTTTTCCACTGCTTTCGCATACTCAAGCAAAACGTGCATTACGCAAGAGTACTAAATCAAATCTCATTTGGGTGAATGAATTACAAGCAAAGGAAAATCATATGCACCCTAGGCATAAAGAATTTCTTGCATATTTTAAGGACTGTTTTGCCGAAGACCTACCACCAGGTTCACCTCCTTCACGTCCAGAAGACCATAAGATTGATTTAATCCCTGGCACACAACCACCTTGCAAAGCACCATATAGGCACAATCAAATAGAGCAAAAAGAAATCCAGAGTCAAGTTGAAGAATTACTAAATAGAGGTTTAATTTGACCTAGCAGTTCTCCATTTGGTGCACCTGTACTCTTAGTTAAGAAAAAGAATAATACTTATTGTATGTGTATTGACTACCGAGCTTTAAATAAGATCACTGTAAAGAATAGATATCCTATACCTAGAGTTGATGACCTTATGGACAAACTGCAAGGATATTCTATATTTAGTAAAATTGACCTTAAGTCTGGATATCATCAGGTGAGGCTAGATAAATCTGACATATTTAAGACTGCATTCAGAACACAGTTTGGCCATTACGAATTCTTAGTCATGCCATTCGGATTGACTAATGCACCTGCCACCTTCAGTAGAATGATGAACCGTATCTTTTTGAAATATTAGTACTGTGTGATTGTTTTCTTTGATGATATTTTGGTGTTTAGTCAAAATGAGAACGAGTATTATGAGCATTTGTCATTAGTTTTTCAATTACTGAAAGAAAATCAATTGTTTGCAAATCCTGAAAAGAGTGAATTCTTTAAGACAGAAATTGAGTATTTAGGTCATATTGTATCATCTGAAGGAATTAAAGTTGATCCTAAGAAAATTGATGCAATATTGCATTGGCATGTTCCTAAAAACGTGCATGAGTTACGCTCATTCCTTGGTCTTGCTAGTTTTTATAGGAAGTTTGTACGTAATTTTTCATTACTTGCTTTACCATTAACCAAACTTCTCAAGAAAGGAATTGTTTATCAATGGACTGAAAATCAGCAGAAATCCTTTGATTTACTGAAACGTGCATTAACCAATGCCCCTGTTTTACAATTGCCTGACTTTAATAGACCATTCTTTCTAGTTGTGACCGATGCTAGCGGATCAGGAATAGGAGCTGTACTAATGCAAGACAATCATCCAATAGCATATTCTAGTTCTAAGCTGAAATCCTCTGAGCTGAAATATTCCACTTATGACAAAGAGCTATTAGCAGTTGTACAAGCATTAAGACAATGGAAACACTACTTAATGGGTTCAGAATTCATGATAAAGATTGACCAGCAAAGCATTAGACATTTACTTAGTCAACCCCAAATTTCTGACCATCATATCAAATGGGCTTCCTTCATTCAAAGTTTTCATCCTATCATTCAATACCAACCTGGAAAAGAAAATGTAGTTGCTGATGCATTGAGTAGAAGACCTGCAATTCATAATATTTCTGTCATATCTTTTGATTCTTTGATTGCTATGAAAGATACATATCACCAGGATATTACTTTTCATTCTGATTGGCATAAATTAGTTCAAAATAATTTCATTCCTGTTGATTCATTGTCATATAATGATGGATTTATGTTTTATGAAAAGAGACTGTGTGTTACTATTCCATTCCGATCTTTTGTTTTGAATGAAATTCATTATCCCCCATATCAAGGTCATAGAGGTATCATATCTAATTACGCATGTTAACTGAATATTTTTATTGGCTGCATATGGATGCAGATGTATCTAATTTCGTTTCTGAATGTTTGATTTGTCAAAGAATAAAAAGACATCATGGTAAACAGTATGGATTACTAATGCCTTTGTCTATTCCATCTAAACCTTGGGAACATATTTCTATGGATTTCATTACTGGTTTACCAAATACTAAATCTAACCATGATATGATTTGGACAGTTGTAGATAGATTTAGTAAACAAGCATATTTCATTCCATGTAACAAACTTTAACAGCATCACAAGCAGCACAGTTATTTTTGAAAACTGTTTTTACTAACCATGGATTGCCAAAAGTGATTATTTCAGATCGTGATTCTAGATTTTGTAACAATTTTTGGATTACACTGTTTGCAAATCTAGGCACAAAGATTGAATTTTCATCTGCATTTCATCCAGAAACTAATGGACAAACAGAAGCCACAAACAGCACTATTCTAAATCTTTTACATGCATATACTATCTCTAAACCTCAGGCATGGGACACTCATTTGCATTTATTACAGTTTGCATATAACAATACACCGCACACATCTACAAAGAAAGCACCTTTTGAAGTCATTTATGGATATAGATTATCTACACACGTTGCATCTTTGTCTAATAGAATTCAGAGTGCTGATGATATTGCTACTATGCATAATAGTATTTTTTATGAGGTTAAGGATATGATTGCTAAAGCCCAGCAATCATATACCAAACAAGCCAACAAGAAAAGACAAGCCATGAATTTCAAAGTTGATGATTATGTTTGGCTCAGAATAGAAAAACGTAGACTGCAAAGTGTAGATAGACATCCAGTTGTCAAATTAGCTCCTAGATTCTATGGACCATTTAGAATCATTCATAAAATTAATGATAATGCATTCAAGTTAGAATTACCATCTCATTGAAAAATTCACAATACATTTCACATTAGTTTATTGAGACCATTTAGAGGCCAATTACCTATCCACCCTGTTTATGAAAACCCACCTTTACTAGAGGAAGACACTAAAATACTTGAACCAGAAGCCATCATAGACACTGACTACATGACCACTAGAACTGGCCGAAGGTATTCTAGATATCTAGTAAAATTTAAGAACCATCCTATAGAGGAAGCACAATGGATACACGCTAGAGACTTAAATGCTTTCCCCACTCTGTTAGCTCCACATTGAGCTAATAGCAATTGAGGTCAATTGCTATCCCACCCCGGGGGTATGATGCCAGGAGGCATATTCCACGGTGGATTCCGTGCCACGGTGGATTCCGTGAGCTTTTACGGTGGATTCCGTAAACTTAGATGACCGGGGCTCATACACAAAGAGGATTCTTTGTGCGAGAAGTTGATGGGAACGCCTGTCCTTTTCGGGCGTTTCATTAATTTAGTGTGTACATGGGTGATTCCGCAAAATGCATATTAAATTAATAAACGTTTATGAGTTTAGAGTGCGCACTCGTGTGAATCCCGGAAGGTCCTCAAGAACAATGAACTCTACCTTTTTGCACAAAAAACAATGTAAAAGCATGAACGACAAGAAGCAAGAGACCGATCTGCGCACCAGTGGTATCAGAGCAGAGCTGAGATCAAGAGCTTCCAATCGCTATCCATCTCGAGCGAAGGCGGAGCTCCAGGAACGATCGGGCTCTACAGTCAATCTCATCACGAACCGTCGATACAAGCAGACTTCTGGCGATCAAGAACCCCTGTTTCTACTCTCAGATCGCGAAGGACCAAGCTGTGCAGGCGGGGGACCACGCATCCATCTCCTTCATCAAGTCGTCAAAAACCAGAGCTAAGTTTCAATTACAAGCTTAAAAGCTTTTTCTTTTTTAAAGTCTTAAAGCTTAGTTAAGCTTTAATAAAGCTTAACCACGAAAAATCGTTTCGGGCGACGTCAGTATAAACTCGCCACGTTCAAATTCGTCGCCAACATACTGCGATACCCGAAAATCAAATTTGGCTTGGTAAGCCATAAGTTCCATAAGCTTAAGACTCTAAGCTTCTGCAAGTCACACAGGATAATCAAGTTCAGCAACTCCGGGTCCTGCACCTCAGAAGTCAAGTCCTGCAAGTCGACTGGAATCAAGTCCTACAAGTTCATCAAGTCGGCCTAAGTTCTGCAAGTCTGCAACTCAGCAAGTCAGCTAAGTCTGCAACTCTGCAAGTCAGACTAGTCAACTGGAGTCAGAACTGACTAGTGCTCAAAACTCCTAGAAGGGCTGTTCCTGCGCAAAAACTTTGAACTGGAAAGTTGTTCGTGGCAAAGTATTCTACCCATCCACCGGTCTGCTGAAGTATTTTCAGCAAACGAAGACGAAAATATTGCAGATTTTCTAAAAATTGAGAAAGAAATACCCAAAAATACATAGCCTTGTAACCCCGAATTTGAGCTACGCTCATCCCGCTAACCTGATTTTGAGTGAGAAATGTCTTTTGAGTTTTACAGGATGACGACCCCACATATGGATGATCCTATGGCTGAAGACGACCTACCTGAGCCTACCATGGAACAAAAGCTGGATCTAATCATGCTGCAATTGAAAGAAGAACGAAGAGCTAGGCAAGCATTGCAAGCGCAATTGACAAAATTACAAAGAGCGTCTACCGACAAAGAAGAACCTCAAGCTGAAGATTTGATTCGACGTACCATCGACGCCACTCTTGAAGCTCAAACCATTCGCAAGGAATCAAAGATAAGTAAACGAAGTTTCAAATTTCGCACTTTCAATGGCATACGAGAAGGAAAGACTGTTTTATCTTTCATTAGCCAGTTTGATGACTATTTCCATGAGGAAACCTATCCAGAAAAAGATAAAATCAAGTGTGTTACTAATCATTTGGTAGACAGAGCATCACTTTGGTGGACTATAGTACGCAAGAGCATAGAATGTCCTGCTACTTGGGAAGATTTCAAGAAGGAGTTCATTGTTCTTGGGGACCTTCCGGGATTCACTACGTGAGCATACTGCGACCGATCTGCGCACCAGTAATAAACGTTTATGAGTTTAGAGTGCGCACTCCTAATAAATTAAGGTTAGGATTTATTTCTAACCAGTTGATTTATTTATGTAGCTGAAGACTGCTAGGTATTCACTTTTGTCGATTTAATTGTATTATTTTACTAACGATTGTGAATGCTTCAGTTGATGTGTAGAGATAGCAGCAGTGGCGGAGGAAAGCATTGGAGTCTAGTGAGTATTCGACCTATGGATTATATTTTGATAGGCGCCACATCTATATTTTGTTATGTCTATTGAGGCATCGATTATTTATTATTATTTTGTATGCGTCTATGCGCACGGATATGTTATTTCTATTTGGACATTGAGATTGGGCATGCCAGACTCTATGGGCACCGTCCGTTAGCTTTATTTCCTATTTTTGTAGAAAGCAAAATCAAAAGCTAAAAGCTTGTCATATTTTTGTAAATTGGGCTATTATTGAGCATGAAGATGGAAATATACATAAAATATATGCTTTGTGAAGTGCTCACACAAGGCATGGGGGGAGATTGAACCCAATTGGTCTCTTGCTTCTTGTCGTTCATGCTTTTACATTGTTTTTTTGTGCAAAAAGGTAGAGTTCATTGTTCTTGGGGACCTTCCGGGATTCACTATGTGAGCATACTGCGACCGATCTGCGCACCAGAAATCATGTAAGTGTAGTGCTTCTTCATATCCTTAACTTCGCCAGGAATTGCAATGGGTTGTGCCATGATGACAATCGGATTGACAATAGGAGTTTGGACTGATGGAATCACACCCCCACTTGAAGTGGGTTGACTTGGTGGAAGAGAGGAAGAACTTGCGCTTCCTTCTGCACCTAAAGGACTATGTGTAGTAGTTGGGTTACTAAGACCACTGCCTATTATGCATATCGGGCTGCTCCTTTGAGGAGAATAGCGACTTATAATCTCCAACCGCCGTCTAGCCCTCTTAGCACGTTCTGCTTTTTGTATTTTGGCTTGACAATCCTTGTCAGAGAATATAAACCAACTTTTTTGGTCCCTCAAAACCCTAGATTCGAGAACCACCACTTGTTGGCAGCTCCTGGCAAATGCACCACTGATGGGACCTCAAATGGGCCGACACTGGCTATGGCACTAGCCGGACCTCATGCTCATAATAGACAAACACACCCACACGGCCTCCCAAGCCAGGAGCGTCTATCTGCTCTGCTAAAGGACGAACTGTCCTAAAGCCTAATCTATGAGTTTATAGTTTTTTAGTCCAATGTTTCCCTTTCTATAAACTCCACAGAGGGAGAACCCATACACATTGGCAATAAATGCCACGATAATCACATACATGGGAGGCAACCTCTCGGTGGAATCACCGTGGCCCCACTACAGCTCTCCTGCATGCGCTGCTCAACATATAGAACAAATGAACAAACTCCACTCTTTCATTTTGAACGTATTCCAGGAGATACCATGTGTCCTTACCACATGATTCCCCAAGAAACAAACGTCTATCCTATGGCTTAGGGTGCCTTTCCACACTCAAGCGTGGGTCATCATAATCGAAAACAGGTGCTATGCATCCAGTCCTTTGTATTCTGATACCATGGTTGTCATGCACATGCAAAAGTGGATGATCCTAAAGTGCTCAAACATAATTTCAATCAGAAACGTGTTGTGCACAACCAGGCTTTCCAATGCTCATTCACTAACCCATTGCGGCAATGTAATGATAGCACTGAGACAACACCCGTGCTACTATCCTCTTAATTAGAATACAACAAACTCTATGTCATGATATGTATCGGAAAATCAGCACCAATCAGCACGCAAATCGCACCATTCAAATATCCCAACCCCCTACGTTTAGATATTGCTTTCGTTGCATAGGTGTAGAGGTTCATTTTGTCATGTTTTGATGTATGAAAAGCGATAAATCACCAACTTTGACAAGGAGATAGGGCAAATTGAGGCTAAACCTCATGCTTTGCCACTACCATACATCCACAAACAATCCTTATATTTTTTCTTATTTTTGTAAAGTGTATTTTTATTTTTCCCCTTATTTTTCCCTATTTTCTTGATTTATTTGTCAATACAATATGCTATTTTTTTATTTTTCTTATTCCAATCACTTCAGCATACTAAATTCAATTTATTTTCCATTTTCCCCCCATAGGAACACATTTTACCCACCCGAAACGACAAAACTATCATTTTACCACTTAAAAACTACATTTCGAGTTTACAAGAATTAAATAGCGCATGTAAATCATTACAAAATCAAAAATTTTTTATAAACATAAATTAATCATGATGAAACTAGCACTCAAACAAATTTTTATCCAATAAGAACATCATTACCATCATAAACTATCAAAAAACTTAATTTTCCTTTATAAAAATGGTCATACCGTGTTTTTACGAAACCCGAGATGCATTAAATGATTGCATGATCAGCAGACGGAACCTCCATTGCTCTCAATCCAATGCTGCACATCAATCTTCAGTATCTCCACCAATCTCCATCACCATTTTCTTCAATCTCCTTCTTGATTCCTCCTTCAAGATAGTGCACATGAACAGCCCATAGTAGAGAGGAGAGAGAGGGAGGAGAGAGAAAGACTAGATTCTGATCTCTTCATTTAGTCCACCATATCTTGCGTGAAGACTGGTGATAGGATCAAGGAAGAAGGAGAATTTGCTGGGTATTATCTGTTAGATAGGTTGCTTATAGCCCAAAATTTGATTTGTGGGGGGGAGGGGGGAGGGGGGGGGGGGGGTTTCCGATTTTTTCGGTGCCATTTCCTGATCAGCGTGCTGCCGCCATATCCACGCCATGTGAAATTGAAAAACGGGGGTTAAGGTCCCAAAGGCCACCCCCCTTTGGCCTAATTTTTGTCCACCTTTTCAAATTTGGCCCATTTTTGGCCTCTTCCGCATCTGGGCTCCGTTTTAGCCTCTGAAAAATCCTGCCCATCCATCTCGGCATCCTGCACTGATTGAAAGCTCCCGGCATCCTGTACCACAGTCAAAAAAATTGTCAAAAATCCATAAGTATCGCTTGGGCGCCTTTTAAAAGCCGTATTTCACTTGGTACTTAAAATCGTCCTAGCTGCAGCCCCCACCGCCTTCGATGTCGAATATTTTTCCCCTAAATTCCAGATTTTTTGGCAAATTTTAGGCACATCCCGGGCTCAAAACTCTGCTCTCAAGCATGAGGCAACCTCAAAGCAAGCAGGAGGAGCAACATAGGTTGAAAAGAGAGATCAAAGATCAAGAGCACAGGTGTTTGATACTGGCTCAAAGGCAAGGAGAAAGACTCAAGGAATTGGAGAAGAGAGCAGAGGACTAGGTGAACCAAAATGAGAGATAATTCAAAGCTTTGGCGCACTGTGTGGCTCAAGTGGAAAAGGAAAAAGTGCTAGCTGAGAGCAGAGTAGAGGCCGCCCAAGTGAGTTTCGAAGCCCAGCAACACGCTTTCTTGAGTACACTACTGGATGTCACTCAAATGGAGGAAGTGGAGGCCGTTGACTCCATAAAGAAGAAGCTAGGGATTGCACGTAGCAGGGCCATGCGAGAGAAGGCCTGTAGATGCCAACACAACTTGTGGGTGTCAGCCTTGGCCTTGAAGAGCAACGAAACAATCTATTGCAAGGAGGCTTGACCCCACAAGAAGTAAATGCACTAGGTTTTGTCGAGAGAGGACACAACCGGCGGGCCAGTAAGGAGAAGAGGCTAGCACGAGCTTTGACATGGGACCTCACAAAGAAGAACTTGTCCCATAGCCTCCTTCCCCACGCCCAAAAGAACAGCAGTAGCAGTAGGTAGACACCTCTGTTGAAAGAAAATTAGAGCTTAAAAGGAAGAGGCAATGGATGGTGGAGCAAGCAATATGCAAATTGAATGAGAAGCTAGCAATGGTGTCACAACCCCACCACCCATCCCACCAAGCTAGGACGATGAGCCAATGAGCTTCAATGTCGAACTTGTGATCTGGGAGCAACAAGAGACTGCACAAGAAATCCCTTTGAGCTTCATTTTTAATTCCTTGCCAACTTGCACAGAGTACTGCCAGTCAAGGTGGTGGAAAAGGTCATTAATATGAGAAGTCGGCTGAGAGAAAAATGGACATCGGAGAGAGAGCACAATCCCACCCTATGGGGGACCAAGGATGTAGAATTTTGGCATGATAAAGTTTTTAAAGTGCCTAGGGCTGTGAAAGGCTATGAGTGCCGACTCAGATGGAGAAGGCACATTTTTTATGTGAACATGGATGTTTGGATGGCTTTTTGTAACACCCTACCCTTCAAGAGAAATAATCTAACCTTCATGCCATATTTGAGAAGGGTAGGATTGAATTTTAACCCCAGCATCCATTGTCGGTACGACTTCCCATGGATCTACAACGTCAATGCTACTAAACCCAAAGAGGCCCTAGGACCTATATGATTCAATAGTGCACTTCATCACGATGAATTCTCCTCCTATCCTAATCTTTCCTTCATACTCACGACCTATAATTATCTTAGACTACATAGGATACTACTTAGACAAGATCCCACACCACAAGAGCATCACCTTACACCACTCTTTTTTTATCCCAATGGAATAGGCAATTGCACCATGGAAAGACTGATGATGTGAGCTGCTCTACTTCCTTCATTTTGCTTAGTCCTCTTGGAGGATATGAATGATAGCCGCTTCAGACGCTACAATCATCCATTCCTTTCCACCACCACTCTCTGAACCTTAGAGGGTACATGCAGAGCTGGCAATTCCTTAGTAAATCTCGTAAGCCCCTAGCTCCACCCTCGCCTGACACGGACAACGATGATTAGCATTCGTCATGACTATGTAATCCCAAAAAAAAAAGAGAGAAGAGACTAAAATGAAAAGAGAAGGAAATCATAAGAAAAATCCGCTAGCTCCACATTAACCACAATCAATGCACCTAGGGGTTCCCAAGTTAGGCACGTCTAGTGGCCTCGGTCGGCGGGAGGCCGGCTCTATCCCTAGCCCCCTAGCCTATTTTTGCTTCCCCACTCCACACTTAGGGAAGCTCAAGAGGGCAGGACTTCCAAACCTATCTACCTAATCTACGCCTGTCGCACCTCCCTTATACACAAATTGGGTCCTCACGTATGGGACAACACCTAGGCTTTGACCCAACTCCCAATTCCATTAGTACACACAAATGCACCACACAGTGAGGTAGACACACCCCCAGATAGTGCACCTTCTTTTCTTTTCACATAAATACAAATGATGCAACCCTCCAACTTTGGAGGTCCCATCATCCACTCAATTCACTCTCGGCCCCCAAGACCAATCCCCATGAAACCCTATCATCATCGACTTCCATGACCGCTGTCGGGATTATGTGTCACCATGCAGCCGAAACAAAGCAAAGAAAGACCAAGGAAGCCCAAGTAAAAAACTAAATGAAGAAGCTCATTATGCTCAGGTAGCAGGAAAAGTGTAGGAGATGGAAACTTTAGAAAAAACATGGGGGAGCTCCGAATATTTTGGCAAGATCCTATCAAGGATGAGGGAGGTCCTGTCAAGGATGAAGGATGCTCTCTCTAAGAGGAAGGAAAGCACCGCATATTCTAGCAAGTCTCTCTTAAGGATAAGGGAGCACCTCCAAAGGATCTTGCAAGGAAAGTGCAAGGTGCAATGTAATTCATTTTATAAGAAGTGCTAGGTTTCTTCCCATGCAAGTGATAAAGTCTACACGGACATAGGTGAAGGGATAAGACAACTTGAAGGGAATAAGAAGAAGTCATGTTAAGCTCACATTGTAGCAACCTCAAAAGGTGAGAGGAGGCATCTGTCCAACACCATTGTCAATTTCAAAAATAGATCCGTCCATTTGCTATTCTCCAAGAAGGATCTGTCCAACACAATCTTCAATTTCAAGGGACAGATCCATTCAAGGTCAGCATCAGGGAGGGACCCGCCCCAACTATATCTTCAATTTCAAGGGCCGGTCCATCCAATACTATACCACGCAAGGGCTTGTATACAAACTTAAAAAAGCCATCCAGCTACACCCATCCCACCTTCCAATTACTACCCATCAGTGCCATGGGATTGGCACTAGGCTAGGAGGGAGGTAATGTTAATCACAGCATAAGAAACAGTGGAAAAAGTGAACAAGTGCAAGTTTGGACCTAAAAGGAGTGGCCCAGAAGGAAATCGAGCACAACAAAAGAAGTAGGAAGGGAAACAATCGAAAGCACAAGGGTGGCCTCAAAAGCTAAGGCAAAGGAAAAAGTACACTTTTAAATGTGAGGTGTCTCTAAAACTTTTTGTAAAAGAGTGCCAAGCTCCCTCTTGTGTGCAAATTGTAAAGATAGATGGACAGTAGGAATGAAGCTATGAAGATAGGAGGATAATGGGAAACAGGATCGGCCATGTAAAAGAGGGGATAAGGGGATGATCACCCAAAAGGGATTGATGGGACCTAAAACGGGCCGGCACTGGCTCATGCACTAGCCGAACCTCTATCATGCGCTCAACAACCCCACGGCCTCGCGGCCAGGAGCGTCGATGACACATACATCATACATTGCCTTCCTAATCATCTTGTGTTTGTATCACATCTCGTAGTCCAACTCTAACCCAATTAACACTCCTCAGAGGGAGTCCGAGCACATTGCCAAATGGCACGAAGTACAAACATAGGAGGTCCTCCCACGGTTGACTGCCGCTACCTCACTGCGACTCTCCTACATCTTGGGGATTGGCCCCTCGATGCGTCGCTAAACATATATGACACTTCGCGCATAGTCCTCTCTAGGTACCAATTATTTCGTTCCAGGATGTACCATACCTCACTTTACTTTCCCCTTAGACCCAACGCCTAGCCTACAGCTTGGGACAACCTTACTCACTCAATGTTGGTCACGATCTAGAGAATACATATGCTATGCATCCAGGAGGTATTGTCTGATACCTTTTATCATTTTATACTTCATGCAAATTGTGAATGTCCATGTGCTCAAACAAAGAAAAATCAGCATTGTGCTTAGTGCAAAAGCATTCTTTCAATGAATTTCTCTGACACGTAATTGCTACGTTGCATGAACCTAGCACCGAGGAGACCTCGTGCTACTAGATCCTTATTTTAATTAATGATCAATCTATATGATATGCATAGATGAAAAAAATCAGCCTTTTCTCTCTCAGCACTTAAACACCACTCTCATTCTCTCTACCCCCTCGCCGTTTAGATTGTGCACGATGCATAGGTTTAGAGTAATATTTTTCCATGTTTTTTGTTGTATGAAAAGTAATAAAAACTCACTAAAACATAAAGGTAGGGCTGAACTAAGGCTAAACCTCATGCTTCAGACCCCCCATACATACACAAACATGAATCTTATTTTTTAGTATTTTTTACACACTCAAAACCTATTTTTCCCTTATTTTAACCCATTTTTTCTATTTTTCTTGTATTTTTTACAATATTAAATAACTAAAAATGAAAAAATGAGTTGTGGGTTGTGGCCCTTAGGTTCATTTGCAACAAAAACACAAATTTAGTTGGCATGCCTTATTATATTTTCCATTTATATATCAAAAACACCCAATTTCCCCCTATTTCGCGTGTTTACGGGTTTCACACCATTAATTTCAGTCACAACACTTATGATTTTCTGATTTTTTGAGTATAAACTGATCACACTCATAGCAAACAACAACATAATGCATAATCATCCCATGGAAACAAATATTCATGAAGCAATCTTGCATAAAACATCAATTTCATTTGTAAAAATGAAATTATCGTTCTTTGCGGGTTGCGGGTTTTTATTTGCCATGTTTCGGGACTGATTTCCAGTAGCCATTAATGTCCATGACAGTCTGGAATCAGCAATCTACCCTCCTCTTGCATCACGGAGCAATCCCATCTCGGTTGGACAAGCATCCATTGATCCTTCTTCTTCCCACATGAATCTACCTCTAGAAGAGAGAGAGGGAGGAGAGAGAAAGACTGAAATCAGAGATTTCCATTGACGCCACCATTTGACGGGCGAGAAGCGACGATAAACTCAGCATCCAGAGGGGATTCACTGCCAATGATCACTTGGGTAGGTTGCATTGAGGCTGAAGATTGCATCTCCAAGATCCAAGCGAAAAAATCGGCACCATACTGTCACGTTTTCTTCATTCTCTCTCTCTCCACAATTTGCATACCACATTTCATGTGGCATAAGTTGTCCAATGCCCAAAGGTCACCACTCATTTGGCCAAACTTTTGTCCATCTCTTCATATCTTGCCCGGTTTCTTGGCTCCTTCCTCGTCCGGACTTTGAATTGAGCTTTGAAAAATCCTGGACGTCTGGCTTGACATCCCGCATTGGCCGATAGCTCTTGAAAACCCGCACGGCAGTCTGAAAAATTATCAAAAATTAACCAGTGTCGCTCGGGCGCCTTTAAAGCACTTTGCCGCTTAAAATCATCCTAGATCGAGCCGCTGCCTTCGACGTTGAATATTTTTCCCTTGATATTCGTAATTTTTAGCTATTTTTAAGCACTTCTCAGCATCAAAACTCCGCTCTCATTGGCAACCACGGGATAGGGCGACTCAGTCTGTCGAATCCCACAGTAGATCTGCACCAAACAACCAAAGGAAGCATCAAGCTGATACAAAATAGATACATATTAAACACAGCACAATGCTCACGCTACCCCCTAACAGAACCAAGGCATGATATCCACCAGGAGTAGGCCTAGCATAATCTGATAAAAAGTTCGAAGCTAGTCACCAACCAACTGCTCCAACACGACCAAACTAAAAGAACTATCAAAGAGGTTGCCCTAAGTGGTGGTTTGAACTACCTACCTAACTAAGGACAACACAACTAGAAGCTCCTATTAGGCGAGGACTCCTATAGCCTAATCAAGAAGTATTTTATTTTATTGACATACTCGGGCATGTAAAAAGGAGGGAGCTGAGCGTAGTGACCCAAGGAGAATAGGGCATCGGCCTCAGGACCTGTCTCGGTACCCAAGAACCTACCAAGCCCTCGCAAGGTGATACTTAATCATTTTCTGATGCT
Organism: Lygodium microphyllum; assembly: GCF_053477565.2. NCBI lineage: Eukaryota > Viridiplantae > Streptophyta > Polypodiopsida > Schizaeales > Lygodiaceae > Lygodium > Lygodium microphyllum. Next base: position 57,654,308 of record NC_141146.1, read on the forward strand.
CACTTTTATTTTCGCTCCAACCTTCCTTAGTTTTTTCTTTTCTAGCAAGATGCCACCCCTAGGAAGACAAGGCATGGGCCCCGGGTCTGACTCGTCCCCAAGAACCTACCAGGCCTTCACTAGGTGATGATCAACTGCTCAAAAATGTTCCTTTCTTTTCTTTTCTACTTTTATAGGGGTTAGAACCCCTTTTTACACTCCTTTGTATATTTTTATTTTCTTTAAGATATTCAGGGTTTCTTTTCCTTGATCATCATTAGTTTTCTTCTGGTAGGCTTCTCTAACTTCCTCACAACTAACAAGAACTCCTAGAATAGCCGCCTAGCAGGCTAGCAGAACAAGGTCACTAAGACTCCCTTCTAAAACAGGTCTTTTGATGCTTGGCAATGTCTTTACAGGAGGCAACTACTCAAACCTCCCTCAGACATACTGAACCTAAACCTCGGGACTTCATGCCTTGGATGCCGGTCCCCCAATAAGAAAAGAAAATCCCCTTAACAAGTACACAACCACATATATCATAAAAACCACAGTACTCATAAAGGAGGGATATCACCTGGATAGGGCCACAAGAAGCTTCCGCGCAACAAAAGGCTCCTTCCAAGCTCTTCTTCGATCCTGTCTAGCACAAAACTCAAACAAGAAACCATTAACCGTACCTGCACTAAATAGACAACTGGCCCTCTTGGCCTAATGAAATAAAGCACTTCACTACAAAACTTAATCGGCCCTCTTGGCCTAACGAGATCAAACAGAATAACACCTACACATCCTTCCCTAGAATAGCACAGATATACAATAACAGGCTCCCTCCCAAGGAGGAAAAACAGGCTCATAGCCCTAACCTAAATGCATAAGGTTATGACCCATCCCTCCTGCATAGATAGCAAAAGGAGTACGCATAACATGTTGTCTAATTAGCCTATGGGTCCAAGATAATAATAGTAGATTGGTCTCAGCTACTCTTTGCATCACCCATATCAACCATCGTCTGCCATATATTGCATGTTCTAATAACATACCCCACAAGCGACCGAGTCTTGTTTCATCATTGATCACAATATCCAAACTAGGACCACAATTAAAGAAGAGGTCTTCCTCATAAGCAAGATTTGCCAGTGAATCCGCAAACTGATTCCAATAACATGGAATCAGCTGAAACGACACTCTCTCAAACTCTTCAAGTAGGGTCATCGCAGTTCGATGATACATACAGAGAATGGGATTCCGCACTGTGTGTGTCCCATCTAGCTGATTCAGGATCAACTGGGAATCCCCCTTTACTAACAAACGACGAATACTACCTTGTTTGGCAATATGCAGTCCCATAATCAAGGCTTTATACTCCGCCATATAATTAGTGAATCCTACCCCGAGATAAGCAGCCAACTTCATCGTCACTCTACGTCGGGGATCTCGGATTACTACTCCAACACTCCCTTTTTTATTAGGGCCCCTGGATACTCCGTCAAAATATAATGTATACGTTCACAATGGGTTTACACAGCCTGCCATCACGAACTCCTCTATTCGTAATTATGGTAATCAAAGTTTAGCATGTTGAGAGGATGAACTGACGGCTCCATCCCACCGTCTTCATTGAACTCAACAGGGATACTCGTCAACAGTCATAAACAGTGATGGTAGAAGACTTTAATCTCCCATACAAAGGTTCCGTCTTCTTGCTCAATCACTTTGTATCCTTTGCTCCACCAGATGAGTTTCCCCTGATGGTATCTCTGCTCCAGATATGGGTGCTCCAAATAAGGGATTAACCGACCCATCAACCGGCTTTTAAGCTCTTTTGCAGGTCTCAAATCATCCCCAGCATGGACCTGCAATGCATTTCTCTATATTAGCATACTTAGAAATAATAAGGTTTAATCTTATTAAGATTAACCTTATTTTTAAACTCTACTCCCTGTAGATCAGCTAATAGGGCTGTAGACCTATTTTTCCCTAGCCTAACAATCTTGTAGGGGCCATCCCATTTAGGTTCCAACTTCCCTGGAAACAGCTCCCTACGTGCATCATAATAGAGGACTAATTGCCCTTTTTTAAAGGTATATCTCTTTGCCTTAAGGTCATGCAAGTGCTTCATCTGACGTTTAGCTACCTCCTGGTGTAGTAAGCTCTGCAACTTCAGCTCGTCTAGGTGGGCTATAGTCGTGAAACGTTCAAAAAGGGAATCCTTATCTCCCAAGGAATGGTTAATTGCAAACTGTATGGTTGGCAATTCAATCTCAAGGGGTAACACACACTCTTCCCCATAGACCAATTTGAATGGAGTATGGCCGGTAGCTCGCTTGAACGTGGTATTATACACCCATACTGCCACATACAGCTTCCTATCCCAGTCTCGTTTCTTCTCAGAGACTATCTTAGACAAGATACCCACAAGCTGCTTATTAGTACTTTCCACCTGCCCGTTTGCTTGCGGATTATAAGGAGTCGTTTTATTGTGCTTGATTTGCCAAGCTTCTATCAAGCTTTTGATCACTTTATTTAGAAAATGGGTTCCACGGTCCGACACTAATTCTTTTGGTGGACCAAAGCGGCAGATAATCTGCTCTAACAGGAAACTTGCAGTCTCTTTTGCATTGTCCTGCCTCGTCGCCCGTTCTTCTGACCATTTTGTAAAATAATCAGTGGCTACTATAATATACCTCTTTTGGGTAGTAGACGACAGGGTGATAGGACCCATAAAATCAATGCCCCACTTCTCAAATGGAAGGATAGCCATGATAGGCGTAAGTGGACGTTTCCTATTCTCTCTACTGTCATGCCTTTGACAGGTATCATATCTCTTCACATACTCAAAAGAATCTTGGAAGATGGACGGCTACCAATATCCAGCTCTTAACGCTTTCTGTGCCGTCAACCGTCCAGCGAAGTGTCCTCCACATGTAGAGTCATGACACTCCTCCAAGATAAAAGGAATCTCGTCAGGCATCACACATTAGCGATAGATATCATCAACACCCTGCCGATATAGCGTCCCTACGATCAAGGAAAAATTCAAAGCTTGTTGTTTGATTTTTCTCTTCTCAGACTTTGACAAACCAGCTCCTATCTCCCCTGTTGATAGATAGTGTGTAATAGCAGCATACCAAGATGGAATAGAAGCTGTATCAATTTTAAACATTTTCTCAATATCACTTCCTTCAGCCAAAATCTCTTTCGGCTCCCCAAAATCCACAAGGCATTCCACAATACCCTGCAACCTCGGTGGCTTACTCTTAATCTCATAATCGAACTCCTGCAAAGTGATTAACCACTTTGCCAAACGATCAGGCGGCTGCAACTTGTTCATAAGCAATCTAAGTCCTTCCGCCTTCGTATAGAATACTACCTTTTCATAAAGAATGTAGTGCCTGAATTTCTTAGTCCCAAAGACCATCGCAAGACACAACTTCTCCATGTAGGTATAGTTGATCTCTGAAATGCCCAATTTCCGACTCAAAAAAGCTATCGGATGATACCATTTGTCCTCCGAGATTTGGGCTAAACAGTACCCAATACTATGCATGGTGGCAATTGAAAATATATAGAACACCTCGCCCCTTTTAGGTGCTTTTAAAATGGGTGCTTTTACTAGCTCTTCACATCCTCAAAAGCTACCTTACAAGGGTCGCTCCACTCAAATGAACAGCTAAAGGATAATAAATTCGTTAATGGCAACGTTCTTTCTGCCAAGGCATTTATAAAACTTTGATAGTACCCTATTGATGACAGAAAGCTATGAATCTCTTTCAAAGTGCGTGGTGGGCTCATAGTGACTATGACCTTGATCTTTGCAGGGTCAGCTGTGATTCTCACTGAACTGACCACATGGCCTAGCAATAGCCCATAAGGTACTCCAAAGACACACTTGTGTGGGTTAAGAGCAATACAAAATTGTCTGTAGCGCTCAAAGCACTTTCTCAAAATAATCAACATCCTTTCCCTTACAGTGGCTGCCCCCAAGTCATCAATAAATACTTTCAACTCATTTGGGGAGATGTCACCAAAGGTCTTGTCTACTGTTCGTTGCCAGGATCCAAGTGCATTGCATAAACCAAAGGCCATCACATGGTATGCAAATGTACCAAAGACAGTAATAAAAGTCGTTTTCAACTTGTCCTCTTCTGCAATTGCCATCTGGTTATATCCCGCAAAGCAATCCATAAACGAATATATTTCCCTACCCGCTAATTGATCCAAAATCTGGTCAATAAACGGCAACGGGTAGTAATCCTTAACTGTCTGCTTATTCAGCTCTCTAAAATCTACACATAATCGGATCTGGTTGTTTTTCTTCTTCCTCATAATAACTGGTGAACACCATTCTGTGTGTTGAACAGGGAAGATCAAACCAGCTTTCCTTAACTTCTGTAACTCCTCAAACAACCCATCCCTCAATTCAAAAGGCATACGCCTTACCTTTTGACGCATAGGACAACTGCCTTCTTTTACAGGAATAGTGTGAACAACTAGGCTGGGAGGAATACCTCTCAGCTCATCATAACTCCAAGCAAAGATATCGCGGTATTCTTGAATCAAGGACACATGGTCCTCCCTTTCTGTTGAACTAAGCATGGAACTTAATTTAATTGGCCGCAAATCATTCAGCGTGCCAAGGTCTAACTCAATCACATCCGCATCTCTTATCCTATCTTGCGGTTCTATCAACTCATTTAGGGTTATCTGATAGATATCCTCTATAGTGGACCCCTCTTTAGATTCATCACTGGATGATGTCTCACTACTAGATGGATCATCTGCTGTCTCTAATTCAGTAGAAGATAAAGGAGCTCTCTCACTTTGAGGGGACTCAGGATAAGCATCGACTATTACTCGATTAGCATCTCTACCTAGAACCACTCGACCAGCGGGTATATCGACTTGATAGTTTGTTCGTAAGATCCAAGGTCTACCTAGCAAGACTCGATAGCTAGGTCGTCCTGCAAATCTTATCACCCTAAAGTCCAAGAAGCATTCTACACTTGCAACCGTAACATGGACCTTAGTAACGCAACCTTCTGGTTGTCTTAGACTATCATCAGCCATTCTCAGAAGGGTGGAGCTATCTTTCTGGATGCCTAGACCCAACCTCTCCATCAATTATGAACTCATGATGTTGACGGAGGATCCAGTGTCTACAATGGCATGTTCCACTAATATTCCATCTACATAAGCTGGAACCCTAGGGCAGTTCTTTTCAGCATGGTCAAACCAATCTTCCCCCACTCGTGCTATGCCCAAGGGTTCTACAATATACCCAATACGCAGGATCTTCTTAAATTCCTTGCGTACTCCTGGAGATAATTTGATCAATTGCAAGAGGTTCACATCTGGTTTAACTTCGCAAAGAGAACTTGCTAAATCAAAGTCATGATAAGTAGCCAAAGCTCTCTTTTCTCACCAAATCATCCTCTCTTTTGGTCTTTGGACCGGTCTTGGTGCTTCTTTCTTAGCTCTTGCCTTCTTTCTTGGCACTACCTCATCCTTCTTAGGGTCGCCTTTTCTGTCAGCCGGCCTTAGCGGTCCCCCTTCCATGCTAGGGCTCTAGACTTGCGTCCCCTTATCCCCTTGTTTAGGGTTTGCCTCAATCGGTTTTGTATTATCTTTGCTAACCTCTTTAGCCTTTTGGCCTCTCGTCACGGCTCTTAAGTTAGAGGTTTCAACATCATTGACTCGTACAGTCTCAATAAGGCTGACTCTGTTGCCTTGTGGCAACTCTTCTATATTTGTTTTTCCCCTCTACAATATTTGCCTAGGTGCATCATTCTGCTGCAAGTTATTTCCTTGCACTCTATGATTCACTGGGCCCGGTTGTTTACTCCCTTGTTGGAGAGAGCTAATCTTACTCCAACAGGTAGCAGCTAGATGGCCTGACTTCTCACAAATGTCACATTTCACATTTTGACAATTTCTGGGGAAGTGCTGTCCACCACACCATTTACAACTGAATCTAGAGGGTCCACCCTCGTCAGGGCGTCGACTCCCTATCAAATTTTGTTGCTTCTTTAAGAAATTAATGTCGACGGCTATTTGTCGATATTGTTCAGAAATCATATCTGTATAATGCTTCATCATGTCCTTAACTTCGCCAAGGACATTAGATGCACTCGACTCGTAGCCTCAATCGTCAACTCGCCATTCCATTGGCCTGACAATCGTAGCCTCAATCGTCAACTCGCCATTCCATTGGCCTGACAATCTGATTTGGCATCGGTTGCTGACTCACATGAATAACATTAGAATCTGAAACTTGGCCTCCAACATTTGATGGAGCCAACTGGCTTACCATGGGCATAGTCACACTAGGAGGAGCCGGTAGTAAAGGTACATTCGAAACCATACTCCCTCTCCCAATAGGGTTAGTCATAGGCATCCCTTGACTTCCATTTGTCAATTATGGATTGCCGCTAGGTACTAAACCCCCATTAACATTCATGCGAGAGGAGTAGGCCATTTGTAATCGTGCTTCTACTCCCTGTGCCCACGTAATAGCGGTGTCTATGTCTGCCAAGGCCACACTGCTCAATTGTACTTGGATATTAAAATCTAACCCATGTAAAAAGTATTGCAATTGGGCAACCGATGGAATGGGAATGTAAGTTTGCAACTTACGGAATACTTCCTTCAACTTCTTAGCATATGCTTTCACGTTCTCGTGAGGATCTTGACGCGTTACATTCAGGACCCGCAACCAATATTGGCCACCCCTTTCAGGGGCATATTCCGCTCAGAAAGCTGCATAGAATTGATCAATGGTGGTTATGGTTCCAGACTGTATGCTGTGATACCATACTGCAGCCCTTCCTTTTAACATCATATTGAAGAACATCATGAGATGTCCCTCGTCCTGGATGCGATAATTGAACATCAATCTTCGAAATTCACAAATGTGAAATTCTGCATCCTCTTCCGCTAACCCATTAAAAATGGGCAAGGGAACTCCTAAGGCTGGTAAATCTGGTGTCCCTGCAGGAATCGCAATAGGCTGTGCCATGGTGACAATCGGATTAGCAATAGGAGCTTGAAGTGATGGATTCACACCCCCACTTGAAGTGGGTACACTTGGTGGAGGAGAAGATCTTACACTTCCTCCTGCACCTAATGGAATAGATGGAGTAGTTGAATGGCTAAGACTACTACTTTGTATACATACTGGACTCCTCCTTTGAGGAGAATAACAGCTTACGATCTCTAATCGCCGTCTAGCCCTCTCAACATGTTCTACTTTCTGGATTTCGGCTTGACGGTCCTTGTCAGAGGACATAAACCAACTTCCTCTTGGTCCCTAGAAACCCTAAATCCGAAAACCACCACTTATAAGTGGTTCACGGCAGACGCACCACTAATGGGACCTAAAACAGGCCGGCACTGGCTCACGCACTAGCCAGACCTCTATCATGCGCTCAACAACCCCACGGCCTCACAACCAAGAGCGTCGATGACACATACATCATACATTGCCTTCCTAATCATCTTGCATTTGTATCACGTCTCGTAGTCCAACTCTAACCCAATTAACACTCCTCAGAGGGAGTCCCAGCACATTGCCAAATGGCACGAAGTACAAACATAGGAGGTCCTCCCATGGCTCACTGCCACTACCTCACTGCGACTCTTCTACATCTTAGGGATTGGCCCCTCGATGCGTCACTAAACATATATGACACTTCGCGCATAGTCCTCTCCAGGTACCAATTATTTCGTTCCAGGATGTACCATACCTCACTTTACTTTCCCCTTAGACCCAACGCCTAGCCTACAGCTTGGGAAAACCTTACTCACTCAACGTTGGTCATGATCTAGAGAATACAGGTGCTATGCATCCAGGAGGTATTGTCTGATACCTTTTATCATTTTATGCTTCATGCAAATTGTGAATGTCCATGTGCTCAAACAAAGAAAAATCAGCATTGTGCTTAGTGCAAAAGCATTCTTTAAATGAATTTCTCTGACACGTAATTGCTACGTTGCACGAACCTAGCACCGAGGAGACCTCATGCTACTAGATCCTTATTTTAAATTAACGATCGATCTATATGATATGCATAGATGAAAACAATCATCCTTTTCTTTCTCTCAGCACTTAAACACCACTCTCATTCTCTCTACCCCCTCCCCGTTTAGATTGTGCATGATGCATAGGTTTAGGGTAATATTTTTCCATGTTTTTTTGTTGTATGACAAGCAATAAAAACTCACTAAAATATAAAGGTAGGGTTGAACTGAGGCTAGAACTGAGGCTAAACCTCATACTTCAGACCCCCCATACATAGACAAACATGAATCTTATTTTTTAGTATTTTTTGCACACTCAAAACCTATTTTTTCCTTATTTTTACCCATTTTCTCTATTTTCTTGTATTTTTCAAAATATTAAATAACTAAAAATGAAAAATTGAGTTGTGGGCTATGGCCCTTAGGTTCATTTGCAGCAAAAACACAAATTTGGTTGGTGTGTCTTATTATATTTTCTATTTATATATATATTTAAAAAAACACCCAATTTCTCCCTATTTCGCGTGTTTTACGGGTTTTATACCATTAATTTCAGTCACAACACTTATGATTTTCTAATTTTCTGAGCATAAACCGATCAAACTCATAGCAAACAACAACATAATGCATAATCATCCCATGGGAACAAATATTCATGAAGCAATCTTGCATAAAACATCAATTTCCTTTGTAAAAATGAAATTACCGTTCTTTGCGGGTTGCGGGTTTTTATTTGCCATGTTTCGGGACTGATTTCTAGCAGCCATTAATGTCCATGACAGTCTGGAATCAGCAATCTACCCTCCTCTTGCATCACGGAGCAATCCCATCTCGGTTGGACAAGCATCCGTTGATCCTTCTTCTTCCCACATGAATCTACCTCTAGAAGAGAGAGAGGGAGGAGAGAGAAAGACTGAAATCAGAGATTTCCATTGAGGCCACCATTTGACGGGTGAGAAGCGATGATAGACTCAGCATCCAGAGGGGATTCACTGCCAATGATCACTTGGGTAAGTTGCATTGAGGCTGAAGATTGCATCTCCAAGATCCAAGCGAAAAAATCGGCGCCATACTGTCACGTTTTCTTCATCCTCTCTCTCTCTCCACGATTTGCATGCCACATTTCATGTGGCATAAGTTGTCCAATGCCCAAAGGTCACCACTCATTTGGCCAAACTTTTGTCCACCTCTTCGTATCTTGCCCAGTTTCTTGGCTCCTTCCCCGTCCGGACTCCGAATTGAGCTCTGAAAAATCTTGGATGTCTAGCTTGACATCCCGCATTGGCCGGTAACTCTTGACAACCTGCACGGCAGTCTGAAAAATTATCAAAAATTAACCAGTGTCGCTCGGGCGCCTTTAAAGCACTTTGCCGCTTAAAATCATCCTAGATCGAGCCGCCGCCTTCGATGTTGAATATTTTTTCCTTGATATTCGTAATTTTTAGTTATTTTTAAGCACTTCTCGGCATCAAAAATCCGCTCTCAAAGATTTAGGGTTTTTTATATAAAATTGAAAAGTGAATAAGGATCTCATTCTTTGGTGTGTGGCAAAGTGGACTTGTCTTCTTCTCTCCTTCTTGCTTGCTTGTGTGTGCTTGAGAGAGGGAGTGTGAGAGTGTGAGGGTGAGGGATCAAGGAGAAGAAGCTCTCTATCATCTCCTCTATTATTCTCTTCTCTTGTCTCATACACGGCTATGAAGGATGGATCTTGAAGGTGGAGGCTTGAGGTTGCTTGAGCTTGCATCACGAATCGTGGAGCTACCAATGTGCTTGAGGGAGGAGGCAACTCATTTGGGCATCAATGTAAGCTCACTACATCGTGGTAGGATCAAAGGTACATGGGCTAGGTGAGAGATAGCCATAGGTGTTCACTTGAAACTTTTAAATAATAAGCAGTCCATGGCTCTTGGTGGTTGAGAGTGAGCTAGCACACCCCAACTTATCATTATAGCCCCACTTCGGTTCTCCTACACCCCAAGGATTGGCCCCAGGATACATCATCTCATCATATAACACATACGCACAAATTCCACTCTTCACAATATTTATTCCAAAAGATAGTATCTTCCTCATCAAATTAGTCCCCAAGGAAACAATTATGCTAAATCTACAGCATAGGGGCCCTCACACTCATCGTGGGTCAGTAGTTTGAAACCAATTGCTATGTATCCAGGTGATAGTTCTTTTTATACCATGTCGATGCAATGCAATGCAAAGTGGATGAGTTTGAGTCCATAAATATTTTACTTAAATGAAATCAACATTGTGAATATGCTCAAATATTGTTTCCATGATTTTCTTTCACTAATGACTTTGCTACGATGATAAGGCAATGCCAGACTACTCTCTGCCACTGTACCTCTTAATACTTAAAATAAGATCAAAGGCTATATGAAAAGTACATCAAAAAATTCAGATTTTGACCCATACTTAGCACATAAAACCCCCTCTCTCCCTATCATTTAGGGTTTTTCTTGCAATGGGTAGGTTAAGAGGTGTATCCATGTATGTTTCTTTATAGTATAAGCAATAAATATGCACTAAAATATACAAATGGGGGTAATTTGAGACAAATCCTCATGCCCTACCTCCATTATACTTGCATAAACATAGCTCTTATTTTTTGTAATTTTCCACACACAATTTCTATTTTTTTCTCAATTAAAACCCATTTTTTCTCTATTTTTTACATTAAGTGTAATTAAAATTCTAGTTCTTCTACATTTTCTAATATGAAATACTTAAGAATAATAAGATTCATTATTACTCCCCATTTTTCTCCATGAAAACACAATCTATCATGATGGAACTCATGAACTTTACGATTTAGCATAAAACTGTACTTTTGCATGTGTGTTTTGAATAAAGTGTATAAACGATTAAGACTCACCTTTCATCTTGATATTTCTAGTATAATGAACATTTTTCAAACACTAGAAACCAATTTCAACCATAGGAAATCAATATGCATCATAAAACCAAGAAGAAGCCCACTTACATGTAAATCCACATACATATTCCATTGTATTTTGAGAATGAGAAGCCATTGTCGCTCATTTACAGCCGTCGTTGACACATCCTTGATGCTTTCTTGATCTATCCCTTGCATTTGATCATGAACCCGCACCTATTCCCTCTCATTCTCTCAGCCTATATGAACCATGTTTATGGCGAGAGAGAAGGAGAAGAGAGAAAGAGTGAAATTTGATCTTACTGAATACTACATCATTTCTCGTGAGAATTAGAGTGTTGGAGAGCAAAACATTGATGCAACCAATGCCTAGGAATGAGAAGAGAATCATGATAAGTTTGAATTTTGGAGGAGGCCCAAAAAAAAATCCCCTCCAATGGCACTTCATATTTCATGAAGTTTCTATTCCTAATCAAGTTTAACTACTAAGCTTTAAATTTTCGAGTTTATTTTAGTCTTTTTGCACTTGAGCAAAGTGTGTTTTGACCTGGTTGAGGGGGCAGATGACCTTAGAATTCCGATCAGACTGGATGGGAGGATTTTTGGTTTCAAAATCTATCGCCTAGCCTTCGTCACATGCTTTTTGACTTCTAGATCTGGTAGTTGCTTCATAACACCAAATCTTGCAACCATTAAATGGGGAGTCAACTGATTGGTGAACGAATGCTTGCATTGGATTCTTGGTGTCAAAGTGCATCTACAAAAACTCCAATTCATTGATCCACAACCGTTTCATTTTGCACCAAAATTTCCTCTTTTACAAGTCTTAGGTGCAATCCCTCCTGACTTTAAAATCGGCTCTCATGTCATGACTTCTGATCCTTGCATATGCTAATGCATCATCTATTACTCTTGTCTCCATGCATATAACTATGATAAATGGTTGTCTGAGTATATTCAAATAGGAAGAGGAATCCTTTACAAAGAAATGCTGGTCATCTTGGGCATCCCCAATTGTAACTTTAATATTAGGGCATGCTACATATAAATCTTTAGGGGTTTTGTTAGCAACATACATTCTCCATCCATGTTCTACATTCATTGGCCAAATGTCATTCTCATGTTAACTCTTAACTGTTACATTGATTTTCAGAACCGTAATCAATAAGAGCAATGCGAGGTGTTTCAAGATCCTCTAAAACCTTCACTCTTGTTTCATATTTGTACGAGCTCAATTATTTCATGTGTAATGGCTTCTAGGTATGACACCTAAAGCTTCTTTATCACTATCATGCATCTAGTGCACTCCCTTTTGTACATGTTACGAAACGGAATCACGTGGCAACTCTAGCAAATCAAACATCTCAACTATTAAATACAAACAACATTATAATACATAAGAGGATTTGAATAACTCAATAGATTGAGAAAGACAAGAGAAAAACACACGATTGGGCCCAACCTCCCCCATGGAAAAAGCCATGGTTTTCCATCATTAATTGTATATTATAGTTTTACATGGATATTTGCATTCATATCTTACATATAATTACAAAGAAAGTACAAATATCAATTGAAATATAGATTTTAAGAGTCAAGAGGTATCTTGTAACATACTGAAGTTGCTATAGAAGATTCTATGCTCTGAATCTTTACATTTTGACATCATCATCGCCTTCAGAGCATGCCAAAACCCCCAAAACCACTCTTGAAGCAGCTCTAAATTCTGATTCTGATTTTTTAAATTCAAAAACTTTTTTTCTTTTTTTCTTAATTTTCACTATTTATTTATTAAAAATTACCAATATTTTCTAATTTATTGATTTAGACTGATTGATCTTATTGAGAATTTATTTTCTATCATATTCCATCCCATATGGACAATATCCGCATTACAAAATCCCAAAACTACATGATTTTCCTTAAAACCGCAATGTTGCGGGTTTTATGTGTTTATAAAGAAATTATTAGATTGCTAATTTTTCTTGATTTCTCTAGCATTTCTAATCAATCACAGCATTGACAACCAAATGCAATGATTTCCAACAACTTCCAAAACCAAAATTTATCATAAAACAACAAAATCTAATGCTTACTCATAGAATTGCACCTTATGACGTATGTGTCTCATAATTGAAGGCCCAGTGACGCTTTCCAACAACCACTCGCGATCCTTCTAACCTCGATCTATGCTCCAGCATCATTCCACAATTAAAATATTTCATCTCAGTCCATCCCCTTCTCTCATAAAATCAACCATGGAAACACATAACAAGAGGAGAGAGGAGAGAGGAGAGAGGAGAGAGGAGAGAGGAGAGAGGAGAGAGGAGAGAGAAAGGCTGAAAATCAACATTTTGATTCCTTGGCTGAAAATCTACATGTCCACAGTCAAAATCAAAGACCTTGAGGAGTAGATTAGGGATGTGCCATAATCTCTCTCTCATCCCAAGCATTGGAGAGGCATCAAATCTCACAAATTTTGAGCATAAATCCTCGCAGTTGTAAATTTACATGTTTTTTTAAATGTTTCATTTCATTTATAAAATATCGAGTTCACACTTTGGGTGTTCACAATGTCCAACAAGTGGATTTTTACATTTTGGAGGGGCAAATGAACTTTGATTTGTGATTCGTTTGGCTAGGTAGCTCTGTAGCATCGAAATCTATAAAGCTGGTCTCCATCACACACTTTTCGGCTCATGGATCGCATAGCTACTTTATAATGTGAAGCCTTGAAGGGATTAAATGCCTGGTCAAATACACTCCGAGTTGCATTGGATTCGTGGTGTCAAAATCTATCTAGGAAAAATCTAGCTCATCAATCCACAACCGTTTCATTTTCCATGAAAAATTGATCTTTTATGCCTCCTATCCAGCACTGAGAGCTTTCTAGGTAGTAAGCCATCCGGAAAAATCTCCCCCACATACTGAATCACGGCATTCTCAAGAATGAGTGGTACCTCATCAAGTACTACATAACAATAATAAATCTCGTCCACTCCTTTATGATACAAGACATCCGCTATAATCGAAAAGTGTAGTGCTTGCTGCTTAATCTCTCTTCTCTGACTTTGATAGAGTAGCCCCAAATCCCCCTGTAGACAAATAATGTATTATAGCTGCATACTAGGAAGGGATGGAAGCTGTATCAATTTTGAATAGACCTTCAGTGTGTCACTTTCTTCAGCCAGAATTTCTTTTGGCTCCCCGAAATCCACAAGACACTCCACAATACCTTATAGCTTCGGTGGCTTTCTCTTAGTCTCATAATCAAACTCTTGCAAAGCGATTAACCACTTTGCTAAAGGTTATGTAGTTGCAACTTGCTCATCAACAGTCTAAGTCCTTCCGCTTTCGTAAAAAACCCTAAACCTTCTCATAGAGAATATAGTGCCTAAATTTCTTTGTTACAAAAACCATTCCAAGGCACAATTTCTCCATATAAGTATAGTTGACTTCAAATATCCCCAACTTCTAACTAGCAAAGTCTATTGGATGATATCACTTCTCCTCCCAAATTTGGGCTAAAAAACAACAGCAGCTAATATTATGCATTGTTGCTGCTAAAAATATATAAAATGCCTCGCCTCTTCTAGTTGTTTTTAGGATTGGTAGTTTTGCTAGTTCTTGCTTTACATCCTCAAAAGATACCTGACAAGCCTTTGCTCCAATTAAACAGATAGTTAAAAGTAGAAGTTTGTCAATGGCAATGTTCTTTCTACCAATGCATTGATAAATCTTCAATAATACCCCACTTTGAGGATAGAAAGCTATGCACCTCTTTCCGAGTGCGTGGCAGACTCATAGTGACTGTAACCTTTATCTTTTCAGGGTCAGTTGTGATACCAGCCGAGCTAACCACATGGCCCAGTAACAACCCATAGGGCACCCCAAGATGCACTTTTGTGGATTAAGAGCAATACAAAACTATCTGTAACGCTCAAAACATTTCCTTGAAATGATAAGTTGTCTTTTCCTTGTGGTGGTTGCTCCTAGATCATCAATGAAGACTTTTATCTCCTCTAGGGAGATATCAACAAAATTCTTATCAGTTATACATTGCCAAGAACCAGGTGCATTGCATAATCCAAAGGCCATCACATGATACACAAAGATATTGAAAATAGTGATAAACATCATTTTCAGCTTATCTTCTTCCACAATAGCCATCTATTTGTATCCAACAAAGCGGCAATAAATGGTAACATATAGCAATCCTTAACCATCTGCTTATTAAGTTCTCTGAAATCTACACAAAATCGAATCTGATTATTCTTATTCTTCTTCCTAATAACAACTAGTGAACACCACTCTATGTGTTGTACCCAAAATATTAGGCTAGCTTTCCATAGTTTTGCCAATTTTTCGAATAGCCCATCTCTTAGTTCAAAAGGCAGAGACGCCTTACTTTTTGTCACGTAGGGCAACTGCCTTCCTTTAGGGAAATGGTATGAATAGCCAAGCTAGGAGAAATACCTCTTAGCTCTCATAACTCCAAGCAAAGATGTCATAGAATTCCTAAATCAAGGACACACATTCCTTCCTTTCTTCCAAACTGAGCATGGAACCTAATTTGATTGGTCGTGAATCATTCAACGTACCAGGGTCCAACTCAATTATGTCTATATATTTTATCCTCTCCCGAGTCTCTATTAGCTCATTCAAAGTTACTTGATAAATATCCTCTGTGTAGTGAACCTCTCATTGGATTCATCACTCAATGAGGTCACACTCCTACCTTCATCCTCCAATGTATCTATCTCTGTAGAGGATAAAGGAACTCTCTCACTTTGAGGAGATTTAGGGTAGTATCTATTACTACACATCTAACACCTCTACCAAAGATCAACTAACGAATGGGTATATCAACCTGAAAGTCTCCTTGTAAGATCCATGACCTGCCTAGCTAGCAATACTTGATAGCTAGGCCACCCCACAAACCTAATAACCCTAAAGTCAAGGATGCATTCCACATTTGCACAACAGTCACATGGACTTTAGTAATGCACCCTTCAAGTTGTCTTAAATTATCATCAACCATTCGGAGAATTATGGAGGCATCTTTTTATATTTCTAACCCTAGCTTCTCCATTAATTCTGAACTCATAATGTTTACAGAAGATCCTGTGACCACAATAGCATGATCCACTAATATTCCATCAGCATATGCTATTACTCTTTCTTGGCTTTTGCCTTCTTCTTTGGCAATTCCTTATCCTTCTTTTGAGGTCAGTTTTACTATTAATGGCTTTTAGAGGTCCGACTTCCACATCGAGATTAAGGACTTGTGTCCCTTTATCATCTTGCTTAGGGTTTTCGTCGATAGGTTTTACTTATCTTTGTTAATGTCTTTACCCCTTTGATCTCTTGTAATAACCCATAAATTAGAAGCTTCAGTCCCGTTGACACAAATACCTTCAATAAGACTCACTCCACTACCACTAGGTAGCTTCTCTACAATAGCTTTTCCTCTTTGCAGTATTTGTTTCAGTCCCTCATCTTGCTAAAGATTATTTTCTTGTGCTCGATGGTTAACTGGACCTGGCTACTTACTTCCTTGCTAGAGAGAGCTAATCTTGCTGCAACATGTACTAGCTAAATGGTCGGACTTCCCACATATGTCATATTTAACATTTGGACAATTCCTAGGGGAATGTCAACCACCACACCACTTACAACTGAATCTTGAGGGGGCACCATCTTCATGGCATTGACTCCCTATCAAATTCTGTTGCTTGTTAACGAAATTGACATCAATAGCTATTTTCCTATATTATTCGATAATCATGTCAATATAGTGCTTCATCATATCCTTAACTTTGCCAAGGACATTCAAGGCACTTGTCTCGTGGTCACAATCATCTACCTATCGTTCCATTGTCCTAACCACACTTGATTAGGAATTGGCTACTGATTCCCTAGAATAACATTAGGGTTTATTGTTTGGCCTCCAACACTTGGTGGAGCCATCTGACTAGCCATAGGCATGGTCACACTGGGAGGAGTTGGCAACATGGGCACACTTTGAATCATGTTTTCTCTCCCATTGAAAGTACTCATGGGCATTCCTTGACTTTCATTTATCAATGCCAAAGTATTTCCAACACCTAGACTCAAATTCAAGTTTTCCCTAGAGGTATAGGCCACTTATAATCACAACTTTATCTTTGATTGCGTAATATCTGTATCAATATCAGCAAAAGAAACATTGCTCAACTACACTTGAATGTTAAAGTCTAGCCCATGCAAAAAGTATTACAACTAAGCAGTAGGCTGGAATAGAAATAAAGGTTTGCAACTTATGAAATACTTCCTACAATTTCTTGGCATAATCTCAAACATTCTTGTGAGGTTCTTGACGTGTTACATTGAGAACACATAGCCAATACTAGCCTTCCCTTTTAGGAGAAAATTCTCTTCGAAAGGCCGCAAAGAATACATCAATTGTAGTTATGGTTCCAACGTCTAGGCTGTGATATCATATTGCAACTCATTCTTTCAAAGTCATATTAAAGAACATCATCAAGCGTCCTTCATATTGGATTCGATAGTTGAACATTAACTTTTGGAATCCATTAATATGAAGTTATGCATCTTCCTCTACTAACCCATTAAAAATGTGTAGACTGATGTTCCTACTAGAATTGCAATAGGTTGCACCATCATGAGGACCAGATTCACTAAGGGTCCCTGAACTATGGAAACTACTACTCCACTTGAAGTGGGTTGACTAATTGGGAGAGGGGAAGTACTAGAACTTCCTCCTCCTCCTAACGGACTATTTGTCAAACTAGGGTCTAAGACCCCTCCCTCATAGGGATATCAAACCACTCCTTTATGGATAGAATCTCCTAATAATTTTGGCTCACCATCTAGCCCGTTCAACTCTTTCTTGCTTCTAAAGCTTGGCTTTATGGTCTTTTGAATCTATCTCACCACCTTCTGGCGGCATACACTAATAAAATGGTCCCTATCAATCGAGATTCTGAGACTGCCACTTATTAGCGGCTTCCGAAAAATGCACCACCTGTCAAGACCTATGGTAGGTTTAGCATTGGCTCTATGGCACTAGCTAGGCCTCTACTACACACACCAAACCACCTCTCACAGTCTCACGGCTAAGAGCGTGCAAGGGGTATACTACCCTAACCTCTAACATAGAACTTTGTGTTTGTATGGAGTGCAATCCAATGGATAACACTTCCCACACTCCCCAAAGGGAGTCCCTACACATATCGCTATTATACACCACAAAAGCACAAGCAAAGGGAGCGCCCTTCGACTAATTGTCACAGCCCCACTATGGCTCTCAGCACATTCGATATATACTACAATCGATTAACCCACGAGATAATAGATAGTCCTCACTGAATATTCCCCAAGGAACGAACCACTAACCCTATAGCTTAGGGTAGCTCACACTCAACATAGGTCATTGTTCATAAAAACAATTGTTGTGCATCCAATATGATACCATGTTTGCGTGTAATGCAATTGTGTATGATTCTTAGTACTCAAACAAGTTTGTTCATCAACAATCAGCATTGCGAAGGTGCAAAAACATGTATTTTCATACATTTTTTCTAACTAAGAGATTATTACAATACTTAGGGCCAAGACCGAGCATTCTCATGTTACTACTAGACCCTCTTAATTTTGAAAAACGCGTCCTATATGTCATCCATCAAAAAACATTAGAATTTATCATATTATAAGCCCTCAACATCCCCTTCTCCCTATCCTTAAGGTTGTGCATTCGATGGTAGGTTTAGAGTGTATTTTTCATGTATTTTTCTTTCATAAGGCAATAAACCCCACTTTAACATAGATATAGGGATGAATTAAGGCTCAACCTCATGCCTCAGTCTAACCATACATTCACAAATACAAATGTTATTTTTTTCTATTTTTTGGATTCAAAAAATATATATATTTTCTTATTTAATTGCTGATATTTTCTAGTTCATTGATTTAAATTGATTGATCTTACTGAGAAATTGTTACGAAGTGGAACATGTGGCAAATCTAGCAAATCAAACATCTCAACTATTAATAAGTACAAACAGCATTATAATACATAAGAGGATTTGAATAACTCAATAGATTGAGAAAGACAAAATAAAAACGCACGATTCGGTCCAATCTCCCCCATGGCAAAAGCCATGGTTTACCATCCTTAATTATATATTATAGTTTTACATGAATATTTTAAATATAATTACAAAGAAAGTAGAAATATCAATTGAAATATAGAGTTTAAGAGTCAAGAGGTATCCTATAACATGCTGCACTTGCTGCAAAAAATTATATGCTCTAAATCTTGACGTTTTGACATCACCATCGCGTTTGGAGCATGCTAAAATCTCCAAAATGACTCTTGAATCTTTGAATTCTGATTCCAAATGAGGGAGAAATGAAAAAACTCAATTTTTACCCTCTTCTCCTATTTTGCATGCGATTGTGTTGCTTTTATAAAGAAAGCTACAAAAGCCTTCTAAAACTTAACCATATTAAGAAAATAGTAAGATATTCCATGAAGAAAGCTTATTTCAATAAAAGTATATCTTAAATCTCATATTCTAAAATAATCTATATTAAAAATAAATTAATTAATAGTACTAAGGATAATGATCTAATTATTACTAAAGAAGTTTAAACTTATAACTTACAAATAGAGTAATAATTTTAATAATAAAATATCATATAAATACATAATATTATATATTATACCTAAGATAACTAATCATAATTATGAAATTTATGCTTGGACTTATGCTAACGCCCAGTGCTATCCAAAGCCACCGCTACCTACTCTACACATCAACTGAAGCATTCACAATTGTTTATAAATAAAATAAATAAATAATAGTGAATATCTAGCAATCTTCAGCTATAAATAATTAAAATAGGTTGAAACACTATCCTAACCTTAATTTAATTCGAGTGTGCACTCTAAACTCCTAAATGTTCATTAATTTGATATGTATTTTACGAAATCACCCACGTGCACAGTAAATTAATCTAACACTCGAAAAGGACAGGTGTCCCCGTCAACTTCTCGCACAAGGAATCCACCTTGTGTACGAGCTGCGACAAATAAATATAATCATGAAATCCACCGTGGAATATACCTCCTGGCATCATATCCCCGGGATGTGATAGCAATTGTTGGACAATTGCTATTAGCTGCTCAATGTGGAGCTAGTAGTGTAGGGTAAGCACTAAGGGTGCAAGCGGTCATCCGTTGCACATCTTTAGCTGAATGAGTTTTTTTGTTCTTGAATTTTACCAAGTATCTAGTATAGGACAATGAATCAATCGTAGTCTAATTATTAGCAAACAATTGATTCCAATAAGATTGAAAACTAGTGTTAGTACCATAGATGTCTTTCATGGGAGTAAGTGAGGCAAAAGATAAGACAGAAATATTGTGAATGCTAGGTCTTATACTGAAAGCATTGACAATAACAAATAAAATTGCTATTCTAGATTAGTAGTAAGTCAAAATTTAACTAAGAATTCTAGAAATAAAAATAGTAAAAGACTTGCCTATCTTACCTTGATTGGAGATCTTTATCTTTACTAGAAAGTGTGAATTTGCAACAGAATTAGAAAGTTGAAGAATTTTCCAAAGTACTTTTAAGACAAATTTGTTAGTCTCAATTTTTATCAAATCAAAATATAACAACATTAAAGGCATACTATAATCCTCAAAAACTAGAGTGAGAATCATATTGAAGGCCTACTTTAAATAAAAACAACTTATATCTTCTTGTGAATCAAGTTAGTCTATAACTAGAGAGTTAGAGCTTATAAGGAATTTTACAAAACATTTACTTATGACTAAGACTAAAATTTTGAAAAAAACATATTAAAGATAAGGCTAAAGTTGGATAAAATACTAGTCGATTGGTTTAAAAAAATAGTAATATTCAAGTTCTATGGTATATTTATATATGATTATCTTTTAATATATGCATATTTAGACAAAACCATATCTAATATAAGTTTTAGATCTTTGTACAAGCTAAAACTTTTTATTTTGGTAGTGTACTCAAATTCCAAATGAATTAAAAGCTATCCTACTAGGAAATTAGTAGTCTGTATAGGTTGAAATTTACAAATTTCACTAAGTCTGGGTTAATTACGAGACCTACTTTCAAGATAAATAACTTTCTTTGTAGATAGAATCAGGTCATGATGATAACTAGAGAGTTGTAGACAACAAAATGGTCTACAATTCATGTCGCTATGATGGATTACCAAATCTAAAGGTAAGGTCATAAAAAATAGGGCTTAAAGTTGGCTACTACACAGTTTTCTGCATACTACTGTGAAATTTGCATTCAGGGTCACTTTAGGACTCAAACAACTCACTAAATATTCAGAAATTGTAAAATATGTGTCTAATAATAATTGTAGATCTTTCTAAGTGCTAACTTTTTACACCATCCTCAAAATATGAACCAGTAAAAAGTTACATTACCTGAAATATAGTTGTTCGATAGGATTTTTATGGTGAAGCATATGCAATAGCTAGACTACTTTCAAGTGTCTCTTCTATATAGCCTATTACATAAATAAAGACTTAATATTCTTAAACTTGAAAATTTTATAAGATAAAACAAAACTATAATTTACTATGAAATAAACTTCAAAAGTTTTTTTTTTTTGCTATAACATCATGTTTGCATAGCCAAGTCTATGCTATAATCCAAATTCAGAGAAGAAAAAATTCGATTAATTCGAATCAATCGACTGTGGATATAAGGCTGTCAAAAACACGAGAAATTTAGTTGCAATATTCATTTGTTGTGATTTGTCTTGTAGATTGTGATTGCTCCACGATGTTCACCTTTATACACTGATATCATATGATTGAAAACTCAGAGCATAGCCAGGCTCTAACACTAATGTTACAAAGTGAAACACGTGGCAAATCTAGTAAATCAAATCTCAATCATAAACAACTTTATGACACATATAATAGAGCTTAGTGGAAAATTCTAACAAATCAAACATCTCAACTATTAATAAATATAAAAAACATTATAATACATAAGAGGATTTGAATAACTCAATAGATTAAGAAAGACAAGAAAAACATACGATTGGGCCCAACCTCCCCTATGGGAAAAAGTCATGGTTTCTGATCATTAATTATATATTATAGTTTTACATGGATATTTGCATTCATATCTTACATATAATTATAAACAAAGTAGAAATATCAATTGAAATATAGAGTTTTAAGAGTCAAGAGGTATCCTGTAACATGTTGTAGTTGCTGCAAAAAATTCTATGCTCTAAATCTTGACATTTTGACATCACTATCGCATTCGCAGCGTGCCAAAACCCCCAAAACGACTCTTGAAGCTCTAAATTTGTCCTTGTATAAGAGAAACAAAAAAAACTCAATTTTCACTATCTTCTCCTATTTTGCACGCGATCCTGTTGCTTTTATAAAGAAAGCTACAAAAGCCTTCTAAACTTAACCACATTAAGAAAATAGCAAGGTATTCCATAAAGAAAGCTTATTTCAATAAAAGAATATCTTAAATCTCATTTTCTAAAATAATCTATATCAAAAATAAATAAATTAATAGTACTAATGACAATAATCTAATTATTACTAAAGAAGTTTGAAATTATAACTTACAAATAGAGTAATAATTTTAATAATGCAATATCATATAAATACATAATACTATATATTATACTTAAGATAACTAATCATAATTATGAAATTTACGCTTGGACTTATGCTAATGCCCAGTGCTATCCAAAGCCACCACTACCTACTCTACACATCAACTGAAGCATTCACAAATTTTTATGAATAAAATAAATAAACAATAGTGAATATCTAGCAGTCTTTAGCTACAAATAATTAAAATAGGTTGAAACACTGCCCTAACCTTACTTTAATTCGAGTGCGCACTCTAAACTCATAAACGTCCATTAATTTGATATGTATTTTGTGGAATCACCACGTACACATTAAATTAATCTAATGTCCGAAAAGGATAGGCGTCCCCATCAACTTCTCGCACAAGGAATCCACCTTGTGTACGAGCCCCAGCAAATAAATATAATCATGGAATCCACCGTGGAATATGCCTCCTGGCATCAGAAATACTTATCTATCATATTCCATCCCATATGAATACTATCCACATGACAAAACTCCAAAATCGCATGATTTTCCTTAAAACCATAATGTTGCGGGTTTTGCGTGTTTATAAAGAAATTATTAGATGGCTCATTTTTCCTGATTTCTCTAACGTTACTAATCAATCACAACATTGACAACCAAATGCAACCATTTCCAACCAAAATTTTTCATAAAACAACAAAATCTATTCCTTACTCATAGAATCGCACCTTATGACGTATGTGCATCGTAATTGGATACCTACTCACACTTTCCAATAGTCGTTGATGATCCTTCCGACCTCGGTCTATGCTCTTTTATGCTCTAGTATCATTCCACAATCAAAATCTTTCATCTCATTCCACCTGCTTCTCACATAGAATCAACCATGGAAACACACAACAAGAGAAGAGAGGAGAGAGGAGAGAGAGAAAGACTAAAAATCAGCATTTTTATTCCTTGGCTGAAAATCTGTGCCCATAGTCAAATCAAAGCCCTTGAGGAGTAGATTAGGGATGTGACATCATCTCTCTCTCATCCCGAGCATTGGAGCGGCATCAATCTTACAAATTTGGGGGACAAATCCTCGCAGTTAAAAATTTGCATGTTTTTTTTTAAATCTTTCATTTCATGTCATTTCATTTATAAAATATCTGGTTCACACTTTGGGTGTTCACAATGCTAAAAAGTGGATTTTTCTATTTTGGAGGGGCAAACGAACTCTGATTTGTGATTCGTTTCAACTCTTGGCATCGAAATCTATAAAGCTGGTCTCCAATATGCACTTTTCGAGTCCTGGATCACATAGCTACTTTATAATGTGAAACCTTGTAGGGATTAAATGGGGGGTCAAATGGACTCCTATCAATGAACCAAGACTTGTGTTGGATTCATGGTGTCGAAATCTATCCAGCTCATCGATCCACAACCGTTTCATTTTCCATGAAAATTTGGTCTTTTATGCCTCCCATGCACTTTTTCATATAAAAAATAGATCCCAAAAATCCACTCTCACACCTCATCATACAAAGCTTTCTCGAATCAAAGCCCTTGGTCTTGTGGACTGTCTCTTTTCCTCTAGCTTTGCAAGTTTCAGTTGATGTTTCATGTACTCTTAACCAATTCATCAACTTTTATAAGAGCAAGTAGAGGCTAATTTCTTAATGCATGTTCAATAACCTTGTACATTCTAGTTACAAGAAGAATGGAGAATTCAATGAGCTGGGGAGAGACAGAGAGAGAGGAGATGCTATGTTTATGGTACCTCCAATAGCTGTCTTGTGAACAGCACATTGTCTTTCCACTCAAAGAATAAAAAAGGAGTGTGTACATATATAGTTAAGATTAGCGAGTAAGATTGGCAACCGGCCACATTACCCTTAACCCCAACAATCTCCCACTTAAAGGCCAATCTACCTTTAATGGGAACAAAAGAATGAGAGAATGTGTGAGATATAGTACATGTGAGTTATCCTCACCCAATGCCTATCAAGTCCCTATAATGTGCAAACTTTTCAAAGGGTAGACTCTTGGTTGAGAGAAATTCTGGATTTTATCATCAACATGACCTTTAATAAGCCCAACTCGTTATCATCAAGCACCTAACAAATGAAGTGGTACCTCTGTTCTATGTGATTGGTTTTTGCACAAGAATCTTTATGTACTCTAACTATCTTTGTGCAACAATGACATGCCTTCATCAAGGTCCAAGTCTCTCACTAAATGAATAAGCTATACAGCTCCTTTACATGCCTTTGTGGCTATAGTATTCTCAACTTCACTAATAGATAATGCCATGAACTTTTTCAAATGAGACATCCATGAGATTTTCGAGGGGTTCACCTTATATAACATGTAAGATACTGTGTGATTTTAAAAGAAAAGATATTATATTTAGTAAATTTTACAAGATTATTTTTACAAAAATGATTTTTTAATCATAGTTTGAAAAAAATCCATAAGTTTAGTAAACTAAAAGGGGCCATTTTAAGGCCTTGTAGCATGTAAAGAAATGGCATTTATCCTTTGAGCATATGTTATATAGATGATTTCTTACAGGTGGACCTCCCAGATGAGATTGCACCACTATACAAGGTAAAAACATATCCAATGTTTGACTTTTATATTATCAATATTTTTGCATAGTTTACATTTGTGTATCCAAGTATACCACTAATACTACTCCCAAAGCATATATACATTATCTTTTGTGCCACTCAAGCACCTCAAGTTTCCTTTCACTGCTTCCCAATGCTTCTTGCCAACTCAACATTCCCACTACAAATGTAATATTCAAGAAAATGTTAATCATAGCATCTATGAGACCTCCCACACACTGTGAATATGCAACCTTGGCTATTTCAACCTTCTCCTCATTCAGCACTAAGTTTCACACATGGAGGCAATGTAGTAGTAGGTGTCTTCTCCCCCTCCATATTGAAACATTACAATAGTTTACCAACATAATCCATTTGGGACAGATATAGTGATCTATTCATCCTATCCTTGATTATGTGCATGCCAAGAATGTAATTTACATATCCCAAATCCTTCATTTCAAAGGTTTTGATTAACCTTTTCTTCAAGATATTAATCTCATACTTGTATTTTCCATCTATCAGTAGTTTGTCTCACTTCTCTTGTAGCCATGAGATTTCATAAAGGCATCAAACTTAATATGCCATTCATGTGAGGAATGCTTTATATTGAGATATTGAGCTTCATATAAGCTAGCATCCACTATATACTTTGGTAATGTGGTAGGACTATAGTTATTGGTATGTTAGGTGGCTGACATGGAGGACACACCTATAATTCTATAACTAGACTAGACCCACATAGTTCACTATAACTAGACTAGTTCTTTTGTATAGAAGAAGAATATTCTAGCCCTACTTCTCTATGTGCTCAAGTCTCCATTGTATGTGTGCTCTTGGTTATTTTACCTCTCTATCTCCCCTCAATTGTTTACATGGTACCAAAGCAATCCCATGGTTGTATCAAGCTAAATCAAAGGCTAAAGTGAAGACAATGGAGCATAAAACCAAGCAAGCAAGCAATAAGTAAGAAGCTCTTCTATCTTATTTAATTTGCCTTGGAATATACCCATAGGAGGCTCTTGAGGCTTGTAGGGTTGTATTATCCTATTGCAATGAAACTTAATGAGCTTGAAGACCACTGTATATATTGCAATATTAAGTCCTTTATGGCTTATCCATAGTGATTTTTATCATCAGAGAATGTTTCATTATAGGAGAAATATTTACTCTCACAAAAATAGGCCTAACCAATGAGAAAGTTCAGATTTCACATTCATGTAATATGAATCTTTTAGCCGTATCTTGGCCCAAATCTTCCCTCAATAATAAAATAAGGGAAAATGTGGGGAATTCAAGGCTATCACTTCTTGAAAGTTAGTGACTCAAATTTTTCTTTTCTCATTTTTTAATGTTTGACTTTTCAAATCTTCCCTTTTCAGTTTTCCCCTCTTACTAGGTGTAACTCAAATTTATCATTTCTCTTTCCTCGCATTTTATTTCTTGATTTTAAAGCCTCATTATTGCTTGCCATATCTATGGCTCTATGAAATTTCATTGCCTCTACACAAACACAGAGTGAGTTTCTCATGTTTTATGAGAGCGGAGCTTATTCTACAAAAGCCCTAAGATTTTCTTAACAAAAATTCACAAGTATATTGTTCTCTTCCATGGATGTTCTATGGTAAAGTTTTATCTCATTTAGAAAAAAACCTGTGTAAGTTATGTGCATGCTTTGACATGAACTTTATTTTGTTTTGGTACTCTAAGAGTCTCTTACAGTTAAGAACAATGATCTTTTAAATACTCAACTTCTTCTTCAACATCTTTGGGTTTCTCTGTAAACAAAGTTATAGGTATGTTGTCTTGTTTTTTTGTTGCTTCATAGTCAAATTTTGTCTCATTGGACAAAATCTACGCAAGTTATATGTATACTAAGCTTTCCTTTGCTTTTGTACTCCAAGAATCTCCCACAGTGAAGAATAATGATTCTCTAAAGACTCAACTTCTTCAACATCCTACAAAGAAAGCCATAGGTATATTGTTATCTTTTTCTATTGCTCCATGGTCTAATTTCAACTCATTTGGACAAAGCCTGTGTAAGTTATCTACATGTTTTGACTTAAGATTTCTTTTGTTTTTATACTCTAGAAATCTCACAGTGAAGGAGCAATGATCTTGTAATAACTCAACTTCTTGTTCAACATCTCTAGGCTTCTTTGCAAAAAGAATTATAAGTACAATGTCATTTTTAAAAAACTTCTTCATGGTTAAATATCATTGCATTTGGAGAAAACATTTGCAAATTATTTATTTTCTCAGTTAAACTACCTTTTGCTATTGTATCCTAGGCCTCCATCTCAAGGAGATACACCTATTGTCCAAAAATCAACTTCTTTTTCAATAGCCTTAGGATGAGGGCTACAAAGTTTCTCAAGCATATTGCTCTCTACAATAATAAAATGCCAAAAAAAACAACTATAAGTATTTTTAATGACTTATTATTGTGTTGACATCTACTTATGATGGATGGGAAGAAACATCTAATATAGATTTGAACATTAAGTTTGCAATGTTAATAATTTTTATATTTAAAATTCCAAAATTAAAATGTTATGAATAATAAAAGATTTTATTAGTTTATGATTGTTAGGATAACTTTATTTAGATTCTAAAACCATGAAATAGCATGAGATGATATCAGTGTTACAGTCTCATAGCATTGCATAATATTAGAATCGTATATGTGAAATGACAAAGTGATGCTTGTGTATGAAAATATTGTTATGCTAATGATTCTATATATGGAAAATTTTACTTACATGTAATAATAAAAGCACATAAAATTTTACTGATAGCAGTAAATATTAGATACACACACACATGAGAAAGCACATGTCATTGAGCACACACATTTTTTGCACGCACAAGAGTTGGGATGTTCATCACCAAGTTAGGAACCTCTGGTTAAGTGGGTAAGGTGGTTGGGTGAGTTTGAGGGTTGTGACCGCCAGTTGTGAGATGGGTTGTTTTCTTTGTCAACATCTTGAGGACCATCATTTCTTGAGCGATTCTAAGATTTTGGGTGGGTGGAGCGGAGTAAGTTATTTTCTTAATGAGCGTTGAGAGGGCGAGGATAACGATCTTAAATAATCAACGAAGGAGTCAACATGAGACAAAACTTGAGATCTTGGATAAGACTTCTTTGTTCAAGTTGAAGATGGTTATTAAGGACCATGTGATATTATGGGAAAGGCAACATGTTTTTAAGGTGGTCAATTTATTATTACAAAAGGAAGACATATATTTCATGGCTTCAATGCATGCAGAGATTGGCATAGGAGCAATTTGTCTACCCAAGCATACAAACTTTTTACAAAAGCCTTGTGGAGGGTGCAATAGCTAAAGGTGCAAAAAATTGTCAAGATTGTGGGAGAGAAGGAAGGAGTCTCACTTGTAGCTTTCTCACTTACACAATGGGGGAATACACACAAAGGTAGAGGCTGAAAATAGTTTTCCTCTTCTTAGTTGTGTAAGCCAAAAGAACTCTAGTACAGAGAAATAGAAAAACCCTATATATGGGTCTCAAACCAAACTCAACTAACTAAGGTGGCATACTAATTGAGCCATGAACTAGAGTAGATAAGGATAGATGTCATCTAGCTATTATTCATGGGCGGTGTACCAACCGCATCTGTAGCTAAAAAGTCGGTGACATAAATGCACAACGGTCACCCTGGAATATCACGAGTGGAGCTCGATATCTCAACACTCCCCCTCGAGCTCAATCCCAATTCCTGCACACCAAGCAGGTCTCTGAACTTGCACAACTTCTCTGCGCCCAATGCCTTCGTGAATATGTCAACTACCTAATCCTCTGTGCTGACATAAACTAGATCAATAAGACCTAGTAAAACCCTCTCCCACACATAGTGATAATGCACCTCAATGTGCTTTGTTCTAGCATGATAGACTGGGTTATTTGCTAAGTGTATACTGCTCATGTTGTCACAATAAATGACAATTGGCCCATCTGTAGGTTGATGCATATCATAAAGTAGCTTATGCAACCAAGCTACCTCATATGCAGCCATTGTTGCACCCTTGTACTCAGCCTCTGTGCTCGACAAGGCAACTATAGGCTGTTTCTTGCTACTCCAAGTGACTGCAGCACTCCCAAAAGAGAACACATATCCACTGGTAGATTGTCTATCAGAAATACTACCAACCCAACCAGCATCAGTATATCCATGCAATTGTATCTGAACCCCAGTCTCATAAAATAGTCCATACTGCAATGTGGACTTCACATACCTGAGTATGCATCTAGCCGCATCCAAATGCGGTTTCTTTGGAGCCTACATAAACTGACTTACCAATCCAACAGCATAGCTCAAATCTGGCCTGGTAATAGTCATATAAATCAAACTTCCTACTATGCGTCTGTACATAGTAGGGTCTTCTAGAAGCTCACCTGCATCTGCGCGCTCAGCTTCACATTCTGCTCCAAAGAAACTAAAATAGGCTTACAGCCTGTCATCCCATATTTGGACAGAATGTCTAATCCATACTGCCTCTGCAAGAGCCGTATCCCACTTGGTGATCTAATCACCTCAATGCCCAAGAAATAGCACAGCTCTCCCAAATCCTTCATCTCAAACTTCTGCTTCAATAGCATTTTCACATGAAGGATATCTTCATCACTATCACCTGTCATAATCAAATCATCAACATAAATGACAAGTAGCATAATACATTTCTCTGTTTTTCTCACATAAAGTGAGAAATCTGCCTTGGAAATCTGAAAGCCAATAGTGACAAGATACTGTCCTATCTTGTCAGACCATGCTCTAGGTGCTTGCTTCAAGCCATACAAGGCTTTCTTCAACCTGCAAACAAACTCAGGATGAACAGCATGCACATAACTTGGTGGCTACTCCATATATACCTCTTCTTGCAAATCACCATGCAAGAAGGCATTCTTTACATCCATCTAATGTAAAGACCATTCCTTTGATGCAGCCATAGCAATGACTGCTCTTATGATTGCCATCCTTGCAACCGGACTAAATGTTTCTTCATAATCAATGCCATATGTTTGTGCATACCCCTTGACTACTAATCTTGCCTTGTATTTGTTCATAGAACCATCTGCATTGTGCTTCACCTTATAAACCCACTTACAACCAATTGCATTCTTATCTTTAGGCAAAGGTATCAATTCCCATGTAGCATTTACTTCCAAGGCATCCATTTCTTCATCCATGGCTTTCTCCCATTTTTCTTTTCCCATGGCTTGCTCAAAAGAAGTGGGTTCTAGTTCCTGTATCACTTTGACCATATATGCATAGTGAATGGCTGTAAATCCATCATATTTCAGCCTATCCACAGGATACCTAGCTCTGGTAGACCTACACAAAGTAGGTTCACTCCCAGGTGCTCTCAAAACATCCCTGGTCTTCCTTACTCCAGGTGTAACAATAGAAGGAATACCCAACTCATCATCAATGCTATGTTCTAAGCCACTGGATTCACCATCCACATAAGAGTGACCTGCATTCACATCAAATATGGGCTGATCTACCTTCTCTTTTCCTTTTCGTGAAACCTGCATACCACTATCTGTATTGTTTTGAGGATATTCTCCTCATCTCAATCTGCCTGTCCATGGCGAAGAATGTGAACCACTGCTAGAGGACACTCCAAGTCCACTAATATTTTGTGACTGCTGCTGTGAATTCTGTGCAGCATTACCATTTTGTGCATCTATATCATCAATCACATTTACTGGTTTATACTAGCTACTCATCTCATCAAAAACAACATCTCGGCTCACTGTAAACTTACGAGAAGAAGGGTTATAGTATCTATACCCTTTCTGCTGCAGAGAGTAACCAATAAAGATGCACTTCTCAGCTTTTGGATCCAACTTGGATCTCAACTCATCTGGCACATGAACATAGGCAATGCAACCAAAAATCTTCAAATGAGAAATATATGGTTTCCTACTAGTATACCTCTCCTCTGGAGTCATCCCATGTATTGTTGCAGTGGAAGTCCTGTTCATTATGTAGACTAATGTAGCAATTGCTTCGGCCCAGTAAAAATCTGGCAAGTATTTTTCGTTGAGCATGGCACGAGATACCTCTCCAATATGCCTGTTTTTCCTTTCTGCAATTCCATTTTGTTGTGGGGTATGACTGCATGAATATTGCTGCTTTATGCCATGCTCCTGCAAGAACCTTGCAAACTCATTTGAGAGGTACTCTCCCCCTCTATCTGACCTTAGGCATTTTATTTGCAAGCCTGTTTTTTTTTCAACCATAGCTTTAAGAGTTTTGAAATGCCCAAACACTTCACTTTTCTTTTTCATAAAATACACCCAAACTTTTTTGCTATAGTCATCAATAAAAGTGACAAAATAATGATAGCCTCCAGTAGATGCAGCGTTAGTAGTCCACACATCAGAGTGGATTAATTCCAATGGCTTCTTACTCTCTTAAACATGTCTAGAAAATGGTTTCCTTGCCTATTTTCCAAATTGACAGGCTTCACATACCTTATGCATTTCTGCAAACCTTGAATTTAGGCAATCCTACAACAATATTTTGGGCTTGCATTGATTTAAGTCACTGTACATTAACATGACCAATGCGTTTATGCCAAATATCAATATCTGCAACTACACCGGTCCCATGTGCAAACATTGCTGTACTCAATTCAGGCAAGTCTGCATCCAACGTAAACATTCTGCCTTCTTCTTTCCTTTTGCTATCAAGCGACCTTTATTTTTCATATCCTCAACAAAGCATCCATGAGAATTAAATCTGGCCTGCAAGCCCTGCTCAACCATTTGACCAATAGAAACCAGGTTCTTGGTGATATTCAGGACATGAAATACATCCGACAGGTATTACTTTTTCCCATCCTGCATAGACAAATGAATATTTCCAATCTCCACAATAGGATGTGTAGTATCATCACTAGTCGCCACAAATCCTGGTTTTTTCATTTTCCTTGCATCCTGCATCCATTCTGCATGACCTATCATGTGGTTTGATGCACCTGAGTCAACATACCACACATTGTTGCTTTTTTCTGCACTTGTCATAGAATTGGTCATGTGCTGCACCATAAACAAATGCTCATTTCTGTCATCACCCTGTCTACTAGAATATGCATAATTTCCTTGTTGCAATTTTCCATTCATGATGTCATTCTGGTTTTTATAGCAGTCTTTAGCCATATGATCCATTTTACCACAGTAGTAGCATTCAACATTGTTGTTTGTATTTTGGCCTCTTTGCCATCCACCACGACCTCTTTGGCTCCCCCTACCTCTAGAGTTACCACGTTCTCCTCCATAAGACTGATTTTCTTGAGTTTGCTACATATTTTGATTTCTACCTACCTCTGCCTCTACCTCTTCCAGCATTTGAGTAGAAGACAGCTTCTTTTGAAGTTCCTCCTGAAAAAGATGCACCACCATTTCTCTGCTCAGAAATTAGAAGAGCAATCAACTCCTCAAAATCAGGAAATCTTTCACGGATGGAAATCGATGTTTGAAACTGTGCATAATCCTTTTATAAACCATTCAAGGTCACAGAAACTAAATCATCATCTTCCACTGGCGACCCAATGGAAGCAAGTGCATCTGTAATCTTCTTCACCTTCATGTGGTAGTCATTGATGCTCATACTTTCTCTTTGCACATTGTGCAACTCTTGCTTGGGCTACATTTTCCTAGCTTGCGTATTTGTGCTATACATTTTTGACAAAGTATCCCATGCCTTCTTTGGCGTACTTGCATCCTGAATATGCACAATCATAGAGTTTGAAATCCTGATAGACAGCCAGATACATAACTTTTCTGGCTCTCTCATGCCATCCTTTAAATGCCTGCATTTGTTGTTGATTGGGAACATCAGGAAGAACTGGTTCTTCTTTGTTTCCTGCAATGAATTCCCAATATCCTTTTCCCATAAGGAAGTTCGTCATTCTAAACTTCCATGCTTTGAAGTTTTTCTTGTCAAGCTTTTCAGTGACAATCTGTGAAAGAGAATCAGACGCCATTATAGAACACTGCAAAAAATTCTATCACTGCAAAAAACACAGCTTCACCCTCACAAGGGCAAATCTGCAAAACTGACGAAAGTGGTATCTGACCACACAGTCACTTCCTAGTGACGATTTTGCATCAACAAGGAACAAGGATGATTCTGTAACTCCCAATGTCTTTGTGCACAGGCATACGATGCAATTTCTATGGTAACTTTTCACCGACCTGTAGAACAGTGGTCGCACAACAAAAACAGGGCCTTTTCTTGAGTGTGTGCGGAAAACTTTGGCCTCCAAAATAGGCCCCGAAATGGCCTCGAATCAAAAAAATAGGACAACCAAGGGCTAAAGGCCTCTCCCATAGCATATACTGCCCTCTTGCTACACAGCAAAGGGCATCTCAATCTGAGACAATGCACTCTTCCACTTTCCAACTGTGCTACCTGCAGAGACTTGCTCCCAAACTTGAAAAATGAAAGCAATGTTGGTTCTCTTACCAGAACGCCGCGAACTTGGTTTGCTTTCTTGAGCTCCTTACCACGAACCAGGCTCTGATACCATGTCAAGATTGTGGGAGAGAAGGAAGGAGTCTCACTTGTAGCTTTCTCACTTACACAATGGGGGAATACACACAAAGGTGGAGGCTGAAAATAATTTTCCTCTTCTTAGTTGTGTAAGCCAAAAGAACTCTAGTACAGAGAAATAGAAAAACCCTATATATGGGTCTCAAACCAAACTCAACTAACTAAGGTGGCATACTAACTGAGCCACGAACTAGAGTAGATAAGGATAGCTGTCATCTAGCTATTATTCATGGGCGGTGTACCAACCGCATCTGCAGCTAACAAGTCAGTGACATAAATGCACAACGTTCACCCTGGAATATCATGAGTGGAGCTCGATATCTCAACAAAAATAGCAGGTGTGGAAGGCTTTATATTGGAGACCTTGATGATAAAGTTGTTAGGGAAGCTACTTGATGAAACAGACTGAATGTTTGACATGGGTTTTGAATATCAAAATAAGATTCATAGTAGAGCAGGTGAAAGGCAAATTATGATATTCAGTGCTACCTTTTCTACTGAAATTCGAAGATTTATAGGAGATTTCTTGTTGGATTTTAATGGTTTCAACATTGATGTTATATGCCAAAGAGTAGAATGTGTCCATGTATAAGATAAATGAAGCTCATTTTTATAGCTAATAATATAAATGAGGGAAAAGAAGGCACCATTTATAATATTGCTAGCACTGCAATACAAGGAGTCACCTCCATCAGAAAGTATTGAACTCTCATTGAACTCTATACATGGTCAGCTTTTGAAGCAACTATCACAGAAGCTTTTGCATCAACCTATCCTACTAGGAGTGTTATGTTTTACAGATACTTCTTGTTTGACAAGTCCAATGGAATCTTTGCTATCATTGGGTAGGTAAAAATGGTTTTTTTCACCATTGATGATGAGCAGAAGAAGGCAGACTCTGAAGCATGATGAGGACTGCTATCAATAAAGCTAGGTGGCAGACTGATTGACAGATGACATGGTAAAGATTCTGCAATGATGTCGATACATATGGCATATTAAGTAAGCTGAGAGACGATGACATAATTCAGATGTGATGGTGATGTTTTTTATCACAGGAAAGCGATGTCACATGCAGTAATAATGGCAGAATATTCCATAGTTGTTGTTAATAATAGGTAGTGTTGGTTGCCATTGATGTTGGGAAGACGACGATAATTGCACAACTTTAAAAGAAATTTTCTAGATACTTATCAAAGTATCTAGAAAAAGTCTCAACTAGTAAAAGTGGAACACTTTACAAGTTAGTGATATAGTAAAATATTCTTGTATAGGAATTTCAAAATTCTCTAGTTATCCATGTAGTGAAATTTTACTATATAAACAGACTAGTTATAACTAATCATATAGTATTTTTTATATATAAGAAAAACTAGTTGCAATCATGTAAATAGTTTTAAGAATTACTATTATGGTAAAAAATATAAATTAAAATAATAGAAAGAATTAAAAGCTGTTATCTTCATTAATAAAGAGGTCAATTCAAGATGCATATATCATCAATATACTCAAAGGTTTATTGTGATTTTTTGTGATATGAATTTTCGCTCTATAGAGCAACCAATCTACGAGAGCTTTTCTCATGGCTGGCAATGTTTGCTCATTGCGTCCTAAAAAAGCAAAATCTCTCTTAATAACACCATATGTAGATTTTAAGGATGTATATAGCTCATCAATGGATTGGATGTCTAAATATTTGAGAAGAATGGTTTCTTGGTCTTCCTCTTCAAAGGCATTAGCAACCTGCATTTTAAAAATACAACATAGATTAGTGTGATACTACATCATAAGTTAATTAGCTACTCTATTGTCTTAATATTTAATAACATTGAGTTACCAATGAAATTCTTGATGGTAATTCTATATTAGAAGGAACCACACTTTTTGATGGCTCAACACGGTCGAGAGCCTATAGTATAGACAAGAAAATAAAGTTAACAAAATTAAATTATGCCACATTTAGTAAAAAGAAATGCAAAGAAGTACCTTAGATAATTTCTTATTTTTGCCCTTACTCTCCTTTTGTTGTTGCTTGCTTTGCTGCATTTTCTCGCTCATCTTATCACAATAAGTTTGTATTTAGATATAATTTATTAAATGCATATAATAAAATAAAATATCAAGAGATGGCTAAGCATACCTTTCGTACATGAAGATTTTTCTGTGCTACTTCAAACTCCTCAAGATCTTGGATCATATCTTGTGGAAGAGAGTGTTCACTACTACATGAACCTTATAATACAAGAAAAGTAAAACTTAAAATGGAATATCTTTTAATTTAAAAGTATACAAAAATTAAGAATATATATATATATTCCTCATACATATGGAATTCCTTGTAATAGCTCCATAAAACTATGATCTGAGTTGAAATAGTCATGAAACATAGGTTAAGTGTTAGAGACAATCAAATGGAAAAATACTACAAACCAAGGCATACTAAGCATTTCATTATTTTTTTGACATTTTTCAGAAGCAAAAATTGAAACAAAAGGCGGACCATCATTGTGAGATTCCAACTAGTACAAGCAAGAAAATTGAAGTCAATATTAAAAACTAAAAACTCTTAATATAAAAATATTTAAATGAGTGAACGATGTACATACATGTGTTGCACTATTCTCAAAAAAGATACATTGTTCTTCCACCATAAGTTGTGGATAATACACCTCGTCACTTGTATCCTAAATTTTTAGGGAAAATATAATGAAAGGTAAATATATCTAAGAAACTTAAAGTGAAATGATTATAATAAAGATAAAGATAATAAAAATTATGCAATAGAAAAAATTTGATCATAGTTTTGATCTATGATCTCTAAAATTCTATGTTTGTCATCTTTGTTATTATGAAACTGCAAATCCTTGCCAATCTCATGACTCTTGACCCAATTATACACTTTTCTGTGATTAGCACAATACTTAACATTTTGCGTATCTCGATAGTATTTTAGTAAAAATGGTTTCCCAAACTCATCTTGGTCTTCTTGACTAATCCTTTTAGGTGGTTTGAAAATCTGATCATATGTAGGAGTCTTCATTAGAGATACATCCCCTATTTGTATACTCTTGATTTGCTTTTGAGGTGACAACTGGACTCTTTTACTTTGTATTGAAACTGATTTGCTCATGCTCACTGTTTGTTCAGAACTATTATTCTTTGATTTCAGTTCCTCAATTGTTTTTTGGAGAGTGATGATAGTTTGCATCATTGAATCTAGAGTTTGTTGACTTGGGGAGGCCATGAGACAAGCTAAAATTAAATCAAGAAACTATGTTAATATTCAATCAATAAAGAATCAATCAATCATATAAAAAGCATACAACAATGATCGCACTCTCTTTTTCTCTCTCTCTCTCAATGATTTTAATGGACTTTTAAGTTTTAAAGAAAAACACCATACAACAATACAATATACAACTATACAAACCATGAGACAAGCTAAAATCAAACAAGATACAAGGTAAAATCAAATTTACAACTTTATATGCTAGTATTCCTCAAACAAGAGATTATATCCATACATTAATCTTCTCAAGCAAGAAATTTTCTCATTCTTTATAAAAAGAGATAACAATAATCACACATGCACACATACATACATACACACAAAGGTCCCGCTACCTATACATGAGACACAACATGAGCTATATCCACAAGATATAGTCCTAATATACAAACACCCATAGATAAAGCATTATGATACACACAATGGGATGGCGATCACATAATGATGTCCATTATGACCAATGCTACTAGCACCCATTTGGATCTCCAAGAATGCAACACACACACACACACTCGCTCTCTAAAGCAGTCAAGTTACATCACCTGATCTCCACACTATTGGAACATCTATATACTCTCCAATTGATAATGTTACTCTCCTTCTCTTTGTAACTTCAAAGTTTGACATTACCATGCTACACAAGTTGCAATCCCTCCAAATATCTTTATCAATATCAATTCTCCATGTACTTCTATTATGATCACACTTCAACCATGACAATTTGCACCTTTTTTCTTCATAATTTACCTCTCTTATCATTGCATGAATGTACTCCCCATCCATGTCATCATCATGTTTTCTTGCTAACACATTATCATATTTTTCTAACCAAGGAGGTATACAACCAACTGCCCCTATTTGTAATAATCTTGTTCTTTGAATTAGATATTTTACCTCATATGCAACAAGTCTATTATGTAAAGATAAAGGAACAAACTTATGCAATAAAGAACTCAATGGTCTTATGCAATCCCATACAAATGGAAGTCGTTGAGTTTGTAGTACACTCATTCCCATGATTGAATCTATAAGTAAACATTCTTCATTTTCGTTTACAGTTATGCATTGCTTGTAATATTCTAAACTAAAAAATGTGTAATAATCTCCATCCCATTGAATGGAAAAGAATTTAGTGAGTCTTGCTTTCCAATGACCTATACTTTCTAACATACTACAAAAAGTGTCAGTTTTTACCACGACGTCATGTGCGATCTTGTATATTTCTCCATTATAAAGAATTCTTCTATATGTGGTAACTAGATTTCCTACTAGTGCATTCTCTTGAAGACCAAGAAATTGCACAACATATTTTTGTTCTTCTGATGAAAGGGACCTACGTTCTCTTCTATTTTTTATGATTAAAATGCCTTTTTCACGCATCATTATGTTACAAGGATATTGGAAATCATCTCTTTCAAAAAGTTTTCACATCTCCTTTGCCTTCTCAATTGAAGAAACCTCCACAATGCCATTCTCATGAAATGAATAACAACACGATGTCTGGTAATTCGTGAAAGCATAACCATCAAGTAAAAACAAGATAAGCATGTACTTGGATAAGCATTCTTTCATGTGGCAAAAGCCCATCTACTTCCATTTCTAATAACTTAAATATTGAAGTGAAGAATGTCCTCTTATAATAATTTACATAAGATATTTTGTTAAAGCAATTATTAGTCTTTACCGCTATATATAATGCTACCATTTGCTCAAAGTCACAACACCAATACACATCATGCGATCCATGTCTCAATATGTCATCTAGTAGTTCTCCATTTCTTGCAACGTGTTCTAAGGGAGAAGAAGTAGCACCAAAGGCTTCTTCCTTTCAAACTCTCCAAGCAGAAAACAAAGTACATAAAACACCTAAACACTCTTTTGACCAACCAATACATCGACTATAACTATAGAAGGCATGTGCAATATCTATGAGCAACAAACCTAGGTCAAAATTTGACTTTGGTATCTCATCAACTACACCTAAAATATATGGTAAGCACCATTGGATGAACTTTTGGTTCTCTTCGGCCTTAAAGCTTTCATAGTACTTAGTTGGATTACGAGGCCACCGTCCATGACGAATAGAGGGTGGAGAGAGCTTATAAGTCTTTTCACAACAAAAATCTATCATCTTTTTCTTTTCATTGAACATGGCTCTCATGATTACTCGTATGTATTTTTGAGATATATCTAGAGATAACACATGCATTGCATCATATACCAAGTCTATTGACAAGTTAAAACCATAAAAATCATACAGTTTCCATAGAATAGACTCTCCAGCTAATCCTGCAAGCTTTAGTTTTGCATCCTTTTCATCTTGTGTGTATGCCCTCTTTGAACTTGATAAGGCATCAATCATTTCACCTATGGACCATTGGGTTGGAGGATATCTTGCTTGATATCGACTACCATCGTAAAGGTAACGTCCTTGGAATGAGGGATTACTAGTATCAAGAGTAGCTTGGGCTTTGTCTCTATGACAAAAGAATTGCCCACCACCTTTGAAGGATCCTACATTGCATTGTGCAGGATGATTCCCTGTAACCATCATTAGCATTAATCTAACAACACAAAAGTTTGATTGTCCCATTGAAATTTCAAAAATCTTTTCTACAGGGTAGTTGTATAACACTTGCATACCATTTATGTAAAGGTCTTGTAGCTCACTAATAAGTGGTCTTAAAAAAGTTTGAAATACATCACGAGTATTACGAATAAATTTAGAGCAACTAAAAGGTATGAATAAAATAGGAATAATGCCTAATCTGGAACCCTTCCCACCATTAAGGACCTTAATTTCAACCATACCACTGTCCTTTTGAGTGGTACGAGAGGCTTCGAAGCCATCTCAATGTAAAAGAAGTGCCAAATTCCGAGGATCACCTCTACCCATTTTCTTTTTACATTTGTTGAGATGTCGATATTTTTTACAAACAAAATTATACTCTTGCATCTCTTGGTCAAAACCTTGTTTTAGAACTATTGAAAAACAAGACCTTGGAAAAGTTGTATATACTTTCCCACATGTAGGGTTGTTGCATGCAACAACCATCTCATACTCAGCATCAGGATTCCTAAAAACTTGATACTCACGACACTTTGTTCCATCCCAAAACTCGTTAATGAATTCTGGTTGCATGTGGATATCTTTCCCTAACCATCTTGTTTTATAACGCCACATGCTCAGGAAATCATGACAAAGTATCCTAGATCACACTAAAAGCTCTAATTGTTTCTTTAAAGGTAAATAATCAATAGCTAACATTTCTCTCCTTGGTTTACTGCATTTTTTACACTTTTCACAACATTCAATACAATCACGCTTTAGTATTCTTTTTTACATATTTTGTTTGCAAGAACACAAGACTACACCTTTGGCATAAGAATCTTCTTTACTAGGTGTAAGAAGTTTAATTTCATGATCATTGTTTTTACTTCCCATGCAAAACTTATAGCGCTCAGGTTGGACCATGCCAAGACCATGATACATAGAGTCAAGTTGCTCCCAAGATGTCGGGACTCTCACTCCATCAAGGTTTCCATCCCATGTATCAGGTAGTTGCACTAACAGCTTGGTTAAACTTGGCTTTCACTCTTCAACTCTTTGAGCCCTAGCCCTTGGATTGCCCATGTCTCCAAATAATAATTGGAGCATCTTCTCTTGTGCACTAATTGATATTTGGTTCTCATGCCAAAGAGCTTGAAGCTCAATTATTTTTTGTATAGTTTGTTGATATAATGATGGCCCAGTAATAGATATGTGATTGTCTATAGAAGTATCTATTTGAGGAGACTCAGCATGGTTAATTGAGTTGTTATCATGACTGAAGGGGAAACTTATAGAAGTATTGATAGTTTGATCATTGTCTTGTTCATGTTACCTTTCATTAGAAGGAGTGAGACCAATTTGCATACTTAGTGCATCATATTTGGCCTTCAACTCCTGGTGCCTAAGAAAAGTTTGTGGACCAACACTCCTCCCACCATTACAATATGCAAGGCAATCACACCACCTACGTCGTCTATTTAAATCATCTATGTTAGTTTCACCATGCATTGGAGATGATTCTTCGTGCCTTCGGTTCTCAAGATGATCTCCTTGCACATTTGAGTCCATTGGTTTACTAGGATGTGATCTTTCTAGAGAA
This sequence comes from Lygodium microphyllum, assembly GCF_053477565.2. NCBI lineage: Eukaryota > Viridiplantae > Streptophyta > Polypodiopsida > Schizaeales > Lygodiaceae > Lygodium > Lygodium microphyllum. The sequence goes on from NC_141146.1 coordinate 57,695,489, forward strand.
GAATGCATAATCCCAAGCATGTCATTTTTAGCGTGTCTAAAAGAAGTACTACGATTCACTAATTGCCAACCTTCTGTACTATGTGCACACTTATAGTTACATTTACATTTTCTTAATGTGCTTGTAGAAGAAGACATCCCTTACTTGAGTATCTTCAATCTTCAATCCAAGGTTGATGAGATTATGAGCTCCACAATTAAAACTCCAAGATTGCAAAAAAACCGGCCCATAACATAGTTTACGTTAATAACATATTTTAGTTGCTCAATTAATATCATAGTCTATACTAGTTTAGTAATAGAGCTACATTTAAAATGATGGGGTCAAATCTTGTAAACATTGGCATTAGTTGATGAGCACATAAGTGGGTATGAGGCCAAGATAAGGGATTGGAAAGTTGAGGAAAAATGAGGAAAAAAAAAAGGATAGGAAGAGTGAGGAAGACTAATGGCTTGGAGCTAGATGTAAGCTTGCTCTTTCTTGTGATGAAGAGTCCAAGTGGGGATCTAGAGCAACATACTTGTCAAAAGTAATGGTGGTTGTCATAGAGGACGGTTTATGGGGGAGGGGTGTGAGTGTAAAGGTGGTGGTTGAGAGGTTCCCTGATTAGTGGAGTATATAGGAGGTATATTGTGACTCATGAGGAGAGTGTAGTGAGTTGTATATAGAAGTCAGAGACCTATAGCAATAGTTTATTATGACTCATGAGGAGAGTGTAGCAAGCTTGGTGCCATGGTCAAAAAGTGAGAGACCTATAGCAATAGTTTATTCTAGACATTGCCAATTAGCAAGGGTGTGGTTCATTCCACATACACCCTTGAACTACACATAAAGTACACATAAGCTACATAGACTAGTACTTTGAATTTTTATTTTTTATTTTGCTTACATACATATATCCAGAGCTACAAAAGCATCATAGATCCGCCGTACATATATCCAAAGCTACATACATATATCCACCACACATCCACCATCCAAAGCTACAAAAGCATACCTGAAACTATTGTCTTTTATCCTTTATGAATATATCACTGCATCTTGCAAAAACATCAAAGGCAAAGTAATTAGTAGGAGACCTGATAAGGACAGATCAGATTAGATATGTATATTCATGTCTAGCAGGGCAAGCATGCCTTCTAGTACCAAATGCAATATCAAAAGCCACTTATAGAGAGACAATCTGTAACAAAATTAATCAATGGGTGTGTTGAAGTGGAGAAAACAAACTATGACTAGGCAGTGGCAGCAGCACACAGCAATATTACTGGCACATTAAGCAGCAATTACAACAAGGAGAATTCTCATTAATGCAGTCAAATATCCCGCATGACCAGAAGCTTCATCAATCCCTATCACAACACCTTGTGGTACCCCGCTTGCATATCTTCTTTCCCAACAATGGCATTGACGTTGTACAGCCTTCGATGCATAATCATGATGGAAGTATGTTCAACCACCTTGTTCCTTCTCCCCATTGTGTACTCCTGAATGGCCCCCCACCAGTGCTAATTCTTTCCTTCCTTCCACGATCTCATTCTCTCATCAAGCTCCCTCACAACTCCAACAACAACCACAACAGACAAAGCAGTAGGAGCAGCAACAACAACCACCACAGACATAGCAACGAGAACACATGGCTAATATTATCAAGCTTCCAGCTTCTTTAATATCTGGACTCACAATATTCCTGCAACAATTTACCAGCCCATCCTTCTTTGCTGCAGATCCTAGTCCAACAAGAGTTCAGCAGGAGCTAGGCCTGAATCCTAGCTTATCTTGGTTAAGCTGCCCCCCACAGTCACTCCCAAGAATAGATCATTCATGGTCAAGCAAGCCCACAACCTGTACAGATACAGGTGCAACCAATGAATTTTGGCTTTGGCCACCAGCAATGCTCTCCATGATCCCTCTACAAAAAATGGTTTACCTTCATAACAAATGCCAGGCTCTTCAAAAGGACTCACCTTCCTCCATGGTACTACTCCATTCACACATCATTATGATCAGCCTCTATTATGATCTATTGTCCATAAGAAAGTATATAGAATTTGTACTAGCAACTATGTTGATCTGACCAGATAATTAGTCCTTTGTCGATCATTTTGAATGCTAAGGTAAGCTATGTGAGTGTTAATGCAACTTCTCCAATTCAAAGTTGCCTAGAGAAATGGCAATCCCTTGGTGCAACACTTAAGGAGCTTCCTTCTCTCCAAAACTCAGGTCCCCATGACCAGCAGGTGGGAAAAAGGATTGAGAATCTTATGTTAGTCCATCTGTCACTCTAATCAAATTGTCTCTCCACATGCAATCTTATAATGGTACTCCTTCTTGTCATGACTAAAAGTATCTTGACCAAATTAGTGTCCATGACTAAAATTTCCTCACCTGCTTGTCATGAATGTACATAGTATCAAGGTTTGTTACTATGCCTTTTTTTGTAAGCTCAATGGTACTAAATTTTATAACCCTTGCTGTTATGATAGATTATGTGCTCTGCATGGCCATCTACAGTGCCAGGCCTACAAGTTGCTGTTGAGAGATATTGAAGGGTTGGAAGCATGGACCTGAATGCTGCAGCTGCAGAACAGTTAGAAGCTAAAACAACCCTTCGTAAAGAAGGTTTCTCAAATCTGTTGATTGCCCCTCTAGAACCATTTTCACCAAGAAGCACCAGGTTTTTGCCTCTATCGTTTGAACATTGAATTTAAGAACTAGTTTCAGAAAGGTTCCCTATGGTTTTATGGACATTGTACATATGGAGGCCTAATTCTTTTACAATGTTAATAGCTCCAACAATATCGCACCATGCAAGGCTAGCCGCTACGATATTGTTAAGATAAAGGGAGCTCTAGCCTAGGCCAATATTCACCGGTCGAAAATCACAGCAGTACAGAAAGCAGGCTGGCGCCGCATTATGCCTATACCATGGTTTTTCTTGACTGTTTCCAAGCTTGCGCTTCCAATTTCCAACGAGACGGCCTGTACCATTAATCTGACCTATACAGCTAATAATCATGGTTTTTTGAAGCTTGGGCTTCCAATTTCCAATGAGACGGCCTGTACCATTAATCTGACCTATACAGCTAATAATCAGACGCATATATCAGGATATATTTATAATGAATTAGTATCAAGAGCTTCTCACCTATCGTCCGCAATGTATAAGTCCATAGCATATGTTATACTCTGTCATATTCAGCTTGTGCCGACGTCGTGTACAGCTCCTCCTTCGATATTGGCTTTCGAGCCACAAGCAGCTCGGTCGTGCCTTGTTTTTACGGGAGCACGGGAGCCACAGAACAATGGGAGCACGGGAGCACGAGCACGTAGAACAAATATGGGAGCACAAATCACGATGGGAGGATGAGAGATTAGAAAGAGGGGATGTACAGGAATGAGTATAAGAAAATGAAGAAAATATCTGTTGGCGGGAAATGGATAAGACACTTCTCTACAACGGAATTAGTATATGATACCATGTAGGATATGAATTGGTACTCTACCTACATGCTTTGCCAATGCTTATGCAAGAAGAGGTGAGATCCCTAGCATTGCTCGAAGAATCAAATTACTCCCCAAGTCTTGGATTCAAGATAAACCAAACATATGAAGGCCCCTCACATTCTAAATGTAATCTACAAAATCATTCCAAAGGTGATATCATGAAGAGTGAAGCTCATACTACCATAGGTGCTACATAATTCTCAATATGAATTCCTCTACGAAAGGAATTCCTTTGCACTCCCTCTTTTTCTTCAAGGAGGGAGGTGACTCATCTTCACATGAGTGGGATTTGTGCCTATAAGCAACAAGGGAGGGTGGTACAATGTGCCAGGGGAGATTCCCCACATGACCAGATCAGATGATAGAGTATGATGCACTTGCAGATATGGGGGAGGTGCATAATGCACAACTGCCATTCCCAAAACAAAAAAACACCATGGTGCAAAGTGGTACACCTCTAAGTGTTCAATGATGGCATAAAGCCTAAATGTGTGTCAAAGACAATGTGTGCTAAGACTAGATAACCTATGGTAGGTCTAAAGTACTGTCCTAGATTTAATGTAGATAAATGTATATGTTCATTGAAAGTGGGAGGAAAGGGAAGAAAATGTGAGGATAAATCTAAAGTACCAAACTCATGCTCAAATAAAACAAAAGATAAAGGATTATCTTGTGCAACATCTATGATCAGAGAGTGTTCTTCAAATCCATATTAGTACCAAATTGGGTCTCCTAGATGACTTACAATTAGTCCCTACATTATTAATTGGTAGAGTACACATAATTATATTTGGGATAATCAAATTAAGTGCAATGTGTCCTTAAACTCCAATGTGATTTGGGATCATCAAAGTAAGTGCAATAAACTTATATATGTGAGAAATTTAAAAAAGCCTAACCTTAACCAAGATGAAATGCCACATCATTCTCTATAAGTTTTATATGTTCTTTAGGAGGCTAGTTATGTTGAAGTTTTTCATATAGGTAGATAAGCATGTTGATAGACATTATATATAAAGATAGACATCATAGATATTCTCTATCATAGACATAATAGGCTATTATTTTCCTAGCCAAACATGAGTGACTTGAGATAATGGCCTTGGCCACAAACACAAGTGATTGAAGAAAATAATATCACTAGAAGCTAGTAAGGAGAAATTTTCTCTACTCTATTCTAAAGCTACCAAATTTTGGATGGTGGTAGAGGCTCTGCCTCTCAATTTAAAGAAAACTATAATTATTTATTGGTATATCAAATCTAAAGAACATAAGAAAATTTCTATAATTATTTATTGGTATATCAAATCCAAAGGATGTGTATATGATATCATCTAGGATGTGAATTCAGTTAGTCATCTCGATGGATAATCATTCTGACTTGAATATACAAGGGCTCTTAAATATAATCCTAATTGTTATCCCAAAAATATATTTGTAATATAGACTATATCTCTATAATAGTCTACATCTTTGGCTCAACAAACAAAATTTTGTTGATGTTGATTATTCAGCCTTTAAGAGAGAACTAGGTTTGTCTATACTAGTCATGGGATGGTTTCATGGTTTTGCTTTGGAGATCTTTAAAAAAAATAAAATACAAATTGGATAAGAATATGAAAGGTCATTAGATTATGTAAAAGTAGAGTCAACCTTTTATTTTGATATGTAAATTCACTTACTTTTTGTTTTTAAGTTTTGAATTTCGTTAGAGAACATAGTTTCGCGTGCATATTGTGGGAGCTATACATGTGTATATGTGGAATTAAAGTCATATGCTCTTACTAAGCAATATGCGCGAGGGAGGGAGAGAGAGAGTGAGTGAGTGAGTGAGTGAGTGAGTGAGTGAGTGAGTGAGTGAGTGAGTGAGTGAGAGGCATGATTGCCTCTAAGGCATGATTGCCTTAGAGGCAATCATGTCTCTCTCTATACAAATATTCTTTTTAAATTTTGTAGGTAGACTCCTCGGTAGACACAAATTGTGTTTGGGTTTGACTCCCCTTGAGTTTATCTTTATTTGTTTACCATTATTTAATTCAGCCTCAGCATTGGATTAAGCTGAGAGCAAAGACTAATCCCCAGCTAGCTGCAGGATAGTGCTTATGAAGGCCCCAGAAGTCATCAGGAATAATGTGGCCAACTCCATGGCATTAGTGCCAAAGCTTCCTAGGCAATGCTGAGGTTTCATTCAGTCTCACATTGATGTTGATTATCACTTGTCTACATGACACGTGAACAATGTCCGAACAGATTTAATAATATCCAATGCTACATATCCAATCTATAGAACTAAGAATCGACTAATAGTACTAATATTACCCACCATTACTAGTATTAATAGATCTACTTTTATTGTAGCTACCAATGAAATGTAGGACATTCAGGGCATTTAGTGGTTATTGCCTCAAGACAACACATTTCTGTAGCTACCAAAAAAATGTGGAGTTGTGCCTCAAGATAGCACCCTTTAAGAATACAGGTTATAGTTGTAGCATCATTACCTTGCATGTGAATATCAAAGAGAACAAGCCGTGAAAGCATACAAGTAGTCCCACCTAGTATGCTAGGAGTGCACTAATAGTCTGATGTAGCAACACCTTACCCTGCATGTGAATATCAAAGAGAAAAAGTAGTCCAAGCATGCAGCTAGTACTACCTAGTGCATATAACTTAGAGCACTGGAACAAGGTCATCTCCCTCATAGAGATGTGCTACCTCAATGACAACACACCAATCTTTCTGAACTGCCATGCTAGGAAGACCATCTTGATATGACGATCATGAAGAATCTTAGGATACTGATGATGCGTGGAGTTGGGGTTGCCTCCCTAAATTCATTGCCCTGCATAAGCCTTGCATGTGAATATCAAAGAGAAGGTGTAGTCGAAGCATGCAACCAATCCCAACTAGTGTACTGGGAGTACATTGACAATGAGATGTAGCAGTGCCACATCTCCATGTATACCAGTCAAAATCCTAATAAGTTGGATTAGAAATAATTAAGGATATTAATTCATAAGGTTCTAAGCTCTTCAAAATTTGTAAGGTTGTATGATCTTCAAAATTTTATTGGTAGTGTAGAAGCAGAACCCATATGCAAGTTGGGAGATGGAAGTTTCGTATCGTCTTGTGATTTTTTTAAATTTAAGATCAAAAGAAGGTCATGGTGTTTGGATTTGCAATACCATCTTCTCTTGCTTGTGATACTGGACAACTAGTAGGGCCTATGATAGATATGAACAATCATAAAGGAGTGTTATAAACTTACTAGCATATATAGCCCCCAAGCCAAACACATGCATGCTCTCTTGATAAAGGGCATGCCTAAGCACAAGTTGTTGACATTGGCACCTTTAAATCTCAACAAGTAACCTAACGATTCATTGTTGGTATGTTCTTATAAAAGTATAGTTAACTCATCAATATTCAAGGACTCAAATAATATTCCTAATTATTATCCCGAACATATTTCTTTTAACTTTTTGCATAACATTGATGGCACTCCATCTTTTAATCTTTCCCTATTATTCATTTCAAACTTTAAGTTTTTCAAACCTCACTTATGATTTGAAAAGTTGTGTGAAAGTAATTCAAGATAACACACAAATTCAAGTGTATCCACCTATAGGTTGTCTGGATCAACTCAAGCTAGCATTGACCATCCCTCTCTCATTGTTGGCCATTACCCTGGTTACAATGTGGAAAATAAGAGTCCTACTTCACTTCTAGTGTCTTATATGATAATCTAAGCTATGGATCTTCAACCTTCATTAATCTCACTGGATTCATGATGCCAAAATTAGGCCTTTCTTGTGCATGTATTCTTGGTCATTGTTGCATGTTACTTGACTCACAACATACATAATGTACAAGATAATCAAATAAATTCCTCCATCATATGCTCAGTAATTAAGGTCTGATGCTAGAAATCTTGAAATCACCCAAATTCTTTAGAATCAAGAAACTACAGCTCCAATTTTGCTACTTGGAAGCCTAGATCCCTTAGCAACTTTGCTAACTCATTCAATCTTAGGTAAATAAGATTGCTTTTGCTCACATTAGTCACAACCCTAGATAGCTCTAGAAAACTTTCATACACTTTCATCAAATACATCTACTAGTTGCCTCTCTACTTGCACAGTATTGGTAAGTTATTGTTGGCAAAGAATTGGGAGACCAAGTGTCTTCTTAATGGTATAGGAAGCCCATTGCTTACTCCATGTTGCACCTTCAAACCCAAATTCCTAAGCAAAGGGTTGGTGATTATGGTGGCAAAGAGTAATGGGACAATGGGACACCCTTTGGCATCAACATCTTTACCTCAAATGGACCTAAGCATAGACCATTTACAAATACGTTCCAAAGAGATTGAAACATCCCTACATAAATTCCATGATTCCTCCTCCATCATCTATCATAGTGATGAACTCTTGTTGCTTCTTTTGCTTCATCAATTCATAAAATCAATTGGTCGAAGAACCAGTCCCATAAGATACCATTTCCCTTAGACTAAATTTTGGCAACTTCACCTTTATGTTTTTGCAAATCCTCCATGTAATGCTCCACTTCTTTGAGAATTTGATAAAACATCCCATTACTAGAACACTTAGAAAGAGTCATAATAATATACTCATTGCATTGCTAACTACTAACATGCAACCCTCTTTGAAGTCAATCTTGATCTTTGCCATACATATTGGTAATCTTAGTTATGATAGCAATGGATCTCATCTAGTTCTGCGTTGGATTAGCCATTGGATTGTTGGTTTGTTTCCAAGCATCCTTCAGCTATAAGTGAATCCTTCCCTTTCTAGAAAGGAGGTGTTGAAAGAGAGGGACTTCCTAGGCACCTCACATTCTAAGAGGTCATAGTGAGCCAACTAATTAACATTATATCTTTTGTTCAAACCTCCATAATCCAAAATAGCAAAATAGCCTTGTCAATAAAACATTTGCGAGAAGCTTTTAAAGGGAAATTTTTTATTTCTTATCTCCATTAGACTTCAAAGAATTTGGTGGTTGAAATTATTTGTTTCCATCCCGCTTTAACTTCAGCATCTCTAGGATCATGACTAATAATTAGGTTTCTCCTTAGGTTCCTCCTTTTGAGGCTTGTTTGTTTCCTTGAATTTACCCTTCTCAACTTATGTTTTTTCATTTTTGCTTCTTTTGAAGTTCTTCCTTATCTTCACTATTTTCTCCTTTGCGTCTTCTTATCTCAATTCCTTTTTGGGCATTCCTTTGCAAAAGAAGCACCCATCTTCTTTGCATTTGAAGCATGTATCCAAGAAGAGGAAGAATTCGACATCGACCAACAATTCAATCCCATTAGGATAAAAATTCTAGAGCATCTCAAGGATCTTCTTCCTCTTATCCCAAAGTACGAGAGGTCACTTGCTCCACTAGTTGATATTATTGTAAGAACATAGAGCCCTCTACCTAGCACTTCTACTAGCACATTACTTCTCCATCTAGCAAAGTAGGAAGTCCATGAAAACTAGCCCATATTGGGCATTCAATTTGCAAGACCTCCTCAGGAATAAAATCATGATGCCATGGAAGCATGTAATTAAGGCTCACTTTAAGCCAAACAAGTGAACCCAAAACCCAATCTCTTTTTGCTTTAGATGAAAGTAGGACCCAAAAGAAGTCTAATGGCAAGCAAAACAATGTGAGCACCACTTTCATCCATAGGTGAGCCAAAACAATCTAGCAAACTCATCCTCAAGGGGGACCTTCCCTTAAAATACATGTACATGTTGCATAGAGAATACTTAGCATTGCTTTGCCGAATGCATGGCAACAAGGATACCACTCATGCACATAGCACTTGCTCCCCAAATTCTATTGTGACTCTCTTTTAATTCTCATTGAAATATTTTTTGTCACCCCACATCTTCTTCTCTAGCTTTTCCATGTTCATGCTAGCAATGACAATGTTAGCATAATCCATCTCCATCCCATTGTCTTGCTTCTATTGCTTTATGTTAGTGCTATGTGTTCCATCAACGCTTACTCCTTGTTCACCCCCTTTTTATGCTACATGCATGAAAGTGGGAGTATATGCCACATGTTAGTAGGAAATGTTGCTTTTTAAATGAACTTAATACAACTACCCTAGTTAATAGACCATGTCCCATGACTATCTATTGAGAGCTCCCCTCTTCAAGTTTTCGCATACTTAAGAGGTTCTATGTCTTTCATTTAAGGAAAAGGCTATTACAATTCGAACTGTTTCTATTTTGCTAATGGATGGATATGCTCCTTTTTTGTAAGGGGCTCAAATAACTTTTAATAACTATTTGTGCTTGTATGGATGCTACGTATATCCCACACTTCAGGGGGGATTTGAGGGGAATTTCAAGATTTAGAGCCATGGCATTGAGTTGAATTGAATGAGATTCTTCTTTGTTTTAATGTGACAAGGAAATATTTATATTGTTAAAAATGATGTTTTATTTGTGGATGTGTAAACTATTTGTGCTATGTGAGTAAGAATTAAAAGTTATCAAAATGCACAAATGTATCTTATAGCACATGTACATTTTGGATGCATACAAACATATCCATTACAAGTGTGTATCGACCTTGTCTTATTTGAGATTTACTACATGGTTGATGGTTAGGCCTATCAATTGTGATGTATATTACTTAACATGACTATATAAGCATGACTATGTTAGATATTCTATACAAATTTGTTTTGATTTACTATGCATGCACATTATCCTATGATCCATAGCTTCATAATTTTATCCAATAAACATGGCTACATTAGGTGATATATAGAAATTTGCCTTGCTTTACCATATAGACACTTATTTTACTAGTTATAGCTTCACATCTATCTAGTAAAATTAAAAACCTAGTTCCAATTTAAAAAACCCTAGTTACTAACTAGAAAAAAATGTGTATTTACTAGTTATAAGGCTATTTACCATCTAGTTTAGTGTCTAAAGTTCCTTGTGTTGCAGCTTGATGACATTCGATGAGGTTGACAGGTTAGACATGCAATATGGCTGGATAATGATGAGGCAAACAGCCATAGAAGACACACAACATGGAGCAGTCCATTGACTGCCAAATAATTATGGCATTTTGGCGATATTGATGACATTGAAATGACAACCAACATTGATAATGAAGGAGGCGGCATATGATAGCTTATGAGCTTTAAAGTTGCATTACGAGATAGAATGGCATGAAGATACAGGCATTGCAAGAAGGAGGCTGTCATTATGGCAACGCAGGATGATAGTGATTCAAAACAAGATGAAGTCTTGTAATATGGTGCCATTGATCGCGGGCAGACAGCGTTCTGAAATGCAATCACAGGGTGCAAGGAAAAAATGATAAGTCTTCCTTGAGTGCCTTCCTCGCATGCAATCCCTCGTGTCACCCGTCAGGGTATGAGCGGAGGTGAGTCCACCTCTAGGGATGCTGGCCCAGAGCTCCTCCCATACTGTGCCACAGTTTGGCACCATGTCTGTGCCCATCATGTAGATGATACCCCCTTCTCTGTACCATCATGATCTTGGCATGGCAGGCTCTCTACAAAGAGCCTTCGGCAAAAAACTGGGTAATCCATTGTTCAATGGACTCTCTGCTCAACATGCAGGCCAAGGGCATCTCGGACCTATTGGGCAGCATGCAAAACAATATTCAGAAGGATGTGGAGATGGATTGTCCTTTGGGACTGGAGCCGTCCACCTGGGAGGTTTTGCGGAACAGCTGGCAGGATGTGATAGTAGAAGCCCCACAAACCAAAGGGAGAGCCTCCAAGAAGCTGAAGGAGCTGACAACATTTCAACTCCTCAAGGTCAGCAGGGTCTTCCTCAATGAGGCGAATATCAGACTCAAGCAGGATCTCAAAAAGGGTTGCACGACGCCGCCACCCCCCCAAAGCGTCTTTGGAATCTGGGCAGCCAGCAAATCCAACAGGTATGCCAGGTAAGAACATTTGTCTCTCAATCCCTCCTATGGAGTTGAAGAAGTTCACAATTTCCTATCAACTTAGAGCGCTTATTGGGCTATGTCATGGGGCATGCCCCCCCATGGATTTCTCCGAAACTGGGTCAAGCTAAACTGGGAACCAATCGGTGGGAAACCCATGGCTATTCAATACCTCCCAAACAACTATTTCTTCTTCCTTTTTGAGAGCGAGCATGCAGCCCTAACCCTACTAAGCCATGGACAATGGATGCTAAGGAGCTCTCCATTGTCCCTCTTCAAATGGACTCCTGAGTTTGATCCCTCTGGTCCTAAACCGACTTGTGTCCCAATTTGGGTCGAATTCCCAAACCTTCCGTTGCACCTATATCCCTTCTTGAAAACCCTAGCTTCTCCCCTTGGTAGGCTGTTAGGGCAAAGGCCTTACACGGGCATTAACCTGTGGTGGCATCCTCAACTACTCATAGAGATAGACCTTAGCAAAACCCTAATAGATTCATTGTTGATTAATGATTTAGAGGACAACTTTGTGAAGGACCAACCTATCCTCTACAAGAATCTTCCAAATGCTTGCTTCAAGTGCCTCAAATTGGGACACTTCATTCGAAATTGCCCTAAATGGAAAGATAGAGAGAGTCCAGAACCCAACAAGGAGAACTCCCATCCTAAAACTGGTGACCCACAAGATGATGGGTTCCAATCAGTCAACAGGAAGGGAAAAAGTAAGTATCAGTCAACCTAGAAACAAAACAATCAGCAAGGGAAAAAACACTTACAATAACAGATACTCCCCCCTTCTCATGAACTTAGAGGATGTACTAGCAGGGAATAGTGAAAAGGGGGAAACTAGTGAAAAAAGAGAGTCTGCTCCAGTAGAGTTAGACTTTGATGATGTTATAGTGGAAGAAACTCAAGCTGAAAACAAAGGGCAAGCAACCAAAACAAACGAGAATTGCATACATTCAGAAAACTTAAACATTGACCTCAATGAACAGAATGAAGATGTAGAGTTTACTCAAGCAGAGGAAGAGGAACTTCCAATGGAAGGAGAACTTCCTCTCAGCCCTATCCCTGCTGAGAGCCCAACCAAAGAGGGAGGATATATTCAAAATGCCAAAAGGAGATACTCAACTGCAGGACAAAGTGCTAGTAACCCATTTGGTCAAACAAAGGAGAAAGGGAAACCAAAAAAAACATAAATTTGTTTAATGAATAAACTAAAAATTGTCTCTTATAACATCAAGGGGTTGACTGACCCCAAAAGGGCAACTACACTCAGGGAATGGCTCAGAGTTAGTGCCATTTTCCCCGATGTTATTTGCCTACAGGAACTAAAAGTGTCAGATCCCCCTCTTCTAAAGAACCTGAAGTCAGTGTCTAAGGAGTATGAATGGTTCATGACAACCACACCAATAGGAGGGGGGGGGGGGGGGGGGGGGACTTTCTCCATTAAAATTAAGGATCAAATATGTAAGGCTATGATAGATACAGAGAACAAATGGGTTGCAGTCCTTTTTAAAAAGAAGGATGAATTTGTTGTTGTCTCAGTTTATGCCCCTAATACTTCTACTGAAAGATGCAAGCTGTGGGATTCATTTTAGGTTATCAATTGCCCCATTATCATTGCAGGGGACTTCAATATGGTCGAAACAACAAAAGATAGGTATTTGGAAAAAGGAACATGTATTGCAGGAACTGAAAAGAGTAAGTGGCTGGTAACTAAAGCCTATCATGGGCTTATGGATGTCAGTGAACAACTAGGATTTACATGGAGTAACAATCAAAGTGGAGTTTATCTCCGTAAGGCTAGACTTGATAGATTTTACATATCTGCAAGTCTACTGGCCTCCTATGTCAAACTCAAAGTTAAAGCTCTAGATAACTTAGTCATGTCTGACCATAAGCCTATTCAGCTGGTCCTCTCTAACTCATCCCAAATAATAAAAGCTGGCTAGTTTCATACTAACCCCAGACTATTTCAAAACAAAATAGTTAGGGACTCTATCAAAGGAATCTGGACAATGGCCTTCTGGCAAACAATCTCCCCAACTCATTCATGGGCTAAAGCCATTAAAGACGCTCAACATTTTTTGAGGGATGTCAAAAATAAAAAAGTACAGCAGACTAGGGATCATAGAGCTAGACAATACTCAGTGTATAAATCCTTGGAGATCAGGATAGAGGCTGGGGAGACCCAACTACAGCCTGAACTAGTCAGAATCAAACAAGAACTTAGATCTGCTGAAGAAAAAGAAGCTATGGACATACAACTCTTCATTAGGCAATGGTGGGCTAGCAAAGCAGACAAACCCACTAGAGACATGTTCCAAGTCCTTTTTTAAAAAAAGGATAGAGACTCCGTCCCATTGCTGAGAAGGGAAGATGGCACACATACCCAAAACAATGGAGAGAATCTCCTTATAGCTAAGGAATTTTTCTCTAAAATGTTTAGCTCCTCTAGAAAGAGCTCACAAGAAGAGACAACTGCCAAGGCTAAGATAGCAATGGTTAGGAGGAAGGTTGTCCCTCCAAGTTTGACTGAGATTCTGGATGGGGAGCTATCAGCTATTGAGATCAGTGACACCATTGACTCTCTAGCATCAGGGAAAAGCCCAGGGCTTGATGGCCTTTCGAATGAATTCTTCAAAGAATTCAAAGATTTTCTTATTCCCCCCCTTCTCATGGTATGGAGAGAATCCCTGAAATTTGGAGCCTTGCCTCACATAATCAATGAAGGAGTAGTCAAGCTAATCCATAAGAGGGATGATAAAGAACTCCTAGCTAATTGGAGACCCATCACATGTCTCACATCAACATATAAGGCATTTGCAAAAGCCATAGCTAGAAGGCTATCTGACCAACTACATCACTGGATAAGAAAAGAACAAAAAGGGTTCATTAAAGGGAGATATATCCTAGACTCAATAATTGCCCTATGGGAAGGCATTGAACATGCCCAAAAATCCAACCAAGACTTTGTGTTCTTCAAGATTGATTTTGACAAAGCTTATGATAGGTTAGAATGGGACTTTATCCTCCAATCCCTCCATGATATGGGGATGGGTAGAAAGTTCATCAAGTTTGTTAGTACTCTTTTTGGTAATGCCTCCACAAGAATTGCCATTAATGGGGAGATGACTGATTCCCTTCCCTTGAGAAGATCCATCAGGCAGGGTTGCCCTCTTGCTCCCCTTCTGTTTGCCATTGCAGCTGATTCACTAGGGTGGCTCATTCAAGCAGAGATTGATAATGGCAAAATTAAAGGGATTAAACTCCCTAACAACAAAGACATGGTACTCAACCAGTTTGCTAATGATACAAATAGCACGGTAAATAATAATCCAGTCTCATTAGTAGCCTTTTGGAACTACTTGCAAACCTTTTGCAAGGCTTCTGGCTCTATGATCAATCCAAACAAAACATGAATTAAAACACTAATCAGTCCTTGTCCTGGTTGGCTCCTGGCTGCAGGGTGCAAGGAGCTGGAAACAGGTAAAGTTTTCAGACTTCTAGGCATACCCATGGGCTTTGGGATTTCAATGAAACAAAGTTGGGATTGGGTTTTGGAAAAAATTAGGGGAAATTTTGAAAAATGGAAGGGGCTGCAACTCAATATGGCAGGAAGATGTCTGGTTCTGAAACACATACTAATTCCATCCGCAATCTACTTCTTGGCTTGCTAGAAACCATCTAAGTCAGGAATGAAGCAACTAGAGCAACTAGGGAGAAATTTTCTGTGGAGTGGGGATGGGGAAAAATTCAAAGTACCTAAAGTGTCTTGGGCTGTATGCACTACACCTAAGAAATCAGGTGGCCTTGGTCTTCCCAATCCTAGTATTCTGGCTGAAAAACTGGCAGCCAAATGGATAGCAAGAAGCATCATAAGGAAAGAAGAGGACTGGATAACTCTAATCAAGGCAGCCACGGGCAAATTTCAAGTAGAGGGCTGTCCAAAATGGAAAGGCTTAGACCCACTAACAATAACTATTTGTCCTGTAAAACTGAAAGCTAAAGATTGCTCGCCTCTAGCAAAAGGTCTCTGGGAGGCTTGGTTCAAGTACAAGAACCTATTAATCCCCTCTTCCCATCCCAACCTCACCCTGCCCTGGTATTCCAAAGACTCCATCTAGTTCAGCTTCTTTAAGGGAGCCATTCCAGACAATCAGCTCAACTTAGCCCACAAGCTCTTCAAGAAAGGAATTAGAAATTGGAGAGACATTTGGGATCTAGCCCTTAAAAGGTGGATGATTGGAACACAACTAAAATAGAAATTCAAATTAAAAAGACAGGAACTGGATTTGTTAACTGAAAGGGTACTCTTGTGGGGACCTAACATGCCTGTAATGATTAATCTTAATCACCACTTCAATCACAGGGGAATCTGTTTGTTGGGGGACAAACCTCTTCTACCCCTTCTAGACCTATTAGAAAGCAATTCTCCTCTCTGTATTAACCTGAATAACAGATGGCATATTAATTGTCAGTAGCACAGTGGAATTACAGGTTCTGTAACATTTGGGCTCCCTCAATCCAACCAAAGATGTCTTGTCTTATGTGGCTCATTACTCTCAAAAGTATTTGGACTAATGAAAGAGCACTCAAAGCTGGTCTGGGGAATGGACTTTGCCTAAGGTGTGGCCAACAGGTAGAATCAATCCCTCACATATTCCTTAACTGCCCTAAAAATTCTAACATCTAGTGTTTTTTGCAAGTCCTTGTCTTCAAGTATCAACTCACTTGGAAGTAGTTGTTGCTGGGGGTAACATGGGCACATTCTGAATCATACTTTCTCTTCCCCATTGGAAGCACTCATGGGCGTGCCTTGGCCTCCATTTGTCAATGCTAAAGTATTTCCAACACCTAAACTCAGATTCCAATTTGCCCTAGAGCTATGGGCTACTTGTAATCAGGACTCTTCCTCCTCTACTCGTGTAATAGCTATATTGATGTCAGCAACAACAGCAACACTACTCAATTGCACTTGAATGTTAAAGTCTAGCCCCATGCAAAAAGTATTGCAATTGAGCAACATATGGAATAGGAATATAGGTTTGCAACTTGTGAAATACTTCCTTTAGTTTCTCGGCATAGCCTCAAACATTCTCGTGAGGTTCTTAATGCGTTACATTGAGAACACATAGCCAGTACTGACCTCCCCTTTCAAGGACAAACTCTCTTCAGAAGGCCACAAAAAATACATCAATCATAGTTATGGTTCCATCCTCTAGACTATGATACTATACTACAACTCGTCCTTTCGGAGTCATATTAAAGAACATATTACCGGCTCTTGGTAAACACACCACCTATCGTGACCTAAAACAGGCTTGGCAATGGCTCTATAACTCTAGCCATGCCTCTACTACACACCTCAAACCACCCCACATGGCCTCACGGCTAGGAGTATCTAAGGGATATACTACTCTAAGCTCGAAATATAGAACTTTGCATTTGTATGGATTGTAATCCAACGGATATCCCTTCCCACACTCCTCAAAGGGAGTCCCTACACATATCAGTCCTATGCACCTCATAAGCACAAACAAAGGGAGCATCCCTCGGCTGATTGCCGCGGCCCACTATGGCTCTCCTACACCTCGAGGATTGGCCCCAAGATGCGCCATGAACACATAAAGCACATTCAATACATAATCCACTCTTTTAATAAATTGATCCAAGAGATAATAGATAGTCCTCACTAAATATTCCCCAAAGAACAAACCACTAACCCTACAGATTAGGGTACCTCACACTCAACGTAGGTTATCATTCATGAAAACAATTGCTATGCATCCAAGATGATACCATATGGTGCATGCAATGCAATTGTATATGACTAAGTGCTCAAACAAGTTTATTTATTAATAGCCCCAGTATTGTGAAGGTGCAAAAACATGTCTTTTCATGCCTTTCTTCTAAGTGAGAATGCTACGTTACTTAAGGTCAACCCCAAGCATTCTCATACTACTGGAACCTCTTTATTTTAAACCACAAATATCCTATATGTCATGCATCATAGAAATATTAGAATTCAATATGTTTTCAGAACTTAACATCCACATTCTCCCTACCACTTAAGATTGTATATTCGATGGTAGGTTTAGAGCATATTTTTAATGTATTTTTCTTTCATGAAAGCAATAAAAACCCACTTTTACATAGAGATAGGGCTCTGGACCTCATGCCTTGATCCTACCATATATATTCACAACCACAAATTTTATTTTTTCCTATTTTTGGGATTCAAAAAACCTATTTTTAATCATTTTATTTATTTTTTCTATTTATTTATGGATAATTACTAATTTTTTTATTTATTGATTTAAATTTATTGATACTACTGATAATTATTTTTCTATCATATTCCATTCCATACGAACACTATACGCATGACAAAGCCCTAAAGCCGCATGATTTCCCTTAAATTGCAATGTTGTGGATTTTACTTGTTTACAAATAAATTATTAGATGATTGATTTTTCCTGGTTTCTTTAACATTATTGATAAATCAGAGCATTGAAAACCAAATGCAACCATTTTCAACCAAATTTTATCATAAAATAATGAAATCTACTTCTTACTCATGAAACCACACCTTATTATATATGTATTTTGTAATTGAAGGCCCGGTGTGACGCTTTCCAACAGCCCGTTGACAATCCTTCCAACCTTGATCTATGCTCCTTTATGCTCCAGTATCATCCCACGATCAAAATCATTCATCTCAGCCCACCCCTTCTCTCATACATTAATCTATGGAAACATAAAACAAGAGGAGAGAGGAGAGAGAAAGATTAAAATCATATCTTTCCATTTACTCTGTCATTTTTTGATCAAATTGAAGCATTAGAGAGCATACAAATTCAATGGCTTGCTGCCTTCTTTCCTTTCCTTGATTCCAACAAGCATGAAAATGATTTTTAAATGCAAAATTGGGGGTGCCGAATAAAACGCCCCCTCCCCCATGATTCATGACTTTTGGGATTTCTACTTAGTTAAGCTTTTAAGCTTAATCATTAAAAAAATAGCTCAAATTTTGAAGGTTTCACACTGTGTAAAGTGGTTCTTCAATAATGGAAGCCTAAATGAACTCTAATTTGCGAACAAACTAGACGCTTGCTTCATGGCATCGAAATCTATAAACTTGGCCTCCATTATGCACTTTTCGGCTCCCGAATGATATAGCTACTTTATGATACGAAACCTTTCAAGGATTAAATGGGGGGTCAAATGGACTCTGCTTGTGGAGATTGTGTTGGGTTCCTGCCATCAAACTCCATTTAGGAAAATTCCAACTCATCGATCCGTAATCATTTAGCAAACCTAGATGCTCCATTACAGTGGCAGATAGATGATGCAAAGAAGGTAATGTTGTCGACTTTTAGCACAACTTCACCCATAGGACCTCTAGGGCATGTGGACCCACAATGTGAAAGTTGACCGGGATCAGTGTGACTAGGATCATGTCTAGGGGCCTATAGACAGGGCTCCTACAATGGTTCAAATTTCATGTTGTGGGTCCACATGCCCTCGAGGCCCTATGGATGAAGTTGCACATGCAAAATTGAATTATGTATCTTTAACACTCTATGAATAAAGAGTCTAATATTGAACTTATGTGATGCACGACATTATCTATATAGATAAGTACTCATCTAGGTAAGATGGCCGATCTAATGGCCAAGGAAGGGTACATGACTCCGCATTGAAGGAGTACATTGCAGCAACATAGTTGTATCTCATAAGAAATTTTCTCTTGCTTTTGTTGAGAACTTCCTAAAGCTAAGGGCACTGATGAATGTTGGCCCCTTCAAGACCATCTTGACCAACTACTGTAGCTTAGAGAAAGTAGTGTTGCTTCTTAACTCGGTCAAAGACCTAGATACCTTCAAACCAAACAACCTAACATCCAGAAAATTGTTGTAATGTTTTCCCCTAGCTATCGAAATAAATTTAAAAGCATATTGACAAGAATATATGGCCTAAGGATTGCTCCTATAGCTACCACTAAGTCTAATAAAACCCTCAAGGCTATGAAAGAAGTGGATGTGGCTAATGCCTTCTTAGATCTCGGTGCCCTAGAGATTAGTGTTTGGATTAAAGGATGTTTTATTGTGGATGCAATTTCAAGAAGAAGCTTGTTATGAAGGATTTTTGTGAGCCAAGGTACTTTCTTGATATTGAGGTAATCAGATGTGATGGTTGTATATGGCTTTCCCAAAGGCAATATGGCTTTGATATATTATCCAAGCATGGTATGGAAGTATGTAAGTCTCTTTCAGTATCATTGGAGCAAAATGTGAAGTTGAGTGTTGATGTTGGGGATGAGATAGAAGATCCTACTATGTTCAAGAGGATAGTAGGGAATTTGATTTAGAAGACTATCACAAGGTGTGAAAAAATGCATTGTTGTCTATAATAAAGAGCACTTGTCTAGCTCCAAGAAGCCTAGGACAGATTAGATGTATTTACTACCTAATGATGTCTCTTTTGCAATATAACACAGTTTGTAATCTTCTTTTATATTAATAAAAATCGATGTTGTTGGATTTGCATGTAATGTAGTTTGTGATACATGTCATTTATTATTGTTTGTATTTGAATGTAATGCTTATTTGTTGGATTTATACACAACGTGATTAGTTATTTGAATATAATACACACTGCTTTATCGAATTCGTGCATAGCATTTATTTATCTAAAGGCGCATAAGGGTAAATCAAATAAATAAATAAAACAAATAGCAAGTGACTAAACAAAAATAAAATGCACCAAAAAATTTATATTCATATTCATAACAATTTATAGAGGATCCAACATAAGTAGGGTTTTACAAAATCATTTTAGAAGCTAGATTCCATAGATGTTTCACTAGTAGACCCCTTTTGTTACTGCTCTTCACAATGATTGTCCCTCCACTGCTGAAAGAATCTCACTATCCATAAATCCCTATCAGTGATGGTGACCCTCCTTGCATGCACTGCTACATAGACCAACTCTCCAAACAAGTCAATGAGGAAGGCTTTAGTAGCTTCTTGTAGTGCAAGGAGGGCCTGATAGTCCGCTGATCAGGTCGCTCCACACCTAAACTATCAAGGAAGTGCCTCCTGCTATTTCTAATCAATATATGTTGCATTGTCTCCCACACCACCTTTTCAAATGTAGCCTTTAGTATCAAGAGGTGTGTGGTCTTCTGATAATGGTACATCTCTCAGATCTTGGCTTCCATCGATGCTTGTGATGGTGGCGTGGTGGTGGTGGTGGAGTAAGGGGAGGTTGCCTCTCCGCGAAAGTTCTTGGGAGGGGATCTTTGAGCCGCTTGCTTAGTGCATGCCATATCTTCTAGGAGTGAGAACTTGAAACACAGAACTCAAATAGGTAAAATGAGGTGAAACTTTCAACTTATAGCCAAAAAAAGTTAAAATATATAAAGTTGAATTAGTGTATCCAAATTTTAGAAAAAATATGACCAGTGGATCAGATTGACTTGAAATTTTATCTATGGACTCTTTTAGGACAATCAACCACCCAAAAAAAAATTAGCCCCATCAAAAGCCTTTGGGACACCTGGCCAGAGGGTCACATGTGGAGCCCTGAATGTAGGAATTCATGGCTCTATAGGCAAGCCTTCAGCTAGGTGTCCCAAAGGCTTTTGATGGGGCCAAGTTTTTAGTTTTTATGAGTCGAAGAAAGGACAACGCAAGGCAAATGTGTATATGATACTCGGCACATGGGTGAAGTTTCACCAGATTCTGATTTATAAAATTGATGATTAAATCTTTTTTGAAAAATTCATTAAATGGATTATACTTACACTAAGAATAGAAAAAATTCATCGAGTGTGTGTAATTGTGTATTAAATGTATTCTCGACCAAACTACGTGCGACATTGGAAACTTAAAAACTCACAAAATATAAATATTAGGCAAAATGGAATATCATATATCGGATATAGTATTGCCAAACCATAAAATATAGTAAAGATATAGTGCATCCTCTCAAGTACAATTTTTCACCGATGTGTGCGTGATTGCACATAAATTTTATCCTCAATGAAACAACTTGCAAAATTGGAAACTTAAAATTTCACACAATGCAAGTCATGGGCAAAATAGAATATCATATATCAGATATCACATTACGAAACCACAAAATACATGATAGATAGTACGTCACACCAAGTACAACTAGAGCTAGATAAAATTTAACTTTGTTTTGAAGGCCACTACTATTAAATGCTTGAAGGTCTACTGGAATGATAACCAAAGACTAAGCTCCATAAAATCTACAACCAAACCTAAGCTTAGCATGGATCCATTTACAATGTAGTTTCTCAAAGCATGTTATTGACATTAAGATTATGCAACCTTATTATTGAGAATCTCACAAATGATAATCAAATCTATGGACGTAATAGTGATACGTCAGGTATGAACGGCTAGAAGTCGACCATCACTCATGAGATCAATCAAGTAGCTTTCAACTACCTCTTGGAGAGCAAGCAAGGCTTGGCTTCATTGCCCCACATTCCTTGTGTGGTTCCTTGAAGAAAACTTGTCATGATGCCCTGTAGATCTTGTAGTATTTCTCACACCAACCTAGAGAATGGTGCCTTATGAATAATTAAGTTGGCAATCATCTGGAATTTCCTTATCTCACATAGAGTAGTTGTACCTGATCTCCATCTTCGCTTCTTATGTGTCAAAGGACATGTATTACCAAGTGGAGCAGTAGTGGGATCTAGGGTAATTGGAACACGTGGGCCACCATTTCTAGACAATAGTGGACCATTATTCTCAATAGACAGACCACCATTATTGACTACACTAGGGCCACCATTGTTGGCCACAATAGCACCACCATTATTTTCTGTAGTAGGGCTACCATTGCCGACCCACCACCAAGGGGCTATTATCACTCATAGTATGCTCATTAGATTCAAAAGAGTGTTGAGCTCTTGCTCTTGCATGCACCTTCTTGATAGGAAGCTTGGAATATGCAATGGTTGTGATAACGTATGATAGAAAAGTTAAGGGTAGAGTGAAGAGTAATGGGAAAAAATGAAAGGAGAGACTTTTAAGCTTATTGTAGTATAAATGAATTTTAAAATTACTTTAGTATAAATGAAGTTTAAAATTACTTTAGTATAAATAAAATTTCAAACTTATTGTAGCATAAATGAACTCTTCTCTCTCTTTCTCCCTCCACCCCATCCCTCCCTCTCTCTCTTGCCAATCCTCCTCATGCCCCTCTCTCTCTCTAGGTTAGTGAATGTTTCAAGGTCTAGAATTTTCAAATATTTGTCCTAGAATTTCAAAATTGACTTTTCATCTTTAGATTTAATTTTTTGAAAGTTTCAACAATATCTTATATCTGCAGTCAAATAAAGGATTCAATTAGAGATAATCTTAAACTTCACTCTCTAAGATAGACATTGTTGCATTGTCCTTTCTCCCAAGAAGTGTGATTTAAGATTAATAGACCCAAAAGATAGAGCAATCGATATCAAAACTTTGAAAAACATAGTTCGAACCTTTGAAATTTTAAACAAAATTTACAAAATGCTATTTTAGCTAAATTCAAATAGACAACTTATCTAAAGCTTAAGATAGAAGTGTTAAAGACATCTCATATTCAAGATAGGAGTATTGATGAGTCATATCCTTAGTACATGTACTCTCTCTTGGACTCTAATTACATCAAAATTATATTCTTTATCTAGATCTCCATTTCTTGCTATCTCTCTCTTGGGTGGCCAACCATTCTACATGGCATTGTCTAGTTGTACTATTTTCTTATATTGCTTTCTTCACTTCATATATTGCCCTACTTATAGATTCTGCTTGAGAGGTTTTGGACTTCTTGTTTTTCCTCATATTGTATCTCTAATCTCATATACCACCATTGGAATAATTTCCTCATAGAATTAGAATCATTGATGCCACCTCCATGATCAGTTACCTTTTGAAAAACACAACAAGCTTGCCAATGAGATCATTCCATGCCTTGAGTTGACCATACTGCTAAACTCCCTTGATCTGCAAAGTATGGTCCATGTGCCTCAATTATATGATGCATAAGAAAGAGAGATTAGAAACATAAACTAATTTGCAATGATTATATATTTTTGTAATGGTGACAATATTGACCATGCATGTGTTATGTTGTTTGAAGTCCATGGCTCCACCATAGAGTTGTGAAATTTAGCAACTATCTCTTTAAATGTATTGGCATCACCATCCCTAAACCTCAAATTTTGTAAGAGAGATGCTAATCTATCTTGATGTATTGCCTTTGCAATCCTCATTCTTCCCCCATTGCTCCAATTTAAACAACAAAGTGCAACTTTTTCAATGCTTCATACTTCTTTGGTTGTTTCAAAAGTATATTTTCTTCCTCATCTTAAGGTGGAGATACAAGCTTCCTAGCCTTGGGTCCACCAAAGCATGGTTTGCAAGGGATGTTTCTATTCTTGCCTGATTTTTTCTTGTTCTTTTTTATTTCTACGTAGCCCCCGTGCAATCCAACTCCAAAGAGGACTTGTTCTACCTTCCTATATGTAGCATCAGCTTCTAACACATGCTATATATTGTATGCAAAGCATACATATACATATACTAGTTTCTCAGTTATTCTAACCAAATAATGCAGTGTGCAAAAGTGAACCCTTATCCATGATATTTCCAAAATAGGGTGCTAGTTTGGATCCACTAGGACTAGCACTCCATTTCTCATGACTTTCTAATCATGTGTTGGAGCACCTTGTTGTCCTATCTTGGCAAGCCATTCTTTCTTTCCATCTTTCTGTTTCTTTCTAGTTTGCATAAAATATATGCATGGAAACTTTGCATTTGTTGCATTCGATAAACCAAACATATACTTCATTGTTTTTAAATCACTTGCAAGATGCCATTCAACTTGATAGTCCCTAAATCCTTCAACATGTAAAGTTGCTCCATTATTTTGTTATTGAATAACACTAGGTATATTAGTGAGGTTTAAAAAAACTTTAAGTACTTCATGGTCCTCCTTTGGTACTTCAAATGCTGGAAGCCACCATATTTCATTATTTGATTGCACATTGAAGTATAAAGGATAGTTTTCATTGATGTTGGGGTCCAATGCTCGATTCCTAAGTGTTATACTCACACATCCAAGTTTTTACCCCTTGATAATCTCACTCTCATCAAGTTTGAGGACAAACTTATTCTTCCAAAGACATATTGTAGAACTTGTTGACCATAGCCACCTGCACCCTACATATATCCAATACAAAGTTATTGGATGCTTTCAATACAAAGGAAACTTCTTTGGAACCATACTTTAGTATATGTGTGTGTTCCAAATGTGTAGGCTTACCAATCAGTTCTGAAACTTTCTCGTTTAGTTGTTTTCGAGCCTTCTTCACATGAAATGGTTTTGGCAAAGGTTTATTTTTGTAACCAAGTTTCTTGGACTTAAGTAAGTTTCTTTAACTTAGATATATTTCCAGGCTTAAAATCTTCTATCAAAGATTCTAGATTAAACTATATCCTTGACTAATTTCTTCGGGGTTCGTTCTTAATAATCCGTCTTGAAAAATTCCTCATGGTTTCTCTTAAGTTCTAGAATTTTGTAGTTTCTCTAACAATTTCTAGCCTATAAGATGTTCTAATAATTTATCAAGTGAATAATCTATGATCGTAGTATTTCTTAAGAGATTTATCTTATTTCTATTGAATTCGAATAGATTTTTTTTAAAAAAACATGTGGTATCACGATTGGTAAAGGGTTGTTATCCATGCTCATGACTCCGTTAGTGACTACCATGCTCGCAACTCCAATTATTGCTTCCATGTTAGTAGGGGTGTTCGTGATTTCCGATTTCAAATTATTTATCTTTGGGGCCATGATGAAAATATGATTCGTAGAAGAAGAAGAATATGGTAGTAATACCAATTGGCAAGGGTGTAAGACTCTCGATGATGATGATGATGGTTATTGTGGAATTCAATTATGTAGGCCTCGTGGATGGTTCTTCTTGCCTCGTGGAGAGAAATACTTCTCTCTCTCTAGTAGATAGAATAGAGACAAAGTTAGAGGTATGACTTCTAACCGGATTTATAGAATAGGATAAAGTTCTTCAGAGTCTTCTCTTCTCGGATTAGAGTAGAAGAGGATGAGAGACCTTCTATGTATCCCCTTCCTTAGGTTGAATGGAATGATGTCTCTTTGTCTCATAGAATAGAGTCTCCTCCTGCTTGATCAATGTCTCATCCTCATCAAGAATGCTCTTTTTCCTCTTCTTGGTCACCCTTAAGCCCTCAATTTAAAGTTTTGCAAGGGGGGTAAAAGAGAGGACGCTTGTTTTTTAGCGTTTTGGATGATATCATCAATGACGAAGAGAGAATGCTTTTTTTAGTGTTTTTGACGACATCATTGATGATGTCAGAGAGAGAGCTCCCTTTTTGTAGCGTGAAGATAAAAATTTACGCATCCATGGGCGAGCATCACCTAGCACGTTGTCTGGCAGCTGTTACTCCAAGGCTTATAACTAAGGTGGCGGCCAAGGCAAGACCTTGGCATCATGGCCTTGGCATACTTGGCAACGGGCTACAAAAGCTTCATTGGTGCCATTGGCTATGCATGAGAAGCTCCCACTAGCTTGTAGGAAAAACTTTCTTGAAGGTCACCCATCCCAACAGTGTCGTCACCCAAGTACACTTAACTGCCAAGTAACTATCCACTAGGCTAGTTCTTTTTGTTGTTCTACACTACAAACATAGTTTTAATAAGCTAGTCTTGGAAGGGTCTCCCAAGTATTTCTTCCATGAATTGGCATATAATACCTCATTATTTATAATAATTATCTTCATAATGAGAGTCAGTAACATAAATCAATTTTCTTAGGAATTTATATACACATTAAAATAAACTAAGTAATGGTAACATTACATTCTTCCCTCCTTAGAGAAATTGAGATGTCCTCATCTCCAGAGAAATCGGGGGTATTCTTTCATAAGGGTTACCTCATCAATCCAAGTGGCATCCTCTTCAGGATAATCCTTCCAATGGATGAGATATTGTCTAAGGGTCCT
Organism: Lygodium microphyllum; assembly: GCF_053477565.2. Classification (NCBI taxonomy): domain Eukaryota; kingdom Viridiplantae; phylum Streptophyta; class Polypodiopsida; order Schizaeales; family Lygodiaceae; genus Lygodium; species Lygodium microphyllum. Next base: position 57,722,023 of record NC_141146.1, read on the forward strand.
ATTCCTAAGGATTCTTTCTTTTACATCTGAGATTCTATCAAGTTGAAGTCCAAATAAACCTTAACTCAACATTACAACTTGTTGATCATCAAGAATACGATTAGGATTAGGTACATAGGACTTCAAGAGACTTACATGGAATACATCATGAACTTTTAGGGTTTCAAGAAGTTGCAACTTATGAGCATTAGGTCCAAGAGCCCTTATGACTTTGTAAGGTCCATAGTATCTTGGGCTTATGTTCTTGAATTTTCCAAGGATAAAGAACTCCTTTTTGGGCATACATGGATAAAAACCTTGTCCCCTTCTTGGAAGGTTCACTGTTTTGTCAATATACAAGCTTTCTATCGATCCTTGGTAGCTTTTATATATTGCTTGATGGTCTTGACTTGTTCGTCCATCTCTTCAAGCATCTTCTTAGAAGCTTCAACCTTCAAGGTAGGGTCGGAGAAATTTAGCGGAGTTAGGCATTCTTGCCCATATAGAGCTTAAAATGGGGTCATTTGAATGCTATGATGATAGGACGCATTGTAAGAAAATTCCACCGAAGGTAGATATTGTATCCATCATCTGGGGTTTTTTGCAACAATATGCCCTAAGTATGTCTTCAATGACCTGATTTACACACTTTGTCTACCAATCAGTTTGAGGGTGATAAGCTGTACTAAAACAAAGCTGTGCACCGAGAGCTTCAAATAATCCCTTCCAAAAATGTGAAGTGAATAGAGAATTACGATCAATGATAATTCTCTTTGATAGTCCATGAATTCTAAAGATTTCTTTGACAAATAACCTGGCAATATGTGAGGCTTTGTAGCTGGTTGTTTTGACCAGAATAAGGTGGGTAACCTTAGTCAACATGTCCACAATTACCATGATCGATTGTTATCCTCCTTGCACTGAGGGTAATCCAACTACAAAATCCATACTAATGAATTCCCATTCCATGTGAGGAATATCAAGTGGTTGTAGCTTTCCTGGTAGCTTAACTTGTTTGGCTTTTATTTGTTGGCAACTCAAGCATTCAGTTAGGTATTTAAGTATGTCACTTTTGAGCTTTTCCCAATGATAGCTTTTCCTAATTGCATTGAGAGTTTTAGCATAGCCAGGATATCTTGAAAATGGGAAATCATGAGCTTCCCATAGTATCTTCTTCTTAAGTTCTCGACTTGAACAAATACATAATCTTGTCCTGAAGTAGACAAGTCCTTCGTCAACAGAGAAGTTAAGATACTTTGTCTTAAGCTTAGAATTTTTTTCTTTATTCTAAATTTCCTTCAACATTTGCTAATATTTGGGATCGTTATTCGTCTTCTCCTTGTCTAGCTCAATGATGGGATTGCTAGGCATTGATATCATTGTAGTTAGTGTTTGAGCTCTAGGAGGATCTTCTAAGATAAGTGTATTGAGAAATGATTTGTGGCTTAAAGCATCTACAACTACATTCTCTTTTCTTGGTCTATATTTGATCTCAAAATCATATTCTTGCAAGACTTTGATCCACCGATGTTGTCTCATATTTAGATTTGGTTGAGTGAAGATCCATTTAAGACTTTTATGGTCGGTTACCAAGGAGAATTTATTCCCAAGTAGATAATGTCTCCATAACTTAAGAGCATGGATAATTGCAAGTAATTCTAGGTCATGAGTAGCAAAATTTCTAAGATATATCTACTGACTCATAATTCTTAATTGCTAGAATGGTAACCAATTTTATATTCAATGGATAGACAAAATAATTTCTTTTACTGAAGGGGAAAAATACATGGTTTATTTTGGGATGGCTGGTTATTTGGGAGAGAAGATTTCCCTAATACAATCTAAGCATAGCATTTGGATACATCCATTCGGTAATAATCGGGCTGCAAAGAATGGATATCTAAAAATCGGTACTTTAAAGGAAGATCATGAAGTCCATCTTTGATGTAGTTGCGATGTTTAGAGTGACCAATAACTATAATTCGATCCGCTGGTATGACCTTTGTCGCTTCCTTGTAAATATATTGATTTAGTTTAACCTCCATGCCTCTAGTGAATAAAGTTGAATTCACTCTGTCTTCATGGAATAAATAAACATTCACGACTTTAAGGTTTTCCATTCATTTTATCCTCTTCAAATTAGTCTGAAGGAAGGCAAGATGGCTTGCGTCGATATAACAATATCCACTACTTATCATCCAGCATCTTTCCTGGTATAGTGGGGGAGAAGGATCATAGATGCAATCCACAATCTGCATTACTTGCATTATCCATCCATAATATGTAGAATGCATTGCCGATGTAAATGTTGGGAGCACATTGCTTGGAACACTAGGAATTGCTCCCAATGTTTCTCCCTTTGGGTAAGATTTAAAAAAACACACATCAGCAAGGAAAAGGGAAGAACAACTCATATCTCAGGCTACAGTTACCAAGTTTTTGATTTCTTTTGGCTCTTAAACCATTTGTAACATACTTGCCCTTGATAATGGGACAGATAACATTTTAATAGTTGCCTAGAGTTTACCTTCCAGTCGTCGTCATCCGTACTCTAACTAGAATGATCCGGCTAGTTAACGTAAGTCTACCCCACATGGGAAGCATCCTACCATTACCCACCGAGGACCGACATGAAGGTTCCTAATTGACCTAACATTCACCTATCAACAATTAGCTCACATACGAAGCTGTACTTTGAGAGGCTTCTTGTTTGAAAGGAGTGACTACCATTACCCTTGGCTTATGGAGTACAACACTTTTTTCCAGTAGCAACTACTAGTACTTTGAGAAGTTCTTATAGGAAGGGTGCTGAGAGCCTTCTTCACCTCATGAAAGCACCTTTCGCTTTCATCACTCCACAGGATCTCCTCAGAGTGGGTCAACTGTTGCAATGGAAACACTAATTGGGAGAGGAGATGAATGAACCGCCCCATATATTGCACCTTCTGAATGAAAGAGGTTAGTTGCTTCACAGAAGATGGTGATGGCACTGCCAATAGGCCTTTATTTTTTTTGGATCCGCTTCAATGCCCCTCTCACTTACAACATGCCCTAATAAAGTTACACTACTTTCGCCAATATGACACTTCTCATGGTTTAGCCGTCCCCCCCCATTTGTGTGAGGTGGTTGAAACCTTCATCCACATTCCCTAGATGTAGAGCCTTAGAACTATAAATACAAAAATCATCAATAAAGACCCTGATGGACTTCCCAAAATATGGCTCGAAGACATAATTCATGAATCGCTGGAAGGTAGCTGGGACATTTGTTAAAACCAAATGGCATTACTTTATAAGCAAAACATCCCCAAGGCGCGATGAAGGTGGTCTTCTATTGATCCTCCTCAACTATTCAGATTTGGAAATAACCTGAATACCCATCACAAACAGTGTACATCTCATGCTTGGTCACCTCGTTGAGTATTTCATCTTGAAATGGAATAGGAAAGTGATCTCTCTTTGTTGTAGCATTTAGCAGCTTGTAGTCCACACAAATATGCCATTTTTCGTTCTTCTTGGGTGTCACCACTATAACTAAAACCCACTCTGAGTCCCCTACTAGATAGATAAAACCTTCCTTCAAATGTCACTCCACCTTAGTGAGTAGAGCATTTTGTTGAACTACTCCCAACCGTCACAGTCACTACAGCACTGGCCTTGCTCCATCTTTTAGATTATGTGATGTTGTACTACTATCACACATGTGATGTGTTCGTAATCAGAAGTAAAAAGTGCAAAGTGTTTTATCACCACTTCCATGTAGGCTGCCTTCTCCTCAGCTGATAGATCCTTAGCCAACATTTTTTCTAACCCCTCCTTCTCGACCTTTGGAAGCTGCTATGGAATTTCACTACTAGAAGGCCCTTTAAATGTAATCCCCATCACTTCTACATAGCTTTCTTCCTCCTCATTAGAAGACTTGCTCTTTGTCGTAGATGACCAATCCTCGCTAGAACTCCATTCATCAGCGGTGGTCTCTAACACAACATCCTCCTGTCGGCCCTCCTTCATGTTGTAGATAGTGCTCTTCCATTTGTTCTGAAGCCCCTTCTATGGCCTCAACTCTAAAGCCCCTATCTCCCAATCTTGTCTGGCTTTCATTCCCATTAGCCATGGTCGCTCGAGAATGGGTGGATATTTGTCCCCCTTCACTGGCATCACATACATGTCAAGCTCCAATTGCACTCCACACACCTTTACCTTGACTTTCTTTATAACTCCTAAAAAATTTACTACTACATTGTTAGCCATTTTGGCCCCAAATTTAGTAGTTTCATTTACCTCTAATCCCAAACGATGCATCAACTTTTGTATCATGACACAAATCTCTACACCTCCATCCACATATGTCTTTGATACTCTCCACCCATTGATTTTGGCTTCCACTAGAGGCATAATATATTTCGTCTTTCTAGCCTTGATTGCATTCACGTGTCTATTCTTCATGGGTCTAATGCTTACCATATTTGACCATTGTTGCCACACTGTTGGAGATAGATGTAGTAATTGTGGCCATGAAATTTTTGGCCCTTGATCCCTCACATTAGCAAGCAAATCATAAGCTCTAGTACCTTTACCCATGGAAAAATCATCTAGCTCAATGCGTCGGCGTAAGCGAGCCCTCCTCTTTTTTGCCATGTGTCTTTGCAACCTTTGAAGACTTTACCTCTTCTTCCATATTTTCAACCTCCTTTGGTGGTGTAAGCTCCATCCTCTCAATTCTACGAGCTTTCTTCACTAGCATTACTTCAACCTCTGCTGTTTTGGCCTTCCCTTTGATATCACTCTCATCCAAACTGATCATCCTAACGTCATGATTCTCTGGTGTCTGGACAGGCAAGGGCGATACCTCTGCAAGTGGTCAAGGATGCTGGAGAACTTGAACCGGTGGTGGAGGCCCTAGATTCGATGGAACAAGCCTCTCCCTAGGTGGTGTCACTTGTTATCCCCTCCTTCTTGGTTGGAACCCATTTCCTGGCAGACGCCTTGGATAAGGGCAAAAGTACATACCATGACCAGTCTCTCCACAATTATAGCAACATACTCTCTTTTATGTCTCCTTGGGCCCCGATGGCCTTCATTTGCAAGGGGAGGGGGCTGTACTCATTGCACCAAATTCAATGAAAGGCTTTCAAGTTGATTAGTAATGCATTGTAGGAGCTCTTATTGTGGCATCTCTGGTTTGGGTGGGACCTCTGCTATTTCTCTTGGCCTTGTCATGGTTGGTAAAACCTGCATGGGCTCAACTCCCCCCTTCAACTGGTCTTGATACTTGAGTTTTCTATCTTTCTCCCTAGCATAAGTGGCTGATTCGTCATAGGATGTGGGAAACTTGCCTTTGACCTTCTCCCTTAGTAGAGGGTGAAGTCTGGCTAGAAAACAATCTTTCTTAAGGCAATCAGGTACTCTCTCTCCCTCAGCTAAGGAGGCTATCCATTTATCCCACAATTTTATAAACATGCCTTCATATGCTTGGTACTCCCCTAGTAAGGTTTGGCGAAGATCTAGGAGTTGTCTCCAAATATCTTCAAGAAGCTCTGTATCTTGGTTCTCGTGCAAGAACGCAGCCTTGAGATCCTCCCAGTTATCCCTTGTAGCCTCTGGAGAGTTCGATACCACACTCAAGCATCACCCTTTAGAACTAAAGAGAATGCCTATACTTTGGTTGCTTCATCATCTTGGCCTGTGACTAGGAAGGCCATTTCTAAGTTATCCAAAAAATCTAGAGATTTCTTCCCTTTGTGCCAAAAAAAGCTTGGAAAATCCATGATAGGAAGATGTTGATTTAGCTCAATACAAAATAAAGATGAATAAATCTAAGCCCAAGTCATATCTTATTAAGGGTAGAATAAATGGATGTACAGATGTATTAATTTCAACAAGACAATAAGGGCCCAATAAGCCCCTTATGATACTTTGGAACCTGAGTTTTGTGCTAACTATTATGTGCACAGTTTGCCTGGCAACAGGAGGATAGGTCCGTATAAATCATTATGGTTTTCATGGGATACACTTAGAGTAGAATGAATATGTGCACATTAAAGGAGATGTTATAATCCAAAATATGGAATATTATGGGATCAGGGGACAATAAGATCTCTCTCAACCTCTCAGCTCCAAAATAGAAGACCAACCTTTGCTGAAAATGTATCTTTCTACTAATGTACACATCCACCCTAATGTTTAGAACCTATTGAAAGTTGTAGAAAAAAAGAGTATTTATTTATGCATTAATTACAAATTTCCACTACAAACTTTCATGAAGCGTGTTGTTGAAGTTCTGGCCTCTTAGATCCCACCATTTGAGAGATGTGAAGCATTTGCTCACCAGTGATTAGCCTAGCTTTGGTGTGACTATCATCAGCCTTGTAAAGTTCATAGACTTTGATAGCTACATTCTCAGTTACTTTGAGCCTTCTTACTAGTAGTAGTTGAAGTGCATCACCATATGTAGCCTCTCACCAATACCACACAACATTGATGTGTAACTCCCCTTCCAAAAACTTGTAAATCCCCAACTTTGAAAGCGCCTTCACCACTTGAAGACAAGGCTCCTCAAGGAGTGCCTTTACACTAAACACCAACCACTCAACACAGTGCCTTGACCTAGAGACTTGATGAGAGCAAAATTTCTCTTGAAGTAAAGAAAGATGTGTGTAATTATCTTGCTTTATCCGCATAGGCACCATTTGTTGATAAAGACTCTTCTGCTCTTGAGCTTCTTTTGGAGACCATAGTGGTACTCTTGAGTAATGAATCCCTTGAATAGGATTTGATGAAGATTCATCCTTAGTGATCCCTTGACAAACACTTGTTGAAGAAGATGACAACTCCTTAGATGTTTCTTCCTTAATAGAAATTGTAGAGTGTAGCTTGAGAAATCCTCAGTGGGGGCACAAAAAAAATGAGAGTTAAAAATATGAATGGGTTGCCTCTTACCCACCCAGCCTCCAATCCTCACTAAGAGAGCTAAAGAGGGGCACCACCTAGCCAAAAGGAGGATGGGCTAGGATATCCCTTTCCTCAAAGAGAATGGAAAGAACCAAAAACACAACTTCACGAGAGAGAATTTGTAGCCTATCTTAATGGAAATGAAGATGATGGAAGGTTAAGAGAGGTGATGGCTCCTAAATTCTTCCATGAACATATATATAACATGAGAAAATAAAGACTCCCCACCAATAGAGCATATGGCAATTCTTACTTAATAAGTATAAATGTAGAGGGAGAATTAGAAGAGAGTACATATGATTTAAACAAGATATTAGAATGTGTGTGTGTGTGTGTGTGTGATGAGAAGAGAGAGAGAGAAGAGGAGAAGAGATAGAGGAAGCTTGCCATTATGTATTCATGGAATGAGAAGATGAGAAGAGAGGGAGACAAGAGGAGAAGAGGTAGAGGAAGCTTGCTATTATGCTACATAATAAAAGAGACTCACTCATAGCTTACCTCAAAGAGATGGACTAGCATGAGGGTATTCTAGAGTGCTCTCATGTGCTTGTCATTGTGTTTGTCATTATTTCTTTATATCTCCATAGGCTCTTTATATAGCCCCCATGAGGGATTAGATCAAGCTAATTTTTTTTATTGACATAATCCTATATGATATATGGCATCTTTGAAAATATGGAGAATAGTGGATGGGACAAGTCCCCACCTTGGTCATCATGCAAGAAGCCAAGGGTGGTGGTAGACAAGCTAGAGAAAGGGAGCTAGATTACAAGAGGTGGGTGTCCAAAGCACATTGTTATAATATATTTACAAGAATGACAAAATGGAAAGATGATGTGGTGAAAGAGAGAAGAACATTGCATGTAGCAAATAGTCTGCACCTTCGTAACTTCAAATTGGTGAAGAATCTGAAAAAAGTTTCTTCTGCAACTTTGTAGATTAGGTCGAAATCGATCGCATAGTGTGAGAATTTTCTTGAAATTCATTTTCCTTTGGGATTTATTGAAATGATAAAAAACGGCTTCCAAAAGTTGCTTTGACTTTAGTTCCTCGTATATATATAAATACATATAAGCATGTGACAAAGGGGGTCCATGCTTGTAAGCTTTTGTGTAAGATCCAAATGATACCATGATGTGGATATTGACAGTGTCCTCTTGCAAGTGGAACCCACGTGTAGTTGGAGGCTAGTCCTTTAAGAAAATCTATGCACTCACTCAACCCCTAGGTATAATCAATTTCTATCTTCACTAAGATAACACATCCCTTTTACCCTTTACATTGGAATCCCTCCTAAGAACTTGTCCCCTCACTTGCTAGAGTTATCATAACCGAGAAGCAATAATGTAGCATACCTAGTGCTTGAAGGGTAAACCCAAAGTGATATGGTAAGGTTCTTGATGGGGGTTTTGGCCAAATTTTGTGGTAGAAATCCAATTTGTAAAAAACTCGGATCATTAGCCTTCCCCTTAGGCTAGAGGCATTGATGCCTCTTGCTTACTAATGATGATCCAATAGAGCAGGGAGGAGGACTACACCCCCTCATTGGTGACTCTTCGTTGAATGACTACTCCAAAATGTCCTTATTTCTTTTAAAATAAGGCTTGAGTCGCCATCCATTTACCCTTGTCTTGTGAACCCTCCCATCCATGTCACCTAGCTTATAGCTCCATTTGGATATCTCCTTATGACCATGAATGGCCCTTCCCACTTGAATACAAGTTTGGCATCCTTTTTGTTATCAAAGTTCATAGCATAGCATAAGTAATCCTTCCCTTATATGTTTGCTAGCCAGCTTCTTATTAAATTTCTTCCTCCTCTCTTCATCCTGCATGGAATAGTATTGGACTGCTACTTCTCTATCTAACTCCAACCTATCTAGATCCAAGATCCTTTCCTCTAACTTCTTATTTTGATTCTTGTCTCGACCGGCTACTAAAACACGTAAGCTTGCCAGTTCTACCTCTATAGGAAGCAAATCCTATTGGCCATAAACAAGGTGAAAAGGAGTATAGCTAAGTGAGGTTCTGAATGAAGTCCTGTAGGCCCAAAGAGCTGCAATCAGTTTTTTTATCCTAGTGCTTGGGGTGCATGTGTACTTGCTTGGTAATTATCTTACAAATTAGCCCATTCACCTTTTTGACCAAACCATTACATTGTGGGTAGTAGGAAGTAGAATGCCTATGCTTGATTTTTAGCCTTTCCATTAGCTCTCCCACTAGATTGGCCCTAAAACTAGGACCTCGGTCAGAGATAATTTCTAAAGGTGTGCCATACCTGCAACAAATTTTTTCAAACACAAATTTTTCCACTTCTTGGGATGTGATCCTACTAGTTGCTGAAGCCTCTGCCCACCTTGCATTGTAGTCTACACCCATTATGATGTATTTCTTGCCAGACTGAGTTTTGGGAGTGGTCCTATTGCATCAATCCTCAATTTCTCAAATGGGCTATATATAGTTATGGGATTTTATTCCTCATGCACTAGCTTCCTTGGTCTGACCTTTTGGCACAATAAGTAATGCACCAATGTTACACATCTCAATGCAGACTAGGCCACACAAAATCGTCTTGGAGAATCTTTCTGCTAGTTATTTCTTGAGCAAAATGTCCACCACAAATCCCCTCATGGTTGCTCTTAAGAATATGTCCATAATCTCCTTTGCTTTTGGCACCCTTCTAAGCACTACATCCTTTCCTTTGCAATACAACACATCATTTATCAAGCAGTATTTAGTGGCCTTAATAGCCAACCACCTTTTCTCACTCTTACTCATATGTGTAGGTGCCTCACCATGCTCAAGAAAATAAAGCACATCTTGTAGTTGAAACTTACCCTAAAACAAGGGTAGCTTTACTACAATGATGCCCACCATTATCTCTTTCAATTTTTTAGTTGCTAGAGCATCTACATTGTCGTTTGTGCGCTCCTTGGCACAAAATAGATTTGGGATTTCTGTAGCTTCCTCATGAGAGTTTCAGATTCTCTCATTTTCATGGCGAAGTTATCATTTTTACAAGCCCAGATTTCTTTCATTTGCTTAACAATTAGCATAGAATCCCCAAAAACATTAAGTCGAGTGATAACATGTGAGAGACACCACCTCAAACCTAAAAGCAAGGCTTGATATTCTGCCTCATTGTTAGAATGGACGTCCTCCAAGCCGATTATGGGAGCTTTCGCTCAACCATCAAGACCCACGGATCACTTATTGTTTCAAGCGTTCCAAGCCGAGCACTAATGGCTACCTCTCACATAGCCAACGCACCATCCATATCTATGGGTGTAGTGAGCTTACCTCCATGCCGTTCGAGTTACCTCCTCTCCCACACACTCCGATAGCTCCACGATCCAAGTGCAAGCTTCAAGCAAGCTCCATCCTCAAGCTCCACACTCCAAGCTCCATCACCGCGAGCAAGAGAAGAGAAGAGAAGAGAAGAGAAGAGAAGAGAAGAGAAGAGAAGAGAAGAGAAGAAGAGAGGAGAAGATGGAGAGCTTCTCAACCTCACGGTCCCTCACCCTCACACACTCACTCCCTCACACTCTCACACTCCCTCTCTCAAGCACAAGCTCAAGCAAGCAAGCAGAAGAAGAAGAAGAAGAGGAGGAGGAGGATAGCTACTTTTTGCCACACACAAGAATGAGCTTCTCATTCACTTTTCAACTTTATATACAAAACCCTAAATCCCTTTTGGGCGATCATCCTCTTTTCCCCTTTTTTACATGGCCGGCCATATCCTAGGCCCTTTTTCCCATTGTCCTTCTATTTTCCTAGCTTCCTTTCCACCGCCCATCTACATTTACAAATTGCACGGGTGAGAGCCCGGCACTCCTTGAATTAAACCATGATACACTTGCACTCTTTTACAAAATTATTGATTCGCGCTTTTTCTTGTGCGCCTTTACCTTCCATTTCTCTCGCCTTGGCCTTTGTCTTTGTCTTTGTCTTTTATTTTGGCTTTCCGTCTTTTCCACTGCCTGGCACTCTTTTACAAGATTTTAGGGTGCGCCTTTGTATTTTAAAATGCACCTTTCCCCTTTTGCAACTGCCTAGGACTTTTAAGGTTGTCCTTGCACTTTTTGGCCTTTTCTCCTCTCCTTTCTTCAATCGAGCTACCTCTTTTCCGCCTTTTCCCTGCATCTTTTTTACTTCCTTTTGCTTTCTTCGTGTTGGGGTTAACATTACCCCCTCCTAGACGAGTGCCAGTCCCATGGCACTCTACATCGAAGGTAGCATGCGGAGCTTGCACCGAAGACGTGAGTGGAAGGGTTGTTGTGGGTTGCCTTGGAGGAGCTCTTATGTTGGTGTGGAGGAAGGGAGTTTGTGGCATTGTGTTGTTCCAATTGGTGGGTAATAGGATTATTGTATATGGCGATAGGGCTATTCTTTGTTGGGAATGGCCACTCATGGCTAGCACAGGGTTTGGGGTGCATGGGATGCTCATGGTGGATCTTGCTCGTGATGATTTGTTGGTGGTTTGCATGATGAAGTAAAGGACAAGAGTTCAGAGTTGAGTGTTGATGTAGATTTGACGATGCTTTCGTTGGAGTCTTTAATACCTGCAATTGGAAAACCTCTCAGGTGGTCTCTCCCTAAGGGGCAGTGCTAGTTTTCATAGCATGCACAAGACATATTTGGATTAGTTTGGGAGACAGGTCGAACTCTAAGCAAGCATGGAGTATTGCCCCGCACTTGAGGACCCAAACTGTGTATAGACTTTGGTGCAGATATTATGTGAGTGTGCATGCATACTTAGATATTACGTAGTTAGAAGGCCACGGGCTAGGTTCTCGTAACAATGTGTGGATGAAGCCAAGTTGTCCCTGTTGAGAAGTTCTCGTGAAAGTGTATGAGACATTCTTTGCATTGTGACTGCACGACGTAGCATAATTGAATACAGGGACACTGCACTTTCGGTTGTAGTTGGAAGCTATTGGACTTGTTTTGTGGAGGACGGTGTACTTTTCATGGCCAATCGTGCGGTGCCTACCACCATTGATCGTAATGGTATTAAAGTAGAGTGTCGGAGGGGACTGTGCAAATGGGTCAGGGTGACAGGTTTAACCATAGGCGAGACAAGCTCACCTTGGTATGTCCTGCCCTTGATGTGCCCTGAACTTTTGTGGGTGATGCTAGGGGGTTACGGGGCTAGGAACGTAGCCAGTCGACCAAAGTCACTGGACGCACCTCACTTAAGGACCCCTAGGTGCAATTATGTGATCGTGGATGCTTCTTGTTTTTTTTTTTTTTGCCAAAGTACAACCACTGCAATATGCTAAGGCTATGAGCCTTTTTGGCTGGGAAATGTCAAGCCTGGAAATGGATATGACAACGATGATTGTGCTCGAGCCTCGTTGTTAGGGAAGCCGTTGTTGTGATATTGGTGTGATTGCGGGGGCACTCGTCGTGAGCTCACTATGGCGCTTGGCCCTAGAAGAGAGTGTAGCCCACGACTATGCTTTGGTACGAGCAATGGGGGTACTCGCAAGGGTGATTTTTCGCGTTCCACATCGTGGCTATGTTGCGGTTCATGTGCGGTTTGTGGTCTTGCGGTGGCCTGGCCGTTGGACATGTTTGCGCGATGGCCTGTGTCATCCTACATCCACTTGTCACTTCGTGAGAGTATATGCTCGCTTGCGTTAAGTACATCGAACAAATGCAATCATGCTAAGACATAATTTTTCAGAATTCTATGATGTCTATTGGGATGCCTATTTCATTGCTTGTTAAGGTTGCATACATTAATGAGAGGTAACGGAAATGTGTACAAGTGGGGATCTTGCCCCTTTACTTCATCAAAAATAAAAAGTTATGGTGTGCTGACTTGTCGACCTACTTGCACATCATTGGGGTTTAGTCGATAAGTACGAGGCGGAGTGAGTCTGGTTGGCTAGGCGACCAGGGCGGTGCTAGTGCGGGGTTCCCGTGAGGCTGTGCAGGGACCATGTCAGTCGGGACATGAATGATGTAGTCCCGGGCCGCTACTGTTGCCAGCATGTCTTTAAACAATTCATTAAATTCTTCCCTATCCCGGGCCGCCTTGTCACTTCGTGAGCACCTCATGCTCGGGCGCGTGTTGGGGGTCTGTGCAACTGGCATTGCCACATGTTGCACGTTCCTTTGAGTCTCGACTTTCTTAGCCTGGGGATTCTTCGGCCTGCATCCTGGACGTTGTCGCTTAGGACCTTGCTTCTTCGCGTACCTTTTGAGGGTGGGCACGTAGCTCACCGGTGTAGGGGCACGTGCCGCATGTTCCCCGTGTGCGAAGAGCGTCCTTGCACGCAAGCTGACCGTGGTTCTCCATGTTTTTCTTCTAGAAACCTGCAAAATGCAATATAAGAGTTAGGCTTTGATACGGGATAAGGGCATTCGCATTGCGGCATTACAATGTGGGTTATCTAATGCATATGACTTAGAAGAGGCGGAGTGGGACGCGCTCTGCTCATTGTAGCGTGGTGGCCCTTGTGATGTTGTTGACTCAGCCTCCCGCCATTAGCAGGTCTTGGCTCACGCCGAGTTACATTGGCTGGTGGCCCTACGTTTAGAAGGCTCCTCCTCGGAAGGATAGGCCAGAGAGAGACTACGCCCTGCTTACATCCTTTGGATAGAGCTACCGTGGTGGTAATGCGGAGCACATGCTCTTTGCTCGGAGGCGGGAATGATCTGGTGAACATGGAGCCGGTGTTGAGATATCGAGCTCCACTCGTGATATGCCAGGGTGACCGTTGTGCATTTATGTCACCGACTTGTTAGCTGCAGATGCGGTTGGTACACCGCCCATGAATAATAGCTAGATGACAACTATCCTTATCTACTCTAGTTCGTAGCTCAGTTAGTATGCCACCTTAGTTAGTTGAGTTTGGTTTGAGACCCATATATAGGGTTCTTCTATTTCATTGTATGAGAGTTCTTTGGCTTACACAACTAAGAAGAGGAAAACTATTTTCAGCCTCCACTTGTGTGTGTATTCGCCCATTGTGTAAGTGAGAAAGCTACAAGTGAGACTCCTTCCTTCTCTCCCACAATATTGACATGGTATCAGAGCCTGGTTCGTGGTAAGGATCTCAAGAAAGCAAACCAAGTTCGCGGCGTTCTGGTAAGAGGACCAGTGTTGCTTTCATTTTTCGAGTTTGGGAGCAAGTCTCTGCTCAGGTAGCACAGCCGGAAAGTGCAAGAGTGCATTGTCTCAGATTGAGACGCCCTTCACAGTGTAGCAAGAGGGAAGTATATGCTGCAGAAAAGGGCTTTATCCCTTAGTTGCCCTTTTTTTTTATTCGAGGCCATTTCGGGGCTTGTTTTGGAGGCGGAAGTTTTCCGCACGCACTCAGGAAAAGGCCCTGTTTTTTGCTGTGTGACCACTGTTCTACAGGTTGGTGAAAAGTTACCATAGAAATTGCATTGTATGCCTGTGCGTAGAGATATTGGGAGTTACAGAATCATCCTTGTTGCCTATTGATGCAAAATCGTCACTAGGAAGTGACTGTGTGGTCAAATACCACTTTCGTCAGTTTTGCAGATTTGCCCTTGTGAGGCTGAAGCTGTGTTTTTTGCAGTGATAGAATTTTTTGCAGTGTTCTATAATGGCGTCTGATTCTCTTTCACAGATTGTCACTGAAAAGGTTGACAAGAACAACTTCCAAGCATGGAAGTTTAGAATGACGAATTTCCTTATGGGAAAAGGATATTGGGAATTCATTGTAGGAAACGAAGAACAACCAATTCTTCCTGATGTTCCCAATCAACAACAAATGCAGGCATTTAAAGGATGGCATGAGAGAGACAGAAAAGTTATGTACTGGCGGTCTACCAGTATTTGAGACTCTATGATTGTGCATATTCAGGATGCAAGTACGCCAAAGGAGGCATGGGATACTTTGTCAAAAATGTATAGCACAAATACACAAGCCAGGAAAATGCAGCTCAAGCAAGAGTTGCACAATGTGCAAAGAGAAAGTATGAGCATCAATGACTACCACATGAAGGTGAAGAAGATTGCATATGCACTTGCTTCCATTGGGTCGCCAGTGAAAGATGATGATTTAGTTTCTGTGACCTTGAATGGTCTAGGAAAGGATTATGCACAGTTCCGAACATCCATTTCCATCCGTGAAAGATTTCCTGATTTTGAGGAGTTGATTGCTCTTCTAATTTTTGAGGAGCAAAGAAATGGTGGTGCATCTTCTTCAGGAGGAACTTCAAAAGAAGCTGCCTTCTACTCAAATGCTGGAAGAGGTAGAGTTAGAGGTAGAGGAGGCTGATTTAGAGGCCATGGTAGAAATCAGAATATGCAGCAAACTCAAGAAAACCAGTCCTATGGAGGAGGACCTGGTAACTCTAGAGGCAGGGGGAGCCAAAGAGGTCGTGGTGGATGGCAAAGAGGCCAAAATGCCAACAGTAATGTTGAATGCTACTACTGTGGTAAAATGGGTCATATGGCTAAAGACTGCTATAAAAAGCAGAATGACATCATGAATGAAAAACTGCAACAAGGGAATTATGCATCTTCTAGTAGACAGGGTGATGACAAAAATGAGCATTTGTTTATGGTGCAGCACATGAATAATTCTGTGACAAGTGCAGAAGAAAGCAACGATGTATGGTATGTTGACTTAGGTGCATCAAACCACATGACAGGTCATGCAGAATGGATGGAGGATGCAAGGAAAATGGAAAAACCATGATTTGTGGAGACTGGTGATGATACTGCACATCCTATTGTGCAGATTGAAAAAATTTCTTTGTCTATGCAGGATGGGAAAAAGAAATACATGTCCGATGTATTTCATGGCACGAATATCACCAAGAATCTGGTTTTTGTTGGTCAAATAGTTGAGCAGGGCTTGCAAGTCAGATTTATTCCTCATGGATGCTTTGTTGAGGATATGAAAAATAAAGGTCGCTTGATAGCAAAAGGAAAGAAGAAGGGTAGAATGTTTACGTTGGATGCAGACATGCTTGAATTGAATGTAGCAATGTTTGCACATGGGACCGGTGTAGTTGCAGATATTGATATCTGGCATAAACACATTGGTCATGTTAATGTACAACGACTTAAATCAATGCAGGCCCAAAATATTGTTGCGAGATTGCCTAAATTCAAGGTTGCAGAAATGCATAAGGTATGTGAAGCCTGTCAATTTGGAAAACAGGCAAGGAAACCATTTCCTAGACATGTTCAAGAGATTAAGAAGCCATTGGAATTAGTCTACTCTGATGTGTGGACTACTAAAGCTGCATCTATTGGAGGCTGTCATTATTTTGTCACTTTTATTGATTACTATAGCAGAAAAGTTTGGGTGTATTTTATGAAAAAGAAAAGTGAAGTGTTTGGGTATTTCAAAACTCTTAAAGCTATGGTTGAAAAAGAAACAGGCCTGCAAATAAAATGCCTAAGGTCAGTCAAATGGAGGGGGAGAGTACCTCTCAAATGAGTTTGCAAGGTTTCTGCAGGAGCATCGCATAAAGCAGCAATATTCATGCAGTCATACCCCATAACAAAATGGAATTACAGAAAGGAAAAACATGCATATTGGAGAGGTATCTCGTGCCATGCTCAACGAAAAAGACTTGCCAGATTTTTACTGGGCCGAAGCAGTTGCTACAGCAGTCTACATAATGAACAGGACTCCCACTGCAGCAATACATGGGATGACTCCAGAGGAGAGGTATACTGGTAGGAAACCAGATATTTCTCATTTGAAGATTTTTGGTTGCATTGCCTATGTTCATGTGCCAAATGAGTTGAGATCCAAGTTGGATCCAAAAGCTGAGAAGTGCATCTTTATTGGTTACTCTCTGCACAGCAAAAAGGGTATAGATGTTATAACCCTTCTACTCGTAAGTTTACAGTGAGTAGAGATGTTGTTTTTAATGAGATGAGTAGCTGGTATAGACCAGTAAATGTGATTGATGATGTAGATTCACAAAATGGTAATGCTGCACAGAATTCACAGCAGCAGTCACAAAATATTAGTGGACCTGGAGTGTCCTCTAGTAGTGGTTCACATTCTTCGCCATGGACAGGCAGATTGAGATCAGGACAATCTCCTCAAAACAATGCAGATAGTGGTATGCAGGTGTCACAAAAAGGAAAAGAGAAGGTAGATCAGCCCATGTTTGATGTGAATGTAGGTCACTCTTATGTGGATGGTGAATCCAGTGGCTCAGAACAGAGCATTGATGATGAGTTGGGTATTCCTTCTATTGTTACACCTGGAGTAAGGAAGACCAGGGATGTTTTGAGAGCAACTGGGAGTGAACCTACTTTGCGCAGGTCTACTAGAGCTAGGTATCCTGTGGATAGGCTGAAATATGATGGATTTACAACCATTCACTATGCCTATATGGTCAAAGTGATACAGGAACCAGAACCCACTTCTTTTGAGCAAGCCATGGGAAAAGAAAAATGGGAGAAAGCCATGGATGAAGAAATGGATTCCTTGGAAGCAAATGCTACATGGGAATTGGTACCTTTGCCTAAAGATAAGAATGCAATTGGTTGTAAGTGGGTTTATAAGGTGAAGCACAATGCAGATGGTTCTGTGAATAGATACAAGGCAAGATTAGTAGTCAAGGGATATGCACAAACATATGGCATTGATTATGAAGAAACATTCAGTCCGGTTGCAAGGATGGCAACCGTAAGAGCAGTCATTGCTATGGCTGCATCAAAGGGATGGTCTTTACATCAGATGGATGTAAATAATGCCTTCTTGCAGGGTGATTTGCAAGAAGAGGTCTATATGGAGAAGCCACCAGGTTATGTGCATGCTGTTCATCCTGAGTTTGTTTGCAGGTTGAAGAAAGCCTTGTATGTCTTGAAGCAAGTACCTAGAGCATGGTCTAACAAGATAGTGTTGAGATATCGAGCTCCACTCGTGATATGCTAGGGTGACCGTTGTGCATTTATGTCACCGACTTGTCAGTTGCAGATGCGGTTGGTACACCGCCCATGAATAATAGCTAGATGACAACTATCCTGATCTACTCTAGTTCGTAGCTCAATTAGCATATATAGGGTTCTTCTATTTCTTTGTACTTGAGTTCTTTTGGCTTACACAACTAAGAAGAGAAAAACTATTTTCAGCCTCCACCCTTGTGTGTATTCCCCCATTGTGCAAGCAAGAAAGCTACAAGTGAGACTCCTTCCTTCTCTCCCACAATCTTGACATGGTATCAGAGCCTTGTTCGTGGTAAGGAGCTCAAGAAAGCAAGCCAAGCTTGCGGTGTTCTGGTGAGAGGAGCAGTGTTGCTTTCATTTTCTGTTTTGGGAGCAGATCTCTACAGGTAGCACAGCTGGAAATTGCAAGAGAGCATTGTCTTAGGTTGAGACGCCCTTCGCGGTGAATCAAGAGGGCAGTATATGCTGTGGAAAGGGCTTTAGCCCTTAGTGACCCTGTTTTCTTTATTTGAGGCCATTTCGGGGCCTATTTTGGAGGCGGAAGTTTTCTGCACGCACTCAAGAAAAGGCCCAGTTTTGTGCTGTGCGACCACTGTTCTACAGGTCGGTGAAAAGTTACCACAGAAATTGCATCGTATGCTTGTGTGCAGAGACATTGGGAGTTACAGAATCATCCTTGGTTCCTGTTTATGCAAAATCGTCACTAGGAAGTGACTGTATGGTCAAATACCACTTTCGCCAGTTTTGCAGATTTGCCCTTGTGAGGCTGAAGCTGTGTTTTTTGCAGTGACAGAATTTTTTGCAGTGTTCTGTAATGGTGTCTGATTCTCTTTCACAGATTGTAACTAAAAAGCTTGACAAGAACAACTTCCAAGCATGGAAGTTTAGAATGACGAATTTCCTTATGGGAAAAGAATATTGGGAATTTGTTGCAGGAAATGAAGAAGAACCAGTTCTTCCTGATATTCCCAATCAACAGCAAATGCAGGCATTTAAAGGATGGCATGAGAGAGCTAGGAAAGTTATGTACTGGCTGTCTATCAGCATTTCAGACTCTATGATTGTACATATTCAGGATGCAAGTACGCCAAAGGAGGCATGGGATACTTTGTCAAAAATGTATAGCACAAATACACAAGCCA
Organism: Lygodium microphyllum; assembly: GCF_053477565.2. NCBI lineage: Eukaryota > Viridiplantae > Streptophyta > Polypodiopsida > Schizaeales > Lygodiaceae > Lygodium > Lygodium microphyllum. The sequence goes on from NC_141146.1 coordinate 57,740,997, forward strand.
GGAAAATACAGCTCAAGCAAGAGTTGCACAATGTGCAAAGAGAAAGTATGAGCATCAATGACTACCACATGAAGGTGAAGAAGATTACAGATGCACTTGCTTCCATTGGGTCGCCAGTGGAAGATAATGATTTAGTCTCAGTGACCTTGAATGGTCTAGGAAAGGATTATGCACAGTTCCGAACATCCATTTCCATCCGTGAAAGATTTCCTGATTTTGAGGAGTTGATTGCTCTTCTAATTTCTGAGGAGTAGAGAAATGGTGGTGCATCTTCTTCAGGAGGAACTTCAAAAGAAGCTGTCTTCTACTCAAATGCTGGAAGAGGTAGAGGAGGCCGATCTGGAGGCCGTGGTAGAAATCAGAATATACAGCAAACTCAAGAAAACCAATCCTATGGAGGAGGATGTGGTAACTCTAGAGGCAGGGGGAGCCAAAGAGGTCGTGGTGGATGGCAAAGAGGCCAAAATGCCAACAGTAATGTTGAATGCTACTACTGTGGTAAAATGGGTCATATGGCTAAAGATTGCTATAAAAAGCAGAATGACATCATGAATGGAAAACTGCAACAAGGGAATTATGCATCTTCTAGTAGACAGGGTGATGACAAAAATGAGCATTTGTTTATGGTGCAGCACATGAATAATTCTGTGACAAGTGCAGAAGAAAGCAACGATGTATGGTATGTTGACTCAGGTGCATCAAACCACATGACAGGTCATGCAGAATGGATGGAGGATGCAAGGAAAATGGAAAAACCATGATTTGTGGAGACTGGTGATGATACTGCATATCCTATTGTGCAGATTGAAAAAATTTCTTTGTCTATGCAGGATGGGAAAAAGAAATACATGTCCGATGTATTTCATGGCCCGAATATCACCAAGAATCTGGTTTTTGTTGGTCACATGGTTGAGCAGGGCTTGCAGGTCAGATTTAATCCTCATGGATGCTTTGTTGAGGATATGAAAAATAAAGGTCGCTTGATAGCAAAAGGAAAGAAGAAGGGTAGAATGTTTACGTTGGATGCAGACATGCTTGAATTGAGTGCAGCAATGTTTGCACATGGGACCGGTGTAGTTGCAGATATTGATATCTGGCATAAACACATTGGTCATGTTAATGTACAGCGACTTAAATCAATGCAGGCCCAAAATATTGTTGCAAGATTGCCTAAATTCAAGGTTGCAGAAATGCATAAGGTATGTGAAGCCTGTCAATTTGGAAAACAGGCAAGGAAACCATTTCCTAGACATGTTCAAGAGAGTAAGAAGCCATTGGAATTAATCCACTCTGATGTGTGGACTACTAAAGCTGCATCTCTTGGAGGCTATCATTATTTTGTCACTTTTATTGATGACTATAGCAGAAAAGTTTGGGTGTATTTTATGAAAAAGAAAAGTGAAGTTTTTGGTAATTTCAAAACTCTTAAAGCTATGGTTGAAAAAGAAACAGGCCTGCAAATAAAATGCCTAAGGTCAGTCAAATGGAGGGGGAGTTTTGTCACTTTTATTGATGACTATAGCAGAAAAGTTTGGGTGTATTTTATGAAAAAGAAAAGTGAAGTTTTTGGTAATTTCAAAACTCTTAAAGCTATGGTTGAAAAAGAAACAGGCCTGCAAATAAAATGCCTAAGGTCAGTCAAATGGAGGGGGAGAGTACCTCTCAAATGAGTTTGCAAGGTTTCTGCAGGAGCATCGCATAAAGCAGCAATATTCATGCAGTCATACCCCATAACAAAATGGAATTACAGAAAGGAAAAACATGCATATTGGAGAGGTATCTCGTGCCATGCTCAACGAAAAAGACTTGCCAGATTTTTACTGGGCCAAAGCAGTTGCTACAGTAGTCTACATAATGAACAGGACTCCCACTGCATCAATACATGGGATGACTCCAGAGGAGAGGTATACCGGTAGGAAACCAGATATTTCTCATTTGAAGATTTTTGGTTGCATTGCCTATGTTCATGTGCTAGATGAGTTGAGATCCAAGTTGGATCCAGAAGCTGAGAAGTGCATCTTTATTGGTTACTCTCTGCAGCAAAAAGGGTATAGATGCTATAACCCTTCTACTCGTAAGTTTACAGTGAGCAAAGATGTTGTTTTTGATGAGATGAGTAGCTGGTATAAACCAATAAATGTGATTGATGATGTAGATGCATAAAATGGTAATGCTGCATAGAATTCACAACAGCAGTCACAAAATATTAGTGGACCTGGAGCGTCCTCTAGCAGTGGTTCACATTCTTTGCCATGGATAGGCAGATTGAGATCAGGAGAATCTTCTCAAAGCAATGCAGATAGTAGTATGCAGGTATCACGAAAAGGAAAAGAGAAGGTAGATCAGCCCATGTTTGATGTGAATGCAGGTCACTCTTATGTGGATGGTGAATCCAGTGGCTCAGAACAGAGCATTGATGATGAATTGGGTATTCCTTCTATTGTTACACCTGGAGTAAGGAAGACCAGGGATGTTTTGAGAGCACCTGGGAGTGAACCTACCTTGCGCAGGTCTACCAGAGCTAGGTATCCTATGGATAGGCTGAAATATGATGGATTTACAGCCATTCACTATGCCTATATGGTCAAAGTGATACAGGAACCAGAATCCACTTCTTTTGAGCAAGCCATGGGAAAAGAAAAATGGGAGAAAGCCATGGATGAAGAAATGGATGCCTTGGAAGCAAATGCTACATGGAAATTGGTACCTTTGCCTAAAGGTAAGAATGCAATTGGCTGTAAGTGGGTTTATAAGGTGAAGCATAATGCAGATGGTTCTGTGAATAGATACAAGGCAAGATTAGTAGTCAAGGGGTATGCACAAACATATGGCATTGACTATGAAGAAACATTCAGTTCCGTTGCAAGGATGGCAACCGTAAGAGCAGTCATTGCTATGGCTGCGTCAAAGGAATGGTCTTTACATTAGATGGATGTAAAGAATGCTTTCTTGCATGGTGATTTGCAAGAAGAGGTATATATGGAGCAGCCACCAGGTTATGTGCATGCTGTTCATCCTGAGTTTGTTTGCAGGTTGAAGAAAGCATTGTATGGCTTGAAGCAAGCACCTAGAGCATGGTCTGACAAGATAGGACAGTATCTTGTCACTATTGGCTTTCAGATTTCCAAGGCAGATTTCTCACTTTATGTGAGAAAAATAGAGAAAGGTATTATGCTACTTGTCATTTATTTTGATGATTTGATTATCACAAGTGATAGTGATGAAGATATCCTTCATGTGAAAATGCTATTGAAGCAGAAGTTTGAGATGAAGGATTTGGGAGAGCTGCGTTATTTCTTGGGCATTGTGGTGATTAGATCACCAAGTGGGATACGGCTCTTGCAAAGGCAATATGGATTGGACATGCTGTCCAAATATGGGATGACAGGCTCTAAGCCTATTTCAGTTCCTTTGGAGCAGAATGTGAAACTGAGCGCAAATGCAGGTGAGCTTCTCGAAGACCCTACTATGTATAGACGCATAGTAGGAAGTTTGATTTATATGACTATTACCAGGCCAGATTTGAGCTATGTTGTTGGATTGGTAAGTCAGTTTATGCAGGCTCCAAGGAAACCGCATTTGGATGCGGCTAGATGCATACTCAGGTATGTGAAGTCCACATTGCAGTATGGACTACTTTATGAGACTGGGGTTCAGATACAGTTGTATGGATATACTGATGCTGATTGGGCTGGTAGTATTTCTGATAGACGATCTACCAGTGGATATGTGTTCTCTTTTGGGAGTGCTGCAGTCACTTAGAGCAGCAACAAACAGCCTACAGTTGCCTTGTCGAGCACAGAGGCTGATTACAGGGGTGAAGCAATGGCTGCATGTGAGGTAGCTTGGTTGCATAAGCTACTTTATGATATGCATCAGTCTATAGATGGGCCAATTGTCATTTATTGTGACAACATGATTAGTATACACTTGGCAAATAACCCAGTCTGTCATGCTAGAACAAAGCACATTGAGGTGCATTATCACTATGTGCGGGAGAGCGTTTTACTAGGTCTTATTGATCTAGTTTATGTCAGCACAGAGGATCAGGTAGCTGACATATTCATGAAGGCATTGGGCGCAGAGAAGTTGTGCAAGTTCAGAGACCTGCTTGGTGTGCAGGAATTGGAATTGAGCTCGAGGGGGAGTGTTGAGATATCGAGCTTCACTAGTGATATGCCAGGGTGACCGTTGTGCATTTATGTCACCGACTTGTCAGTTGCAGATGCGGTTGGTACACCGCCCATGAATAATAGCTAGATGACATCTATCCTTATCTACTCTAGTTCGTGGCTCAGTTAGCATACATAGGGTTCTTCTATTTCTTTGTACTTGAGTTCTTTTGGCTTACACAACTAAAAAGAGAAAAACTGTTTTCAGCCTCCACCCTTGTGTGTATTCCCCCATTGTGCAAGCAAGAAAGCTACAAGTGAGACTCCTTCCTTCTCTCCCACAATCTTGACAGATAGGACAGTATCTTGTCACTACTATTGGCTTTCAGATTTCCAAGGCAGATTTCTCACTTTATGTGAGAAAAACAGAGAAATGTATTATGCTACTTGTCATTTATGTTGATGATTTGATTATGACAGGTGATAGTGATGAAGATATCCTTCATGTGAAAATGCTATTGAAGTAGAAGTTTGAGATGAAGGATTTGGGAGAGCTGCGTTATTTCTTGGGCATTGTGGTGATTAGATCACCAAGTGGGATACGGCTCTTGCAAAGGCAATATGGATTGGACATGCTGTCCAAATATGGGATGACAGGCTCTAAGCCTATTTCAGTTCCTTTGGAGCAGAATGTGAAACTGAGCGCAAATGCAGGTGAGCTTCTCGAAGACTCTACTATGTATAGACGCATAGTAGGAAGTTTGATTTATATGACTATTACCAGGCCAGATTTGAGCTATGTTGTTGGATTGGTAAGTCAGTTTATGCAGGCTCCAAGGAAACCGCATTTGGATGCGGCTAGATGCATACTCAGGTATGTGAAGTCCACATTGCAGTATGGACTACTTTATGAGACTGGGGTTCAGATACAGTTGTATGGATATACTGATGCTGATTGGGCTGGTAGTATTTCTGATAGACGATCTACCAGTGGATATGTGTTCTCTTTTGGGAGTGCTGCAGTCACTTAGAGCAGCAACAAACAGCCTACAGTTGCCTTGTCGAGCACAGAGGCTGATTACAGGGGTGCAGCAATGGCTGCATGTGAGGTAGCTTGGTTGCATAAGCTACTTTATGATATGCATCAGTCTATAGATGGGCCAATTGTCATTTATTGTGACAACATGATTAGTATACACTTGGCAAATAACCCAGTCTATCATGCTAGAACAAAGCACATTGAGGTGCATTATCACTATGTGCGGGAGAGCATTTTACTAGGTCTTATTAATCTAGTTTATGTCAGCACAGAGGATCAGGTAGCTGACATATTCATGAAGGCATTGGGCGCAGAGAAGTTGTGCAAGTTCAGAGACCTGCTTGGTGTGCAGGAATTGGGATTGAGCTCGAGGGGGAGTGTTGAGATATTGAGCTCCACTCGTGATATGCCAGGGTGACCGTTGTGCATTTATGTCACCGACTTGTTAGCTGTAGATGCGGTTGGTACACCACCCATGAATAATAGCTAGATGACAACTATCCTTATCTAATCTAGTTCGTGGCTCAGTTAGTATGCCACCTTAGTTAGTTGAGTTTGGTTTGAGACCCATATATAGGGTTCTTCTATTTCTTTATATGAGAGTTCTTTTGGCTTACACAACTAAGAAGAGGAAAACTGTTTTCAGCCTCCACCTGTGTGTGTATTCCCCCATTGTGTAAGTGAGAAAGCTACAAGTGAGACTCCTTCCTTCTCTCCCACAATATTGACAGCCGGCCTAGCATAGCTTGGCAGCCCTGACTTGTCTGTCTACGCTTGACTCGTTATGGCTTGTGCATGTTGATAATGTCTGTATAAGGTGACACAAAAATCATTGTATATATATGTGTACACACATTTGTCCGAACCCTTGTCATTCCACTAAGATAGGAACCAATGGTAGAACTCGGGGTTGTACTGAAGCGTGGCACACGCATCTAGCACACGTGGTAGCTTACTCAATACCGATAAATATTTCACCACATCGAGTAGCATGGAACCTTGTCCGAGTCTACTGGCGACATGTAACTCCTCCTCAGCAAGAACTTTATCAAATAGAGGGTTTTCTTGGCTTGGTTCGACCAAGTCCTTGCCCCGAATGGCAGCCAGCACTCGAAGGGAAGTTGGTGCCACATAGGTTGGGTCTCTTTGGGATTGCCATTTAGCCAATCGCTCCTCAGAGACTGTCATGATCTGAGCCCCCAGTTCGGCCATTGCAACGCGGTTTTCACACCAACCCTGCTCAAATCGACCCTGGCGTGCTGAGAGTCGCTTTAGTTGCTCTATGTCTACGAGATTTGGTTGGCAAAGCACTTCATTGAACATGACGGTTAAGGGCAGTTTGTCAGCTTCCTCGCCCGAGATGAGTCGTAAGCGTTCATGTAGGAGCTTGCTATAGTGCTCATCTAGATGTTCCTGCTCTTCCCAAGATAAAGGGAAGGGCAAGTAATCTCCAAGCTGCTCCTTGGGGATTGTGCCCATGTCCACAAGGATGTAAACTCGTGTGAACACCTTGAGCTTAGCATCCAACTCAGTTAAGCATTTTGCAACACTTCTATGTTCAACGAGGGCTTGCTTGGTTGCTATCTCATGCAAGGTTCTAGGAGTTTGCCTAGGCTTTAGCATGGCTGGGGGTTCAGGCCTATATGAGCAAGATTGGTCAATGCTAGGACTGCTCATGCTCTTGGGGTTTCCATGTTTCTCTTGAGGCTTCGTTATTGCATCATGGTTCTTTTTGGGTGTGACTGGTGTGAATTCGTCACCCCGTTGTGACAGTGTTGTATCCACTCTTGATTTGTCAATGCGAGTTCTATTGTCAGTGGATAGAGTGTTGCAAGCAGCCATTGATAGCAATGACAGCTTTGATTTGTCGGAGCATACGGATGTGTCTAAGGTTTCACCGCTATTGGGAGAGGCATCAGTGGGCTCATTGGTGGATGGACTTGATGCTTTATTCATTAGCTCTCCAGCACTCTTCGTCCCAATGTTCTTGGGGTCCACAATCACCTGCAACTGTTGTTGTTTTCGCTGTTTTCTCCTCTTTTTCTTGGTCAGTGCAGGCGCATCTAACGGCTCAGGACCCTAGGCTACATCGACCGTTGATGTGCTTGGTTGGGCCTCAGCCTTTCCATTCTCTAGTGGGTTGTCATGGAACCTAGTCGTGGCCTGCGGAGTAGCCTTGCCAGGTTGCACAGGTACGACTGTCTCCCTTTTGGGAGAGTCTAGCTCTTCCGCTCGTTCCCCTATGCTTAACCCCTCCAGCCTAGGTTTTAGGCGCTTTGGAAGTGCTGGAGTTGTCAAGGAGGTAGGTCGCAACACCTCCTTCACAGGTAAACTACTAAGGACCCGTTCCGCAAGGGGCATTGTCACGGCCAAAGGCTGTGACGGCTGATCCCTGATTTGAAGTACTAGCAGCTAGTTCGGTGGTCTTGCTACTATTGGTGGGTTGTGATATCCGGTCCTTAAGGCAATCGGAGGTGTTTGCATCTTTTGTTTCCCTTTGAGCATTCATCTATGTAGATCGAGCATGAGTTGATCTGGTCACATTGGGTTGCACAAGCATATCCGTGGGCCGAGAGACACGGCTAGTGTCATGTCCTCCCTCTTGGGTATTTGGAAGCCTTGATGGAGATAGAGATTGAGAGTGAGCAGCCGCCATTGACGATGGCTGTTGTTCTTCGTGTGTCCGTTTGGAAAAAGAGGATGTAGGAGATTTGGGACTCCTACGTGGGCTTGGCACTACCTGGAGGATTTGCTCATGATTGTTAGACGATTCTGTCATTGGCTTTGTTGAGCAATCAGCCTCATCTTGAGCAATGTTGTGCCTATGGTGCTCATTATCCTATTGGGAAGTCAAAGGCTCCCTGGGCACTAGTGGACCTCGTGCACGCTCGACAGTTACCTCTGATATCTGCTTGCTAAGTACGCTAGACTGAGGATCCACTTTTTGATAGGCCATGTTTGGTTTCTTGATTTCAATAGTGAGGGGCTCAATCACTCCAATATTTTTGGTTCGAGACTTGGATTTTCGTTTAGGTTTCCTCCTACGCCTCTCTGCTTTGGACATAAGTTGGGCTTCTAACAGAAGTGGTTTAGCAAGGGGTTTTGGTACCCAAATCCATTGATTGCCTGCATAATACCCTTGAGCACGAAGCAACGCCTTGGATATCCATCGTGGCATTGAGCTAGCTCTCCATCGATGCCTTCGTCTATAAGGCTTGGACTTTCTTCTTGGTCTTCTATGATATTTTTATGAAATCCTATCCTTGGCCTTGTCTCCTAACCCTTTTGTTTCAAGTATGGCCTCACTCGCTGGTTCTTTCCGTTCAACCTGCACTTGTATTAACTCTCTCAACAACTCCTTGCTCTCATTACCCGGCTTGCTTGGCATGTCAGAATGCTCCTTACTGTTCCCTCGAGGTTCGCTAAGGTCACCCTTGCTAAAGGTTGTGACTATCCTCACGCCTGGTAGTGTCAGGTGTATCCTTTGTTCTACATAGTCAGCCTCACATTTGGTCGCCCTTTTGAAGGGTCTTCCCAGGAGGGTTTCCTTACCATATTTAGCACCATTTGGAGGAACATGAAACAGGATAGGCAAGCTTTCAGTCTCAATTGTTACAAGGATATTGAACTTCCCTATGAGTACGTGTGGAGGTCCCCCATAAGGGCTAAGAGTTGGATTAGTCAGTGTCAGCTCTGGTTGGCCTAGTAGGGTCCATGTCTCATAGGTCAAGACATTAAAATCTGCCCCTTCATCAATCAGAGCATCGATAGTATGCTCTCTCTTTGCGGTGAGTTTGACCCTAAGATAAGCAACTAGTACTATGTCTTCATCTTTCGGGTCTTGGCTTGTAAATTTAAGCCTTCTGACAAATGCCCTTGAGTCCACACTTGCATGACCAGATGTGGATTCTCCACCAATGTCGTGGGTCGTCTGTGTGGTGTTGCTCAAGGTACATCTCTCATCAAGAGTGTCATGTCTAGTCATCTTGGCATTTGTAGCTTGCTGATGTTGCATTTCGCTCTGACTAGACATGGTTTGAACACAATGTCTTTGTGTTCTCAGGGTGTGGCCTTTTTTCCCTTGATGGCTAGATTGGCCCGTTAAGGTTCTAGGGTCTCTGTTTGCTTCTATTTGAGTGTGGCCTTTTGGTTGCTCCTTTGCAAGGGAGCTTCCATGCTCGCATAGAGCCATTACTGCCCGAGGGTCTAAGTTGGAGGGCCTATCACAGCGTGCGTTCTCTCTCCAACCTACTTGGGGTGGAAAAGGAGGGGGTAGGGCCCCCTTTGCGAGGGTCCTGGAGGCGGTCCCCTCCTCGACCCGCAAGATCGTTGCGGTAGGCACCATGCACAACTTGGAGGATCATTCCGCCAAATCTTGACCCACTTACTCGAGGGTTCAGGCCAGTCGTGGGTCTACAGTGCGCCTTTCATTCTATATAGCGTGTGGGGTCGATTTCAAGGCTCGGCGCTCCTTTTCCACTTCCTTGCCTTGTTTGTTTTTGGGTCTAATCAGGCTTTCCCCCTCGGCAGATTGCGCCTAAGTCCTTAGTCTTATGATTGCCTGCCTCTAGCTCCTAAGGTTGTGCCCTACGATTTTGCCTATTCCATGAGCCAGAATAGTGTTCTAGGTGTCCTACGGGCTTTCAACAGTTCGTGCTATTGCGTTTTAGCCAGGCCAGGTCAAATTTCTAAAAATTGGATAAAATTTGAACTCGTACCAATTGGTCTGAATTGCAGAGTCCGAGTAGGTCACTCGAACAGGCCGAGACACAGAGCAAAGAGCCGAATTTCAGGGTTTGAATCGGACGGTTTTGATTCGGACGGCCGAATGGCATATTCGGATTAGGTGATTCGGACGGGCCGAATGGCACTTGGGCCAAGGGTCGAATGTGGAGAGTGGCCAAGGATTGAATTGGAGGCTCGGACGGGTAGTTCGGACGGGCCGACATCAAATGTGCCACGTGGCAAAAGTTTTGATTCGGACGGGCCGAATGGGCTCTCTCGGACAGTTTTGACTCGGACGGAGGGCCAATTGGCCGAGTGGCCGACTGGTCCGAGGGCCAAGTCTAGGCCTTGGACCAAAGTCGACGTGACTTGGACGCACTGAACGCCGCGTGTGTTTTCGCTGAAGCTCCCAAAATTCGTCGTGCAGGGTGCTGGGGGCCGTCCCCCTTGTCGAGCAACTCCAGAGTGGTCCTACTACTGTAGGGGGAGGTGTAGAATTAACTTGGCTAGCCAAAGATCTCTTTGATGCCAAGATTGAAGCAGATTTCCTCGCCAAGCTTTCCTCTTCTCTCCTGCTCTCCTGAAACCTTGCAATGCATAATGTGGCCTTCCTTGCCACTTTTGGTCCTTATACCCTCTTCCAAGTATGGTATTGGCACCCCCAATAACTCACTTACCGCCCTTAGGCATCACAAGTACGTTTTTTACCCCTTTTGCACGATTCTTGCCCTGTTTTGCAACAGTAACCCTAATGCTTATTTTCTTTGTTTTTCTTTGTTTTCTCCTACTCTAATGCATACAACTCACAAAGTAAATACCTACTCCACTCCATCTCATTACATAACTCTCAAAAAGCAAAAAACCTACTTCCCAAGGAGATTGAATACCATCTTCAACCCCCTCACAACCGACCTATCTCAAGCATTGGTTCGGGGAAACCCTTACTTAGATGCTCAATTCGAAGCGCGTAAGCGCTCAAGGCTTGAATCTGTTGGTCCCGGCAATGGAACCAAAATGTGGGAGCTTTCGCTCAACTGCCAGGACCCATTGACCGCTTATTGTTTCAAGCATTCTAAGCCGAGCACTAATGGCTACCTCTCACATAGCCAAGCGCCATCCATATCTACGGGTGTAGTGAGCTTACCTCCATGCCATTTGAGTTACCTCCTCTCCCGCACACTCCAATAGCTCCACGATCCAAGTGCAAGCTTCAAGAAAGCTCCATCCTCAAGCTCCATGCTCCAAGCTCCATCACCGCGAGCAAGAGAAGAGAAGAGAAGAGAAGAGAAGAAGAGAGAAGAAGATGGAGAGCTTCTCCATCCCACGGTCCCTCACCCTCACACACTCACTCCCTCACACTCTCACACTCCCTCTCTCAAGCACAAGCTCAAGCAAGCAAGCAAGAAGAAGAAGAAGAAGAAGAAGAAGAAGAAGAAGAAGAGGAGGAGGAGAGCTACTTTTTGCCACACAAAAGAATGAGCTTCTCATTCACTTTTCAACTTTATATACAAAACCCTAAATCTCTTTTGGGCAATCATCCCCTTTTTCCCTTTTTTACATGGCCGGCCATAGCCTAGGCCCTTTTTCCCATTGTTCTTCTATCTTCCTAGCTTCCTTTCCACCTCCCGTCTACATTTACAAATTGCACGGGTGAGAGCCCGGCGCTCCTTGAATTAAACCATGATACACTTGCGCTCTTTTACAAAAGTATTGATTTGTGCTTTTTCTTGTGCGCCTTTGCCTTCCATTTCTCTCGCCTTGGCCTTTGTCTTTGTCTTTGTCTTTTATTTTGTATTTTCGGCTTTTCCACTGCCTGGCACTCTTTTACAAGATTTCAGGATGCGCCTTTGTATTTTAAAATGCACCTTTTCCCTTTTGTAGCTGCCTAGGACTTTTAAGGTTTCCCTTGCACTTTTTTCCATTTTCTCCTCTCCTTTCTTTAATCGAGCTACCTCTTTTCCGCCTTTGCTCTGCATCTTTTTTACTTCCTTTTGCTTTCTTCGTGTTGGGGTTAACACCGATACCTTCTCCATAAATTTTTTCACCTTCGGGACTAAACATCACTATTCCAGCTCCGCTCTATCTTTAATATGCTTGTAGGCCCCATCGAAGTAGAGGGCATGGAAATTCTCCACCTATGGCGGGTCCTCAAGAGGAGGTGTCTTCTCTTTTACCTTTCCCTTCTCTTTTTTCTTTTTTTGATGGCATCTATGGGTCAGCAAATCAACTAGGCAAGCCCGAGTAGAGTCCTCCACCTTGAAGGTGTAGTCAAACTCGTGGAGTTATATCACCCACTTAGCGATTCTGGCTGAAACATCCATGTGTTGTAAGGCATAGGGAAAATGCTCTTCTGTAGTGATCACTGTGAATGGCCTAAGGAGAAAATAAGAACGAAACTTTTTTACATCAAACATTAGAGACAAAACCATGACCACCACCATCTTGTACCCTCATTCTGATGCTATCATTACTCTGCTAGAAAAGTAAAGTAGCCTCATCAGGACAATTTTAGTATCCTTTTATATTAGTGGTGTCCCCTAGAGCATCTTCCCCAAAACTCGAGTTGACAAAAAACTCTTGATCCCAGCAAGGCTGTAAAATTATAGGAAGGCTGTTGAGAGCCTTCTTCACCTCGTGAAAGCACCTTTCACTTTCGTCACTCCACAGGAGCTCCTTAGAGTGGGTCAACTGTGAAAAACTGAAGTGGAGGCAGTCCGTGAGATAGAGAAAATCATAGACCAGGAGCTCCATGTTATCTTCTCCTCCATTATTCTTCTTCCATTCTCTGAGTCAACTTGATGGGACCTAAAATAGGCTGGCACTGGCTATGACACTAGCCGGACATCATGCATACGACAGACAACCCCATCACACGGCCTCGCGGGCCAGGAGCATCTAAAACTCACTTTGCACTAAATGCTTATGATGATTTTTCATTTGTATCCAATATGTAGTCCAACATTCATTCTCCCTTCTCCTCACAGGTAGATCCCATAACATATAGGCATAATGCCTCGTAATACACACATAGGGAAGCACCTCTCGGCTGATTGCCGCGGCTCCACTACAAGTCTCCTATACCTCGGGGATTGGCCCCTCGATGTGTCGCTAACACATATAACATTCACACAAACTCCACTCTTTCATAATTCAATGTTCCAGGAGATTTTGATTTGCCTCACAAAACTTTCCATATTGGAAGCGCCCGTCTAATCCACGACTTAGGTTTCCTGTCCTCTCAGCGTTGGTCAAAGTTTATCAATCAATTGCAATCCATTCCAAGAGATACCACGTGACATGCTTGATGCAAGGTGTATGAAGATTGTGCACAACCATTTTATGATTTTAAAAAACAGCCATGTGAGGTGTGGAAAACAGCCCTTTCATGAATTTAAATTAAGCATTACATGCTGCACTACTTTAAGGACTAGCACCGGAACTTTCGTACTACTAGTCACCTATATTTAATTATGAAATAATCCCTAAATACTATACACAAAAAGGAAAATCAAAATTTGTATCTTTGCAGCAATTAATTCATCGCACAAACTTCCTCCCCCCCTCACTATTTAGGTGTTACTGCAATGCATAGGTGTAAATGGTTGTTTTGTATCATTTTTGTATGAAAAAACCAATAAACACGTACTATAACACAAAGAACGAGGCCAAAATGAGGCTTAACCTCATGCTTTAACTTCGCCAAACATTCACACACATAAATCTTATTTTTCCATATTTTTTTAGCTCGAAAACCCCTATTTTTCACTATTTTTTCCTATTTATTATTCATGAAAAATAGGTATTTTCTGATTTGTTTGTGTTGGCTTATTATTTTGACTGAAACTCAATATTTTCTCTAATTTTATCCCATTTCCACTCCTTTCTCCCAACTCAAAATCGAAAAAGACCACTAATTTCCATTAAAAATGACATTTTGCGGGTTTTAAAGAATTAATAATGGCTCTAAATCATTACGGGTTCTATATTTCTATAGTTACAGCCCTCAAACATGATGCAAATAAGGTTCAAACAAAAATTCATCGCATATGAACAACATTTGGACCATGAAACAACAAAAACAAGCAAATTTCTTCATAAAATTGGAGCATACCGCGAGTCTTGCATGTTGTGGGTTTTTTAATAATTATTCTGGGCAGCCCATGGACCAACCAACAACCATTCTTTAGTGTTGAACCTCTTTCCTCAGTCTCCTCTTCATCTTGAAGCAATCCGATCACAGCCGGACAAGCATTCTTCAGCCCCTCTTCTTCTTGATTTCTTGCACATGAATTGTCTCTATGCAGGAGAGAGAGGGAGGAGAGAGAAAGACTAGATTTGCATCTCCACAACCAGGTAGCCAATGGAGGAGTGGAGACCGGCAATTGGAAGCATAGATAGAGTGTAGATCATGTATCCGATCAGTTGGGGGGGTTGTTTACAACCCCCATAACCCATCCATCAAGCGTGAAGAAACATGGCACCTTCATCCTCTTTCTAATCATGAAAAAAAAAAATGGCCACCTTCATCCCCACGATTTTCCAAAAATTGAGGCTCCAAGGGGAGCCCCCAAAGCTATACCCTTTGGGCCCCCCCAAATCCTATTCACACTTGGCATTTTGGCCCTTGGCCTTTTGGGCACTCTCTCTTTCGCGTCCGATGGCCGATTCTTGGTCCGAAAAATCATGGGCGTCCGTCTTGAAGCGCCATACTATCGAGCATCTCCCAGGGTCTCGTCTATCATGCCAAAAAATTATGAGAATTTCCCAGCCACCGTCTAGTGGCTCTTTTAAGCACTTTCCGGGCATTGCCGCTTAAAATTGTACCGATTGCCACCGCCGCCTTCGATGAAGTCTATTTTTCCCTTGAAATTCATAATTTTTGGCTATTTTTAAGCACTTCTCGGAATCAAAAATCATATGTTCTTGGCGATCACGGGATAGGACGACTCAGCCGGTTGAATCCCATGAATAGACTTGCACATAAACAACAAAAAGGAGCATCAAGCTGATACAAAAAATACACTATGCAACACATCACACCTCATACCCTACCCCCGGACAAAATCAAGGCATGAAATCCATGAGGAGTAGGCCTAGCATAATTTGACAGAAACTCTGAAGCCAATCACTAACCAACTGCTACAACACAACCAAACTAAAAAGAACTATCAGAGAGGTCGCCCTAAGTGGTGGTCTGAACTACCTACCTAACTAGGGATAACTCAACCAGGAGCTCCTCCTAGGTAAGGACTCCTATAGCCTGGTCAAAAAATATTTTCTTTTAGCACAGTTCTTCTTTTAGGCTTTTATTTTTCCATACTTGGGCGTGTAAAAAGGAGGGAGCTAAGCGTAGTGACCCAAGGAGAACACAGGGCATCGGCCTCAGGTCCTGTCTCAGTACCCAAGAACCTACCAAGCCCTTGCGAGGCGACACTTAATCCTTTTCTAACACTCACTTTTATTTTCGCTCCAACCTTCTTTTATTTTCTTCTTTTCTACTAGATGCCACCCCTAGGAAGACAAGGCATTGGCCCCAGATCTTGATTCGTCCCCAGGAACTGACCAGGCCTTCACAAGGCGATAAATAACAGCTCAAGTATTTTTCTTTCTTTTGTTTTGTTATAGGGGTTAAAACCCCTTTTTACACACCTCCGTATATTCATATATTGTCTTTCAGAGCTTTAGGGTTTTGTCTCTTTCCATCAGTATTTTAATAGGCTTCTCTAACTGCCTCACAACTAGTAGGAACTCCTAGAACGGCCTCCTGGTGGGTTGGCAGAACAAGGTCACTAGAACTCCCATCTAAAACAAGTCTTTCAATGCCTGACAATGCCTTGTAGGAGGCAATGACTACTCAGACCTCCCCCAGACATACCTAACCTAAACCTGGGACTTCATCCCTCAAGTGCCGGTCCCCAACAAACAAAAGAAAGTAACTCTCACCCGCACATATATCATTAATTGCTTAAGGGAAAAAACTCAAAAAGGGGACAAAACCACGTGGAATGGCACAAGAAGCTCCTTTGCAGCAAAGACTCCCTCCAGTGACTTCGTCAACCTGTATGGTGCAATCACTAAAACAACAAAGCATTAAATGTACTTGCACCAAACAGAGATAGGGCCCTCTTGGCCTAAAGAAATAGGACATTTCACTGCAAACTAACTAGCCCTCTTGGCCTAAAGAGATAGATTATTAAAACCTGAAAACAAAAGGCCCTCTTGGCCTAAAGAAATTAGACATTAACTACTTAAAGCTACTGGCCCTCTTGGCCTAATGGAATCAAACAAAACAACTCATAGAGATCCCTCCTTGGAAGAAGGCAGATATATGCAAACACGCTCCATTCCAAGGGGAAAAATAGGGCTCTTAGCCCCAAACTAAATGCAACAAATTATGGCCCATACCTCCTGCATATATAGTAAGAGGCGTACATAGAATATGCCATCAGATTAACCTATGGGTCCAGGATAACAATGGTAGATGGGTCTCAGCCACTCTTCTCATTACCCATATCAATCATCGCCTGCCATATAACGTATGGCCTGATAACATCCCCCACAAGCAACCAGGTCCTATCTCAGTATCAATAGCAACATCTGGACTAGGACCACAGTTGAAAAAGAGGTCCTCTTCATAAGCAAAATTAGCTAAGGAATCCGCAAACCGATTTCAATAACGTGGAATCAGCTGAAGAGATATGCTCTCAAATTTATCAAGTAGGGTTATAGCAATTCAATGATACATACGAAGAAGAGGATTCCAGACTGTGTATGTCCGATTGAGTTGATTTAAGATCAGTGGGAATCCCCTTTTATTAACAACTGCCTAATGCCACCTTTCTTAGCAATATTCAATCCCATAATCAGGGCTTTATACTCTGCCATGTTGTTAGTAAATCCTACCTCGAGATAAGTAGCTAATCTCATTGCAACTCTAAGTCGGGGATCTCGGATAACTACCCCAACACTTCATTTTCTATTAGGGCCCTTGGACGCTCCATCGAATTATAATGTATACGTCCATAATGGGTTTACACAGCCAGCCATCAAGAACTCCCCTATTCGTAATTACGATAGCCAAAGTTCAACATATTTAGAGGATGAACTGACGGCTCCATCGCACCTTCTTCATTAAACTCAATAGGGATGCTTGTCAAGATTTGTAAGCAGTGATGGCAGAAAACTTTACTTTCCCATACAAAGATACCGTCTTTGTGCTCAATCACTTTATATCCCTTGCTCTACCAGATAAGCCTCCCCTGATGATATCTCTGCTCGAGATATGGGTGCTCCAAATAAGGGATTAACCACCCCATCAACCAATTTAAGCTCTCCTACAGGTCTCCAACCAGCCCCAGCATGGACTTGCAATGCATTTTTCTACGTTAGCATATTTAGAAATAATAAGGTTTAATCTTATTAAGATTAAACTTATTCTTAAATTCCACCCCTTATAGATCAGCTAATAGAACTGTGGACTTATTTTTACCTATTCGAACTATCTTATAAGGGCCATCCCATCGAGTTTCTAGCTTTCCTAGAAATAGCTCCCTATGGGCATCGTAATATAGAGCTAACTACCCCTTTTTAAAGGTATATTTCTTCGCTTTCAGATCATGCAACCGTTTCATCTGACATTTAGCTACCTCCTGGTGCAACAAACTCTGTAATTTGAGCTCTCCAAGCGGCCTATAGTCGTAAACCGCTCAAATAGGGCATCTTCATCACCTAGAGAATGATTGATTGTGAATCTAATGGTTGGCAACTCAATTTCTAAGGGCAAGACACACTCCTCCCCATAAACTAATTTGAATGGGGTGTGGCCAATGGCTCGTTTAAACATCATATTATATGTCCAAATCGCCACATATAATTTTGTATCCCAATCCCGCTTCTTTTCGGAGACTATCTTGGATAGGATACCCACAAGCTGCTTATTGGTACTTTTGACTTATCCATTTAATGGAAATGAAAATGATGGAAGGTTAAGAGAGG
The DNA here is from genome assembly GCF_053477565.2 of Lygodium microphyllum. Taxonomy (NCBI): domain Eukaryota; kingdom Viridiplantae; phylum Streptophyta; class Polypodiopsida; order Schizaeales; family Lygodiaceae; genus Lygodium; species Lygodium microphyllum. The sequence goes on from NC_141146.1 coordinate 57,758,868, forward strand.
TGATGGCTCCTAAATTCTACCATGAACATATATATAACATGAGAAAATAAGGATTCTCACTAATTATTATCTTCATAATGAGAGTCAGTAACATAAATCAATTTTCTTAGGAATGTATACGCACATTAAAATAAACTAAGTAATGAGGACATTATAAGTAAGCATAAGTAAATGTAGGTGGCTAGGCACATGTGGCCTTTAACCCGGTAACCTCCCACTTAAAGAAAAATGAGCATAAGTACAAAGGAAATAAGAAAAAAGTGAAAGTAAATATATACATATAAATACAACTAGATTGATAGATGTTATCTCATCCTACACCCATCATCTTCGTAAGAGAAGGTATAATATTCCACTAGTAGGAGACTTTTAATGAGAAATTTTGTAGGATTATCATTAGTTGAGCTCTATCTACTTACCCTCAATCACCTCTCTTATGAAGTGATAATGAACATCAATATACTTTGTATGTGTGTGTAAGACCAAATTACATGCCAATTGGATGGTACTCATAGATTCTAACTATAGTGTAGGAGTCATAGTCATACCAAGGTTTACAACTAGATAGCCTAACCTTAGGATATCCTTGCAAGCCTTAGTAGTTGCAATGTACTTGACCTCAATAGTAGACAAGGTAGTGCATTTTTTCACCCTAAACATCCATGAAATAGCACTCCAAGAAAAAGTAAAAACATAGCCAGAGTTGGACTTTCTATTGTCTGCATGCCCTATATAATCAAGTTTGTATAGGCCATGACTCCAATATCCTAGGTACCATAACAAATGCATATATCTATAATATTCATAAGGTATCTCATAATACCCTTCACAATATTCCAATGTTGTTGGTATGATGTCACTATAGAATGAGCCACAACTCCCACTGCAAATGCTATGTTAGATCTAGCAGCTATCATGGTATATATCAAAGTTGTCTAACACATATGCTTATGAGATCTTGGCCATCTTAACCTTCTCATCATTTGACTTGGAATATTCTACCTGGCTGACCTTCACATGGGAAGGTAATGGGCAGCCAATATGCTTACCACCTTGCATTTAGAAGTGCTCAATGACTTTATGAATGTACTCCTTCTATGATAAAAGAGAAGTCGCTTAGAGAAATTATGTATAATGTGTATACCAAGGATGTGAGACACATATCCCATGTTCTTAATCTCAAAGCTCTTCTTAAGTTAAGTCTTTGAAGCATCTTGCTCATCATGAGCACTCCCAACAATAAACATATGATCAACATATAGTATCAAAATGATAAGACTACCATATCAAGGACTTATTTGTGTAAATACACGAATCCATATCACTATGAGAGTAATCATGTGAATGCATAAAGGCATCAAACTTACGATATAATTTCCTAAGTACACTAATTCCATAAAGACTCTTCTTCAACTTGCATACTATGTATTCCTTGCGTGTTAACCCTCAAATGAACAAGGTGAAAAATCCAGAAAATCTAAAGCAGAAGACAGGGCCAAGGCAAAAGCAGAATGGAGAACGAAGGCACGCTAAGAAAAATCGGGAAACACAAGAAGTGTGAAAAAGTCCTAAATCAAAGGGAGGCGCTCAAGAAAAAGTGCAAGTCAATACTTTTGTAAAAGAGTCCAAGGTGCACCATGATTTATTTTAAGAGCGTCGAGCTCTAACCTGTGCAAATTGTAAATGTAGATGGATGGTAGGAAGGAAGCTAGAAAGATAGGAGAACAATAGAAAAAGGGCCTAGCTAAGACCGGCCATGTAAAAAGGGGATGACCACCCAAATGGGATTTAGGACTTTATATATAAATTTCAAAAGATGAATGAGAGCTCATTCTTTTGGTGTGCGAAAACAATAGACTCACCTTCTTCTCTTCTTCTATTATCTTGCTTGCTTGTGTATGCTTGAGGGAGGGAGTGTGAGAGTGTGAGGGAGTGAGTGTGTGAGAGTGAGGGATCAAGGGGGTGAAGCTCTCCATCATCTCCTCCCTTCTTCTTCTCTCCTCTTCTCTTCTCTTCTCTTGTCTCACATGCAGCTATGGAGAATGGAGCTTGGAGGTGGAGGCTTGAGGATCCTTGAGCTTGCATCAAGAATCATGGAGCTATTGGAGTGCCTGAGAGAGGAAGCAACTCGATCGAGCATCAAGGTAAGCTCACTACACTCGTAGAGATGGATAGCGCATCGGCTATGTGAGAGGTAGCCGTTAGTGCTTGCTTGAAATGCTTGAACAATAAGTGGGGTCCATGGGTCTTGGCAGTTGAGCTTGAGCTCTCACTCTACATTTTGGTTCCATTGTCGAGACAACAGATTCAAGCATGAGCACTTGCGTGCTTCAAATTGAGCATTGAAGTAAGGGTAAACCAAAGCTTGAGATAGATAGGAAGTTTTGGGCTTTAATCCATGCTACAAGTATTTTCAGGTTTTTTATGATTAGTTGAGTAGGAGAAATTGATTTAGTACTTTGCTTTTGATTTTTGTCACATTTGGAGTAGGATAGGAAGAGAAATCAGAGTGGGAAGCTTGAAGTTCACTGATGTAAAACAGTCCTGAACAAGGTAATAATAGGGAAAAGGGGGAAAAGAAGAGGGCTCAGCTATCTTGGAGTTGTAGGTGGAGTGATTGGAAGGACTGAGGTGCTGACCAGCTAGGGTTTAAGGTCCTGGATAACCATGGAAAACCTCATTTACAGTTTTAGCTTTGTGAGAGAGAGAGAGAGAGAGAGCTTTCAGATTGATTGGAGCATAACAGGACTTCTAGTGAGATCGAGGTATAGGATGCTCGTGGCCTACACTCATTGATTCCTTGAAGTCTTTATAGATGCTAGCGACGTTTAGGTGAGGATTTGGGGCAAAAACGTGATCGACACACACTTCCACCGGTGAAATCGGACTCCTTCCATAGTGTCTAATTCCCAGAATCGGACCAAGCAACCCATCCAATCCCCAAAATCGAACTTAGACAAACCCACTTGTTCCGATCGGACACCCCTGTTTGATTTTGAAAATCATACCAACTTCAAATTGGACATACAACCCGTCTGATCGAACGCTCAACCCATCCAATTGCGACAATCAGACACACCACTTCCATCCAATTGGACACTCCAATCACCCAATCGAACCATCTAGAATCAAACACTCTAAAATCGGACACCTATCGCCTCGGACGTCCGATCCCTAGGATGGGACTCCCAGAATTGGATCAACTCAAGATGTTCAATGATCAGACACACACCTATCGATTGTGACAATCGAACCCGACCCTATCTGATCCCTAGAATCGAACACTAGTAAATCGGACACTGGTAAATTAGACACAACCTGAGAAAGAAAATCTGGGAATTTGACAAATCCTGACAAACGAGAAGGGCAACCCGCAGCACTGGAAGAACACACCAAGCACCTCACATGTGGCTACAGACCTAGAAATCGTGGTCAAACAGTCTGAAATGGTGTCTACTGTTGTGGGCTAATTGTAAGACCCCGACTCGAGCCAAATGGGATAGCACAACAAAAAACCCTAGAAGCTGGCTAGAACAGCTAGGAACCGACCCGTAGACACGGATATCGGAGCTGCAAAAGCCTTTTTTTCTCACTCACTCTGATTTCCATCACTCAAAGCACACTTGGAAAGAGCTAAAAGCTTGATTTCTCATAGTGCATGAAAAAGAAAACACGCACACACATAGTGAGGGTAAGTTGAGCACTAGTTGTAATTAACAAGGAACCTACCCAAACTTAAGAACTTGAAGGAAACCACTAATAAGATAAGACCCAAAGACATAGACGAGTGATCGAATCCCCAAAAGTAGGCCCAAGCAAAGACCACAGCCAAAAAGTCAGATGCAGCAAGAACAGACACTATCGTGGAAGTGGATCTACCCGGCCTTATCAACTTGATCGACAACTTGGCAAAATAGGAAGCCATGGACATGGAAGAGGGCAGCTCACGCCATAGAAGCAATGAGGAGCTTAACCTAGGATACTTTCTTGACGTTGTCCAATAGTTAGTGTACGATACTCAAACCCGGCTAGAACACCATGGTAGACCAATCGAGAACATCATAGCAGACCTAGAGGAGGAAAGAAAATTGGCCTGCAAAGCTCTATAAGGCCTAGTTGTTAGAATATCAAGCTCCCCTTACTCTTCAGTCAGTCTATCTTTATGTGTGTGACCAACATTAGCTGGATACATCTATACATGTGTGTGACATCCAAAATTTGGTGTAGTTAGTGACTTAACCACAATTAGTCTTGGTTAGTCATACCTATGTGTGTAAGTCTCTTTCAATGAGTATGATGGAAGAATAATGGAAGAAGAACAACAATGAGCTGAGGCTCATCTTTTGCTCCACTTTGTCTCTCTCCCTCTCTTCCATCAGAGCTTGAATGCCTGAAGCCTGAAGGCTTGGCAATGGCCATTTGACATCAAGACATCAGATCTAAAGAAAACGTCACCAAAGGAGATTGTGCCTACATCCCATTTTTTTGCAGAAGCTATATCTTGCTACAGAAATTATTTTTGAAGAAACGGCCCACTATTCCTGACCATTTCAACGTGATCTACAACTTTGCATTTTAAAAAAATTCAAATTCCTCACAGATTTTGAGATATTCAGCACAGACCTATGTAGACTGGTTGTTTACTGTACTAAACAACTGGTGATTCCAGGGCACTGGTGGCTTTCATCCTAACAATGTATATGCCCTTATTATCATGCATTTGAGCATGATATTGAAGTGTTAAATGCTCAATTTTGGAGCTTATTTGTAGGATGGAAATAGTGAACCGGTTGTTGTCTTGAATTTGGAAACAATGTATCTACAGGGTTGAAGTATCTATAATGTTTATTTGCTAGTGAAATACTTGGATCATACCACTTGAGTGGTAGATACTTTTTGGGATATTGTGAGTGTTGAAATTCCAAATTTTGGACTGATTTTTTTATGGTTATACCAAGGTATTAACTAGTTATTGTCTATAGGAAGGATACCTATCATCTTCACTTGACGTACATGTAATATATTCTAACCGATTGGGCATGTATCAACTCTTCCATAGAGTGGCAACTGAATGAGATGTTTTGGGGATGTTTTGAGGTCTGAATACTCTTGTTTTAACAGAGAAAATACTGCTAGTTATAGCAGTGGGCTAGCTGTATTGGTATTACTACTTACATATAGTACAAACATTGATACTTGTATGGACATAGTTTGTTGCTAGGATGTTTTGCCACTACCATAGAATGTTTTGAATTGATTTGAGCTTGGTTTTTTAGTTGACTATGTTTTTTCATTGTTGAAATACGGTTTACAGCAAGCAGGTTGTGAGGAAAACTATCCTAAATTATAGAAAACTGTTCTGAATAGTAGGAAACTGGTCCTGAATTGTAGGAAAAGGAATCAGATACTTACAGGTTGTATACATCACTGAATACCTAAGCAGCAACTATGGAAAATGCTCAGGACACTAACAATATCACTCAAATTGTGGGAGAAAAGCTGGACAACAAAAATTTTGCTTTATGGAAGTTCCGTATGAAGAATTTTTTGGTTGGCAAAGGTTATTGGGACTTATGTACAAGTGATGAGGCTGAACCTGAAATACATGAAAGAAATCTGACAAATGATCAAAAAAGGGCTCATAAGCTATGGACTGAGAGAGTACGCAAGGAGATACATTGGTTTTTCTTATGTATATCAAATGTTATGGTTATACAGATTACTAGCTGCAATTCCCCAAAGAATGCATGGGACATACTCATGAAGAATTATGGAAATGTAACACATGCAAGAAAGATTCAGCTAAAGCAACAGTTCAATAACATGTCTAGGAATGGCAAAAGCATTCATGCCTACACTACAGAGATCAAGAATATAGCGGATCAGCTTGCTACCTTTGGATCTTCAATGTCATCTGAGGATGATATGATTGCAATGACATTGAATGTACTTGGCAAAGAGTATAAAGCATTTGATATGTCTATTTCTATGAGAGTTGAATCCCTTGATTGGGATGAGTTAATTACTTTGCTGCTGCATGAGGAAGTTAAGACTGGGCTACATATAGATTTTAGTACATCTCAAAGCAGAGACACTATACTTTACTCTAGCCAGCATGATAGAAATAGCAGAGGCCGTGGCTCTTTTCGAGGTCGAGGAGACACTCGAAATGCTCATGGACAGCATCAGTAGAATGCCTAGTATGGCACAAATACACAGGGCCAATGTGGATCCAGTGGCTTTAGAGGCAGGGGGAGATCACCCCGTGGTAGAGGTGGTGGATTTGGTTCATGGCAGTCAAATGATCAGTCAAACAAAGATAAGGACTATCATTATTGCGGCAGATATGGACACATTGCAAAGGATTGTTACAAGAAGCAAGGAGATATGAAGGCAAAGGGCAAACAACATGGGCACTATGCATCTTCTAGCGGTGCTCATGATGAGTAGGTTAACATATTGTTTGCCATGTAGCATGTGTCTAAGAATGCATCTAGGCAAAATCGAGATGAGAGATGGTACATTGATTTAGGGGCTTCAAATCATATGACACCCCATGGAGAATGGTTTGATGAGATGGTTGCAGATTCACATGGTTATGTGTGTACTAGAGATGACACCCAACATGACATTCAGCACAGCACATAGGAATTGTTCCGTTATTGATGCCTGATGGCAAGAAAAAGAGCCTGCATGATGTACTACATGTACCTACAATAACCAAGAATCTTTTGTTAGTTGGACAGATGGCAGAACAGAATTTGCAAATGAGATTTAATAGAGATGGATGCTTTGTTGAAGAATATGGTAATGGTTGCAAATTGATTGCTAGAGGCCGAAGAGATGGCAAAATTTTTACTCTTGATGCGTCAATTCCAAAATTGAAAGCATCCATGTTTGCACATGATGATGGTGCTATAGGGGATGTTGAGATATGGCATAAGCAGATTGTCCATGTGAATGTACAAAAGCTATAATATATGTAGCAAAAGGAGATTGTGCTTGAACTACCTAAGTTCAAGTATCATGACTTTGGGCATGTATGTGATGCATGTTAGTTTGGAAAGAAATCACGGTTTCCATTTATGAGACATGTAGGGAATATCTCTCAACCCTTGCAATTGGTACATTCAGATGTATGGGGTACATCTCATAATGCTTCGTTGGGTGGTGCTCGTTACTATGTATCCTTCATTGATTATTTCAGCAGGTATACTTGGCTTTACATAATGAAACATAAGGATGATGTGTTTGATGCATTTAAGGACTTCAAGAAGCATGCTGAAAATAAGTTGAGCTGTAAAATGTCATGTCTTAGATCAGATGGAGGTGGAGAATATGTCTCTAATTACTTTGATAGGTACCTTGCTAAACATGGGATCAGAACTATACACCGCAGCAAAATGGTGTAGCAGAAAGGAAAAATAGGGTACTAATGGAATCGGCAAAAGCTATGCTGAATGAGAAGAGTTTGGCAAATGGTTATTGGGCTGAAGCAGTAGCGACTACTATCTATGTGATGAATAGAACCCCTACAACATGGATTCATGATGTAACTCCATATGAGAGGTTGTATGGTCATAAGCCTGACATTTCACACTTGAAGGTATTTGGCAGCATTGCATATGTGCATGTTCCTGATGAAAAGAGGAAGAAATTAGATCCTAAAGCTATCAAGAGTGTGTTCCTTGGTTATGCACAAATCCAAAAAGCTTACAATTGTTATGTACCATCTACACATGAGACATTGATCAGCAAAGATGTTGTTTTTGATGAGCTGGCATCGTGGTATGGTAATCTTGTTACAATGGCTAATGATGAATCAGCTAGCACTAGTAATGATGAAAATACACCTACAATGAGTACATCTATGAGTGGTCCTATAGGTAATGGGTCACCTACAGTAAGTCCTTGGTCAGGACTCTTGCAGAGTCATACTCCTACGTCTATTGACATAGATATGTTAGTGAAAGGGAGATTGGATGTAATATTGTCGAGGCCAAATGGATAAGGGCAAATTTTTTTAATTATCCCCTCCTTCTCCCCTAGCCAACAGTCATGCTAGAGGAGAGGGAGGGGAGGCGCGATGACAGAGCACCACGCTGGAGCTCATGGAGGGGGTGAAGGCATGTGTGACGCTGCGTGGGGGAGGGAGGATCCCCTCTCCTCTCCTATATAAGATTGTGTGGGAGAGAGCTAGGGGGATTCAGTGGTCGCTGCCGTAGAAAGGAGGAGGAAGGCTGTGAGAAAAGAGTTGTCAGATTGCTGACGCTGCCGTTGAGTGAGGGGAGAGTATCATCGATCGACCAGAGACGCAGTTGTCTGCGCCGCTGAGGTTGCCGCCTAGATTCGTGAGATGCTACCTGGGAAGTACAAGCTGCTGCTAACAGTTGCTTCATCACCCCCACATGGCATCTCCACGATGAGCCCAGAAGCTTTGGAAGCTTCTTGGGAAGCTTCCAAAGCCCTTACGAAGCCCCCTTTCATATTACACCCCCAAATTCTTCCTTGTGGGGCTTCCTCCTAGCCCTTGTGCATGTGGGCTTGATAAAACCTCCACCCCCCAAATTCTTCCTTGTGGGGCTTCCTCCTAGCCCTTGTGCATGCGGGCTTGATAACCCCCCCCCCCCCCCGGAATCCAAAGCCCCCCTTTCCGTGGCTTTATTAAGCCTTCCTCTTGAAGGGTTTTATAACCTCTTTTCCACCCTCCCCAGGATTTAAAACCCTCCCCGTGGGTTTTTCCCCCACACATCGCTTAGGGTCCTTTAAGCCATTTTTATATTACAAAGTCCCTCAAAGGTTTATCTTAATCTCGGGGTCCCTTAGAACCCCTTTTTATTGGCCTTCACAAACACTTTTTTTTTTCCCTTTTTCATTTCACCTAAGGCCCTTTACAAACTCATCTAACCCCGAAGTTAAGCCCTTCTTTCTCCCTTGGTTTTCCTACAATCTCCCAATTAGCCCGAGTGCTAAACCCCTTTCCATGTATACAATTTGCACCGGATCTTCTACGAAAGGAAGGAAAAAATTTTCATAAAGGACGATGGAATTACAAAGGGAGTTTCGCGTGCAAAGGAGACGGCCAACATCATAAATCTGCATCCAAGATGGAAAGGCTGCATTCGCGATGGCTCCTAAGAAAGCACAAGGCGCAACCACCACAGGAGGATCGTCTCCTAACATCCATGTGGACATTTCACCACAAGTCTAGGTTTTTTCTTCCTAATTTTGATTTATGTCATTATAATCCAATTGTGCATGGATCATTTTTGGAGATAGGATGCATCTTTTGATTTAAATACTTTGACTAATTTGAAGGAAATAGCTCACGATGGAAGAATTCGGTCATTAGTATTTTTCAATAAACGAACAAAATAAAGCAAGCATAAGGTTTCTATGCATGTCTAGCAAGTGGGTTTATGCATTAATTAGATTAATTAATGCCCATCTTTACAAAACGAAATTATGATAGTACACTTCAGCATGGAAGGAATAAACCACTTATCGCATTATTGAACATTTTTTTTCGAGATGATTCTTAGGGAAAGTTACTAGCAACCATAGGAAATTGCTAGGGCTGCATGAGGAAGATTTAACTCTAGGCAAGTGACCTAAAAACTCAAATCAACGAAAGGTTGTGTAAGTTCTACATACGACAAATTCATTTGGAAATGAAAGTAGAAAAAGGCTGCATGTTTAAACATAAAACCCTAAAGCCTAGTAGTATGAATAATGTTTGCATGTTATAGGATGATCAATTGGAAATATGTTATAACTTAATCTATGCTTTGATCATAACCTAAAAAGTTAGGGTTTGTAAACCAACTTATACGTAGGCAATGAATCATGTGGTTACGAAAATGGTAGCGTAATTAACTTCAAGAATAAACAAGTTAAATTGGTTTACACCTAAACACCTAAAAACCGCGAGAGTCTCGTTTAGGAAGGGTTAATTCAATGCAACATTTCCCAAAGAGCTAACTAGGGTTAGATCGTTGAGGACATTACCTAATCGCTTTTATTGTCAAAAAAAAAAGCTAAAACTCCTATACCCTAAAGACTTTCCCACATTCATGGAATGTAGGGACATTGGAACATACTTGCGAGAAGTGATCTAGGGTTTTTCCTAAGAATCTCTCGCTAAAAAGATGAAACTCGGAACCGTAGGACCGACAATGTCAGCCTAATGCAACCACGAACGGATTGTTATATCTAATCATGATACCGTGATTAGAAGACACCGTTGATGGGTAGAATAGTCCCATAGTTTGATGCGACACTTGTGCAACAAGTTGCAGAGTCGCATGATCTTGTGATTTGATCACAAGGGAATGGCCAATTCCTCGGAATGAGATTGGCAGATTCTTACGCAAGTTTATCTTGCAAGAGGATGAATAATCGTCATGATATAGTACCTTTCTTGGGTAAAGTGACCAAGATACGGGGATTAGATATTTTCTTGAAGCAAAATACCAATCAATGAATTGGAATAACATATTCACTGCTAATAGAACTTAAGATTTTGATTAAGTCGGGTTAATAGGGCACGGCCCTAACCCAAGGATATAGGGTTAACAAATAAACCCTTGGGGATCTTGCCAAGTCGCAATTGATCCCGGATCAAGTGTTGGATGTATTCGAGAAGAAGGATTCACTCCTTAGAAGTTGGCCAAAATAACGACCAATGGAAATGATTGTGCGTGTAACAGTTTTAAGAGCACTGTTTTGCTTTGTTTGCTCAAAGAATTAAAGGATAAATGGATATCTAATGCTTCAAATTGAAGGCTTGAAGGGAGAGCCAACTTCAGTTACCCCCAAGGACTGCCTGTGTGACCCTAACCAAGGGGGTTGTTAACCGCACCGGGAAGGTGGATCGAATCCGTCGCGAGAGGTCTCTCTGTTGAGCGCTACTTGGAGCAGGATGACGCTTCGGTGCCAGAGGGGGCTCTGGCCGTAAATCCCTCTCCTTCCGGGCCCTGCACAAGAGGCCAACATGACTCGGGATTGGATCTCGAGGCCCGCATACTAGTCTACGGACGGAATCTTGGATTAGTGATCCATGTGGATTGCTAGATAGCCTTCAGGCAGATTATGGATAAGCCTACGGGCTGGACTTTATGTATTTCAAAGATAAAATGATAACCTATTGAAAAGAAACTTGTTTGACATTTTTTTTCTATGTCAAGTGGTATGATTACGGGAGGAACCAGTGCCTAACGGGCTAATTAAGGAAGCTGATTGATACATGTCCAACTAAATGTGTTAGGTAATTAAATAACTAAAACAACCTGAGGAAAGTGCGGAGGATGTGGCCATAGGTCCGTCCTACGGATGGGTGGTCCCGGTTGGCCGAGAACTTTTCTCAATCATGATGGACAGCGAGAAGATCATTTCAAAGGATACGAACAGAAAAAGGGCGCTGACCTAGAGTCTAAGTTATAAATGATCCCAATTTATGCTATTTTAGGGGAACGGAATGGGACCATGCCTTATGGCAGAGAGGTTGAGCTTCGCATGCCTCTCATTTCCCATTCTCCTTGAACCAAGTGCAGCATGAATCCACTTCGGACCTGGCGTTTCTGCGTAAAGTAGTTCGCTCGAGTTCGACGCTAGTTGCCGTTAGGAAATCACCAATAGGGAAAACCCTAATTCAGGTCGGTCCTAAGTGGGAATGGCCAGAATACTTCAGCTACGTGGCAGACGTGGAAAGTCCTATATCGCAAACCCCGTAACATTCCATGGGAATGCCACGCGGAGTCTTCTAGACATCCTTTTCGATGGACTGCTAAGACGCGTCCTGAAGATAACAGGTGGGCACGTTACATTGGAAAAGGAAAAGAAAAGATGCTTGAGGATGTGACAGTAGATCCACTTACAGCAGGTTATGAGTCATCTAACAAAAACAATTTGGATACTGAGCTGGGCATTCTGTCTATTATGATGCTTAGAGCAAGGTAGAGTCGCTATGTACTACCTCATGAGAGGCTAGCTCAGAGTGAGCTACAGTTATATTCAGCCTGGCATTATGCATATATGGCTAGTGTGACAGGTTACAAAGAATCTACAAAGTTTGTTGATGCAATTACAAATGACAACTAGTGTGCTGCCATGGATGAGGAGTATGCAGCTCTAGCTAAAAATGAGACATGGGAATTGGTTGAGTTGCCTGAAGGCAAAGTCCCCATTGGCTGCAAATGGGTGTACAAGGTTAAGTGGAAGTTAGTTGGTTCGTTAGAATGCTATAAGGCCAGGCTGGTTGCAAAAGGGTATGCACAGCAATATGGCCTTGACTATGAGGAGACTTTCAATCCGGTGGCTAAAATGGCAACAGTCAGAACTATCATTGCTTTGGCAACATGCAAAGGCTGGAAATTATGGCAAATGGACGTCAAGAATGCTTTCTTGAATGGTGATTTGGTTGAGGAAGTATATATAGAGCAGCATGAAGGCTATGTTCACCTGGACTTTCTACACATGTATGTAAGCTGAAAAAGACTTTATATGGACTGAAACAGGCACCTAGAGCATGGAATGCTCGGATCAATAGTTATTTACAGCAACATGGATTTAGATTGGGTGATGCAGATCATGGATATGTGTTTCTAGTGGTTTATGTAGATGATCTTATCATTACTGGAGATGATGAAGAGGGCATTGCTGAAATTAAATCATGTTTACAGGCTGAATTTAGAGTCAAAGACCTTGGTGAACTAAAGTATTTTCTTGGGATTGAGGTAGTCTCTATGTCTCAAGGTATATGGCTGCTACAAAAGCAGTATGCTTATGACATGTTGTAGAAGTATGGTATGGCTGAATGCAAGCCTATGGAGACACCTCTTGATCAGAATGTCAATCGATAGATTGATGTTGGGAATGACATAGAGAATGTGACAATGTATCGACAAATGGTGGGCAGCTTGATATACTTGACTATTACCCATCCTGACTTATGTTATGTAGTGGGGCTAATTAGTTACTTCATGCAGAAGCCTCACAAACCACATTTAGATGCAATTAGAGATATGTAAAAGGTACTATAGATTATTGATTTTTTTATGCATATGGAAAATCTCTTGACTTAACAGGGTTTATGATGCTGATTGGGCCAGTTGTGCCTATGACGGGAGGTCAACTAGTGGTTATGCATTTGGATTGGGCAACAGTATGATTAGTTGGCAGAGTAAGAAACAGCCTACTATTGCATTGTCTAGTACAGAAGCTGAGTACAAAGGAGCTGCCTTAGTGGCTTGCGAAGCAGTTTGGTTGATGAAACTACTAAAAGACTTGGAAATACAGCTTGAAAGCAGAGTGAGATTGCATTGTGATAACCTCAGCAGTGTTATGTTGGCTAGCAGTCCTGTCTACCATGCTAGGTCAAAACATATTGAGGTTCACTACCATTTCATCAGAGAAATGGTTCTTACAGGGAAGACTAACTTGATTCATGTGAAGACTGAAGACCAAGTAGCAGACATATTTACCAAGTCTCTTGGTAAAGAAAAGTTCATATACTTTAGATAGCTACTTGGAGTTTATCAGATGGTTTGAGCTTGAGGGGGAGTGTTAGAATATCAACTCCCATTACTCTTCAATCTGTCTATCTTTATGTGTATGACCGACATTAGCTGGATACAGTTGTACATGTGTGTGACATTTAATAAGTCAGTGTAGTCAGTGACTGAACCACAGTTAGTCTTGGTTAGTCATACCTATGTGTGTAAGTCTCTTTCGATGAGTATGATGGAAGAATAATGGAAGAACAATAACAATGAGCTGAGGCTCATCTTCCACTCCACTCTGTCTCTCTCCCTCTCTTCCAACACTAGCTGCATACAACCAAGATCAGCAAACTAGGAACTACTAAAAGACTTGGTTGATGAAACTACTAAAAGACTTTGGTTGATGAAACTACTAAAAGACTTGGAAATATAGCTTGAAAGCAGAGTGAGATTGCATTGTGATAACCTCAGCAGTGTTATGTTGGCTAGCAGTCCTGTCTACCATGCTAGGTCAGAACATATTGAGGTTCACTACCATTTCATCAGAGAAATGGTTCTTACAGGGAAGACTGACTTGATTCATGTGAAGACTGAAGACCAAGTAGCAGACATATTTACCAAGTCTCTTGGTAAAGAAAAGTTCATATACTTTAGATAGCTACTTGGAGTTTATCAGATGGTTTGAGCTTGAGGGGGAGTGTTAGAATATCAACTCCCATTACTCTTCAATCTGTCTATCTTTATGTGTATGACCGACATTAGCTAGATACAGTTGTACATGTGTGTGACATTTAATAAGTCAGTGTAGTTAGTGACTTAACCACAGTTAGTCTTGGTTAGTCATACCTATGTGTGTAAGTCTCTTTCGATGAGTATGATGGAAGAATAATGGAAGAACAACAACAATGAGCTGAGGCTCATCTTCCACTCTACTCTATCTCTCTCCCTCTCTTCCAACACTAGCTGCACACAACCAAGATCAGCAAACTAGGAACTTACGCCAGAGTTTAGAAATGCGAGAAATCCAGAGACTGCTAGCCCTAGCATGTTGAAATAGGTCAAAAAGTAAGAGAGCGCTAGAAGGAGACCTCATGCTTAGCGTGCTCCTGACAAAGTGGCTGCTAGATAACATGGCTGCAGAACAAAGTGCCGCAGCTCTAGCAACATCACTATTAATAGGGTCTGGAGTCAAACAAGGCTATAGGAGCCAATCAAAAATCCCTGTGGTAGCAAAGCAGCTGGATAAATACCAAGCAACCGATGACCCATACAGCTTTGTGGAGTTGCCTGAGTAGGTCTGCGAGGCCAACGGCCTCACTGATCCTACTCAACACTCCCAATCCTTCGGACTATGCTTAGGTGATAAGGGTCAATCAGACATGGTACACAAGTCTAGATGCTGCAGAGCATGCCGATTTCAATGGCTTGAAAAATATCTTCATTAAGAGATTTTCCCAACCTAGATACTCTGATAACCTATCAGTGTGACTTATGAACATCAAGCACAAAGAGAGAGAGGATATTTGAGACTATGTGACCCATGTGAGGAGCCTCTTCAAGAGAATTCCCATGGGTGAGAGACCAATCGAAAGGGCGGTATCCACAGTATTCATCAACGGAATATGAAGGGAAGTGCTCTACAAAGCCTTAGCCGGTAACTCAAGCTTGCAGCAAGATGCACTGGCAAGGGTTTTTGAAGAAGCTATTAGAGTGGATGACCAGCTAAAGGAAAGAGTCTCTAGAGGCTAAAATCAGGAAGAGTCTAGTGCCATGAGTTCCAAGAGAGCCTCAATGATGAGTGAGAGAGCAGACTCAAGCACTCAGGACAAAGGAAAGGGCATTGATTTGGGACAAGATCTAGCAGATATTAGGATGGACATAACCAAACTACAAGAGATGATGAGACGACCAACACGCCCACACGTCCAATGTGTGCATTGTGGCTAAAACCACTTGCCAACTGAGTATCATGACCCTAGGTCACAACCTTGTGCTGATTATGGTAGGTTCGTGGCCATAACACCATGCATTGTCGATTACCTCGGAGGCTCCCATACCCACAACCTTACTGTCAACCCCACCTTGCAAATAGGCCACCAAAATTCTTTGGAAGGGGAGCCCCATTGGCTCTCCCGGCACCGAATGACACTAAACTGACCATTCCTAGGATGGAAATCAATCCCAGATGTATCGCTAGACTGCCTAGACCCTACGTGACCCATCCACTGAGTGACGCTCCAGTCCACTATGTGGACGAGCCTAGTAACGATGAGCGTTATGTAAACCCATACATGTCATACGATGAGGAACACAACACTGTCCTCATGGACTATCGACCAGTACTGGTGATGGTGTTGGGTAGAGGGAGAGGCACAGGTCTAGGAGGGCAAACCCAAGAACCAATCGTACGTTGGAGTTGCGGTCACCCAGGATGCATTTCTTCGCACTCCCCCCAGAGAGGGAGCAAGCAAATAGAGATAACGCTGACCTGAGATGCGCTGAGTGTGGAATCACCCATCTCTTTGTCGATTGTCCTAGGCACAGGCCATCCTTTAGTTCGGCAACTGAGCTATCAGTTCCATTGGGGTTTTTTCGTGTCGAGACACTTGATGGGGAGGTCACACCTATCCCGATGCATGTCATAACCCATGTACAAACAAAGCAGGACGACATATCATTGCCAAGGCCTAGCAACCTTGACGCAACCTCAGTTGAAAAGAAGAGTCAAAGACGAAGGAGGAAGAGACCAGACACCAAGGTCACCCTCAAAACCAAAAGTGACACGATACTGCCGGTTGGAGGAAAAGTCATTGATGTAGAAGAAGGGAATTCAGGGCCTCAAATAGCTAAAAAGGGAAGTGCTAAGGTCGGGGAGTACAAGCTAGGCCTCCTGGACAAAGTCTAAATGCTTCATGCCAACAAAATAATCAAGGCCATTGGCCAAGAACCACAGACCTAGAAGATAAGCGAGTGACTAGCAACCTCCTCAATACACTGTGACCACCCCGATAACTCTGAGCTTAGGCAACCTACTTAGGCAGCACCCAACACTATGGCGGGAGCTTAAGCAGTGGGTTGAAGAATCAAATGAGCCAATTTCCATAGACTTTTCTGAGCATGATGCAAAAACTCAAATACCAAGCCTGACGCTGCACTCCATACCTAAATCCATGCACATCAATGCCTTTTGGAGAGGCATGAAAATGCATGCAATCCTACTAGCCCTAGCACTGGAAGATGTCACTAGAAAGGGGATCATGGATAGAGGAGCAAGAGTGAGTGTACTAAGACATGCGGTACTCCAAACTTGGGGTAACCCACCGGTCGAGACTGCTAGGTTTAACGTCACATTGGCAAATGGAATGAAGGTGAAGTCGTTCACAGTGTTGAAAAATTGGCCAATAAAGATCGTAGGGATTCAACTCTCTATTGGCTTCATAGTCATGAAGGGAGTGGACTACGACATCCTACTAGGCCGACCCTGGATGCACAATGCAAGAGTTGTAGAACGATCTTATCTACTTAGGTAATCCCGTAGAAGCTATGAGAGTAGATATGGACATGTGGAAGACTATGCCAATTGACCTCGACACCATCTCCACCATGTTGAAGGGCAATGGACAGACTAGGGGATTCTATGGGGCTCTTACCAAGTATATCCCATGCCCTGAGCACAAGAGAGACTGGATGCACGTTCTTGCTACCATCGACCTACCATTCTCAAATACTGAGGCATACAAACAAGCCGTCAAGGCAACTGATAAGTTCAAGGATACACCTTTAGTGCCAGTCTGCATGATGACCAGGAGTCTACGTGGAAGACCCACTCGTGTTGCATTCCAGGTCCCAAACAATAGACGCGAGCTCCATGAGATCCTAGGGTACTTAACCAATAAGTTTGTTGGCAATCCAACAATGAACCTTAAGCCACTCCAAGATCTCTTGGATGAGCCTAAATGGCGATAGTCCAAGGTACACGATTTGAACTTGAAGTACAACTGGACCTTACTCAACCAACAAGAAGCGAATTGCCAAAACCATGAGAATCAAGGACAAAGATAGCTTCAAAGATAGCTTCGACAACCAATATGAGGACTTTATTTCTTTCGGTGATGATAGTGAAAGGGAAATCGATACCCTACAGTACGACACTCAAACAAATACAAGTAGACCCCAGACCGCACAAGCGGAGTGCACTAAGAGTGGAAAGGGCAATCAAACATAAGGACTGCGATCGAACTCGGATGGAGTACATGGGTGCAATCGACTACTAGCAGGTAGGCCTAGCCCAATCAAGTGGCATACCACTGCTGCAAACGGACTCACCTTTTGAGCTATGACCACCAAGAGAGAGCCCCTCTTCTAGCAAAGATGCAAAGTTCAATTCCAAATTAGTCAACTCAAATAGTGACCCAGAAATACCATGGACTTCCAAGACCAAACACACTAAAGGGGACCTAGCCATCCACCTGTGATGTAGACGGTTAAAGGAGGAAATGCAAAACAAAGCAAAGAAACATGGACAGACGAACAGTGAAAACCGCAAGACCTACCAAAATGATTCACAAGGTTCAAAAAGAGAGATAGGGTGGTGATCTTGTTGAGCCAAACAATAGGGGAAAGCGAGCGAACCAATCAAGGAACCTGCCAAGGTTAAAGAGGTCAATTTAGCTAAGGAAAGGGAGACCCCATGACATGTCTTTATAGCAGATGACTTGGTTGAGCAAGATGAAGCAAGTCTCATTACTCTCCTGTGAGAGTATATAGACGTCTTTGGTCCCTAGAAGAACTTAAAGGGATAGACCCGAGTGTGGTGACTCACAACA
The DNA here is from genome assembly GCF_053477565.2 of Lygodium microphyllum. Lineage (NCBI taxonomy): Eukaryota > Viridiplantae > Streptophyta > Polypodiopsida > Schizaeales > Lygodiaceae > Lygodium > Lygodium microphyllum. The sequence goes on from NC_141146.1 coordinate 57,777,193, forward strand.
TACCCATGACACCTAACGCAATGTCTACCAAGCAACGGACTGTATCCCATGAATCCAAAGCACACTATTTAGGAAAAATTTGACAAACTAATGAGAGCGGGATTTATCTACAAAATTGAACACACGGATTGGGTCTCGCCCATAGTCATCGTCCTAAAGAAAAATGGGAAGATTCCAATGTGTGTCAATTATAAGAAGGTTTACGCAGCTATGAAGAGAGATAATTACCCACTGCCCATACACCGAGCACATGCTTGAGAGAGTGGCTACCAAGGAGGCCTACAATTTCTTGGACGGGTTCTCTAGGTACAATCAGGTGCAAGTGCATCCTAACGATAGGCATAAGATGACATTCACCACTGAATGGGGAGTCTTTGCCTACATAGGCATGCCTTTTGGATTGACTAATGCATCAGTCACTTTCCAATGACTAATGTGTGCAATATTCAAAGACATGCTGAGGAAAGAGTTAGAAGTCTTCATGGACGACTTGTGCGTTCACTCTGCTTGGCGAGAACACTTAGGCACGCTCCGAGCACTCTTTGAACGATGTTGGATATACTTCCTCTCGTTGAACCCCTTGAAATGCCAGCTCTAGGTGAAGCATAGATGTATCCTAGGACACGTGGTGTCAAAGAATAGCATTGCCATAGATTCCTCCAAGATCAAGATCATTGTCAATCTTCCACCCCCACCTGATTACAAGGATGTTCAGTGCTTCTTAGGACATACCAACTACTATCGAGGGTTTGTGTTAAACTATGCATTGATTGCTAGACCTCTATACAAGCTGTTGATTGTATTCGAATGGACCGCGGAATGCCAACGCGCATATGAGGAACTAAAAAAGGTTCTAACCACCGCACCGATACTACGGGCCCCATGCTAGACACTCATGTTCCACATGCACATCGGCACTTCAAAATTCGCAGTAGCAGCTATGTTATGCCAACCTGGTGAACACAATCTAGACTACCCAATGAGCTTTACTAGTAGGCAACTCACTGAGATAGAAATGAATTACTCAACAATGGAGAGAGAGGGCATGGCCATGGTGTTTTCCATAAAGAAATTTTGACATTATCTTCTAACTACTCCTTTTACTTTCTTTGTTGACCATCAAGTCTTGTTGTACCTTGTTAACAAACCATGCGCTACAGGATGCATTGCTAGATGGCTTCTTCTACTTTTGGAGTTTGATTTCTCCGTGACGGTGCGTAAGAGAAAATAGCATTACATGGTTGACCATCTATCTCACATCCCCACGAGAGAAGCAGCTAGACAAGGCATTATGGACGAACTACCAGATGTGCATGTATTTCGCTTATCCAGTAAAAAAGATTTGTTTAGAGCTCACATGACGCCATATTGGGCAAATGATATAGTTCAAGTGCTTGAACACGAACTATCAGAATGAGCAATAGAAAGGTCCGACTTAGACTACTTATCTTGAAAATCCAACCCTATCAGTTGATAGATGGCCAACTTTATAAGCTAGGACAAGACAAGTTACTATGCAAATGCATGTGTGAGCATGAGATGCATGACGTACTGACAGAGGCACACAGTGGAATCACAAGAGGACATTTCATCAGAGACACGACGGCTCGCAAAGTGATGCATACCGAGTTGTTGTGACCTACCCTCTTTCAAGATGCGATGCGATTTGTGAAGCATTGTGATGAGTGCCTACGAACTAAAGTCCCTATCCCTAAAGATCACATGGAGCTAACCCCAATTATTGCACGACAAACTTTTGAGAAATGGGGGATTGACTTTATTGAACCCATTAGTCCCGCGGCACAATATCCACAAGATAAATACATCATTGTGGCCAGCGACTATCTAACCAAATGTGCAAAAGCACAAACTACGAGAAAGAATGATGCTATGACCACTGCTAAGTTCCTATGGGAGCAAGTGATCTCACAATTCGGCTATCCCATCAAACTAGTCAGCAACCAAGGCACACACTTCATCAATGAAGTAATAGCTCACCTTCTATCCTCCTTCCTAATCATCCATAAAAAATACTCACCTTATTACCCACATGCAAATGGTTAAGCTAAATCGACAAATAAAATCCTAGTAAACATCCTAACTAAGGTCGTCTCTGCTTCACGCAGTGATTGGGATAACAAATTGATGGCGGCCTTGTGGACCTACCGCACGACTTACAAGACGACTGTAGGACAAAACCCCTTTAGATTGACACATGTTACAGAGGCAATCCTGTCAAGAATCGCGTGGTGGAGGGGATTGCTCAAGATGCTGTGCCGAACACACACAGAATGCACAAGGAGAAGCTCACTCAAGAGACAAGAAGAGAGATGGAGGCCAAAATGTTTTCTTGCTGATTTCTTCTTCTTCTTCCACACACTTCACAATATACACAAAGTATAGATAAGATACAAGATAAAAGGAAAGTGTGTTGAGATATCAAGCTCCACTCGTGATACGCCAGGGTGACCGTTGTGTATTTATGTCATCGACTTGTCAGTTGCAGACGCGGTTGGTACACCGCCCATGAATAATAGCTACATGATAGCTATCCTTATCTACTCTAGTTCGTGGCTCAGTTAGTATGCCACCTTAGTTAGTTGAGTTTGGTTTGAGACCCATATATAGGGTTCTTCTATTTCTTTGTACTTGAGTTCTTTTGGCTTACACAACTAAGAAGAGGAAAACTATTTTCAGCCTCCACCCTTGTGTGTCTTCCCCCATTGTGCAAGCAAGAAAGCTTCAAGCGAGACTCCTTCCTTCTCTCCCACAATCTTGACATGGTATCAGAGCCTTGTTCATGGTAAGGAGCTCAAGAAAGCAAGCCAAGCTCGCGGTGTTCTGGTAAGAGGAGCACTCTTGCTTTCATTTTCTGTTTTGGGAGCATATCTCTGCAGGTAGCACAGCCGGAAAGTGCAGGAGTGCATTGTCTCAGGTTGAAATGCCCTTCGCGGTGAAGCAAGAGGGCAGTATATGCTATGCGCAAGGGCTTTAGCCCTTGGCGACCTTGTTTTTTTGATTTGAGGCCATTTCGGGGCTTGTTTTGGAGGCGGAACTTTTCTGCACGCACTCAGGAAAAGGCCCAGTTTTATGCTTTGCAGCCACTGTTCTACAGGTCGGTGAATAGTTACTATAAAAATTGCATTGTATGCTTGCGCGCAGAGACATTGGGAGTTACAGAATCATTCCTGTTGCCTGTTGATGCAAAATCGTCACTATGAAGTGACTGTGTGGTCAAATACCACTTTCGCCAGTTTTGCAGATTTTCCCTTGTGAGGGTGAAGCTGTGGTTTTTGCAGTGCCAAAATTTTTTGCAGTCTTCTGTAATGGCATGTGATTCTCTTTCACAGATTGTCACTGAAAAGCTTGACAAGAACAACTTCCAAGCATGGAAGTTTAGAATGACGAATTTCCTTATGGGAAAAGGATATTGGGAATTTGTTGCAGGAAATGAAGAAGAACCAGTTCTTCTTGATGTTCCCAATCAATAGCAAATGCAGGCATTTAAAGCATGGCATGAGAGAGCCAAGAAAGTTATGTATTGGCTGTCTATCAGCATTTTAGACTCTATGATTGTGCATATTCAGGATACAAGTACACCAAAGGAGGCATGGGATACTTTGTTAAAAATGTATAGCACAAATACGCAAGCCAGGAAAATGCAGCTCAAGGAAGAGTTGCACAATGTGCAAAGAGAAAATATGAGCATCAACGACTACCACATGAAGGTGAAGAAGATTGCAGATGCACTTGCTTCCATTGGGTCACCAGTGGAAGATGATGATTTAGTTTCTGTGACCTTGAATGGTCTAGGAAAGGATTATGCACAGTTTCGGACATCCATTTCAGTTCGTGAAAGATTTCCTGATTTTGAGGAGCTGATTGCTCTTCTAATTTCTGAGGAGCAAAGAAATGGTGGTGCATCTTCTTCAGGAGGAACTTCAAAAGAAGCTGCCTTCTACTCAAATGCTGGAAGAGGTAGAGTTAGAGGTAGAGGAGGCTGATTTAGAGGCCATGGTAGAAATCAGAATATGCAGCAAACTCAAGAAAACCAGTCCTATGGAGGAGGACCTGGTAACTCTAGAGGCAGGGGGAGCCAAAGAGGTCGTGGTGGATGGCAAAGAGGCCAAAATGCAAACAGTAATGTTGAATGCTACTATTGTGGTAAAATGGGTCATATGGCTAAAGACTGCTATAAAAAGCAGAATGACATCATGAATGGAAAACTGCAACAAGGAAATTATGCATCCTCTAGTAGACAGGGTGATGACAGAAATGAGCATTTGTTTATGGTGCAGCACATGAACAATTCTGTGACAAGTGCAGAAGAAAGCAACGATGTATGGTATGTTGACTCAGGTGCATCAAACCATATGACAGGTCATGCAGAATGGATGGAGGATGCAAGGAAAATGGAAAAACCAGGATTTGTGGAGACTGGTGATGATACTGCACATCCTATTGTGCAGATTGGAAAATTTCCTTTGTCTATGCAGGATGGGAAAAAGAAATACATGTCCGATGTATTTCATGTCCCAAATATCACCAAGAATCTGGTTTCTGTTGGTCAAATGGTTAAGCAGGGCTTGCAGGTCAGATTTAATCCTCATGGATGTTTTGTTGAGGATATGAAAATAAAGGTCGCTTGATAGTAAAAGGAAAGAAGAAGGGCAGAATGTTTACATTGGATGCAGACATGTCTGAATTGAGTGCAGCAATGTTTGCACATGGGACCGGTGTAGTTGCAGATATTGATATCTGGCATAAACGCATTGGTCATGTTAATGTACAGCAACTTAAATCAATGCAGGCCCAAAATATTGTTGCAGGTTTGCCGAAATTCAAGGTTGCAGAAATACATAAGGTATGTGAAGCCTGTCAGTTTGGAAAACAGGCAAGGAAACCATTTCCTAGACATGTTCAAGAGAGTAAGAAGCCATTGGAATTAATCCACTCTGATGTGTGGACAACTAAAGCTGCATCTCTTGGAGGCTATCATTATTTTGTCAGTTTTATTGATGACTATAGCAAAAAAGTTTGGGTGTATTTTATGAAAAAGAAAAGTGAAGTTTTTGGGCATTTCAAAACTCTTAAAGCTATGGTTGAAAAAGAAACAGGCTTGCAAATAAAATGCCTAAGGTCAGATGGAGGGGGAGAGTACCTCTCAAATGAGTTTGCAAGGTTCCTGCAGGAGCATGGCATAAAGCAGCAATATTCATGCAGTCATACCCCACAACAAAATGGAATTGCAGAAAGGAAAAACAGGCATATTGGAGAGGTATCTCGTGCCATGCTCAATGAAAAAGACTTGCCAGATTTTTATTGGGCTGAAGCAGTTGCTACAGCAGTCTACATAATGAATAGGACTCCCACTGCAGCAATACATGGAATGACTCCAGAGGAGAGGTATACTGGTAGGAAACCAGATATTTCTCATTTGAAAATTTTTGGTTGCATTGCCTATGTACATGTGCCAGATGAGTTGAGATCCAAGTTGGATCCAAAAGCTGAGAAGTGCATCTTTATTGGTTACTCTCTGCAGCAAAAAGGGTATAGATGCTATAACCCTTCTACTCGTAAGTTTACAGTGAGTAGAGATGTTGTTTTTTATGAGATGAGTAGCTGGTATAAACCAGTAAATGTGATTGATGATGTAGATGCACAAAATGGTAATGATGCACAAAATTCACAGCAGCAATCACAAAAAATTAGTGGACTTGGAGCGTCCTCTAGCAGTGGTTCACATTCTTTGCCATGGACAGGCAGATTGAGATCAGGAGAATCTTCTCAAAGTAATGCAGATAGTGATATGCAGGTATCACGAAAAGGAAAAGAGAAGGTTGATCAGTCCATGTTTGATGTGAATGCAGGTCACTCTTATGTGGATGGTGAATCCAGTGGCTCAGAACAGAGCATTGATGATGAGTTGGGTATTCCTTCTATTGTTACACCTGGAGTAAGGAAGACCAGGGATGTTTTGAGAGCACCTGGGAGTGAACCTACTTTGCGCAGGTCTACGAGAGCTAGGTATCCTGTGGATAGGCTGAAATATGATGGATTTACAGCCATTCACTATGCATATATGGTTAAAGTGATACAGGAACCAGAACCCACTTCTTTTGAGGAAGCCATGGGAAAAGCAAAATGGGAGAAAGTCATGGATGAAGAAATGGATGCCTTGGAAGCAAATGCTACATGGGAATTGGTACCTTTGCCTAAAGTAAAAATGCAATTGGCTGTAAGTGGGTTTATAAGGTGAAGCACAATGCAGATGGTTCTGTGAATAGATACAAGGCAAGATTAGTAGTCAAGGGGTATGCACAAACATATGGCATTGACTATGAAGAAACATTCAGTCCGGTTGCAAGGATGGCAACCGTAAGAGCAGTCATTGCTATGGCTGCATCAAAGGGATGGTCTTTACATCAGATGGATGTAAAGAATACCTTCTTGCATGGTGATTTGCAAGAAGAGGTCTATATGGAGCAGCCACCAGGTTATGTGCATGCTGTTCATCCTGAGTTTGTTTGCAGGTTGAAGAAAGCCTTGTATGGCTTGAAGCAAGCAACTAGAGCATGGTCTGACAAGATAGGACAGTATCTTGTCACTATTGGCTTTCAGATTTCCAAGGCAGATTTCTCACTTTATGTGAGAAAAACAGAGAAAGGTATTATGCTACTTGTCATTTATGTTGATGATTTGATTATGACAGGTGACAGTGATGAAGATATCCTTCATGTGAAAATGCTATTGAAGCAGAAGTTTGAGATAAAGGATTTGGGAGAGCTGCGTTATTTCTTGGGCATTGAGGTGATTAGATCACCAAGTGGGATTCAGCTCTTGCAGAGGCAGTATGGATTGGACATGCTATCCAAATATGGGATGACAGGCTGTAAGCCTATTTTAGTTCCTTTGGAGCAGAATGTGAAGCTGAGCACAGATGCAGGTGAGCTTCTAGAAGACCCTACTATGTACAGACGCATAGTAGGAAGTTTGATTTATATGACTATTACCAGGCCAGATTTGAGCTATGCTGTTGGATTGGTAAGTCAATTTATGCAGGCTCCAAGGAAACTACATTTGGATGCGGCTAGACGCATACTCAGGTATGTGAAGTCCACATTGCAGTATGAAATATTTTATGAGACTGGGGTTCAGATACAATTGCATGGATACACTGATGCTGATTGGGCTGGTAGTATTTCTGATAGACGATCTACCAGTGGATATGTATTCTCTTTTGGAAGTGCTGCAGTCACTTGGAGCAGCAAGAAACAGCCTACAGTTGCCTTGTCGAGCACAGAGACTGAGTACAGGGGTACAACAATGGCTGCATGTGAGGTAGCTTGGTTGCATAAGCTACTTTATGATATGCATCAGTCTACAGATGGACCAGTTGTCATTTATTGTGACAACATGAGTAGTATACACTTGGCCAATAACCCAGTCTATCATGCTAGAACAAAGCACATTGAGGTGCATTATCACTATGTGCGAGAGAGGGTTTTACTAGGTCTTATTGATCTAGTTTATGTCAACACAGAGGATCAGGTAGCTGACATATTCACGAAGGCATTGGGCACAGAGAAGCTGCGCAAGTTCAGAGACCTGCTTGGTGTGCAGAAATTGGGATTGAGCTCGAAGCGGAGTGTTGAGATATCGAGCTCCACTCGTGATACGCCAGGGTGACCATTGTGTATTTATGTCACTAACTTGTCAGTTGCAGACACGGTTGGTACACCACCCATGAATAATAGCTACATGATAGCTATCCTTATCTACTCTAGTTCGTGGCTCAGTTAGTATGCCACTTTAGTTAGTTGAGTTTGGTTTGAGACCCATATATAGGGTTCTTCTATTTCTTTGTACTTGAGTTCTTTTGGCTTACACAACTAAGAAGAGGAAAACTGTTTTCAGCCTCCACCCTTGTGTGTCTTCCCCCATTGTGCAAGCAAGAAAGCTTCAAGCGAGACTCCTTCCTTCTCTCCCACAATCTTGACAAAGTGGCCTACTAAATCAAACAATGCATAACCGACTGCACTAGTCGACTGGCGCTATAACTATGCCAGCTGTAAATAGGTGTAACAACCTGAATATAATAAGTAGTGAGTCAGTGGCCATGTGAGAGTCATAATGACCACCGACGTGCTAAGTATAGACGTGTGGACCCATCTAACCAGGCGGTCCATCATCAATGTCCACATGTGTTGAGCTTGTCATCTCAACACTCCCCCTCAAGCTCAACTGCAACTCTACAACTCCAAGTAAGCTTCGAAACTTTTGAAGCTTCTCTATACCCAATGCCTTCGTGAAGATGCCAGCTATCTGATCCTGTGTGCTGACATACACCAAGTCAATCTCACCTGCTAGTACCTTCTCTCTCACAAAGTGGTAGTGTACCTCAATATGTTTTATCGTGGCATGAAACACAGGGTTTCTAGCCAACTATATACTGCTCATGTTGTCACAATAAATGACAACTGGACCTTCCACCTGCACATCCAAATCAGCCAATAACTTTTGCAGCCATACTACCTCACATGCTGCAACAGCAGCACCTCTATACTCAGCCTCTGTACTCGACAAAGCAACTGTAGATTGCTTTTTGCTGCTCCAAGCAACTGCTGCACTACCAAGAGAGAACATGTATCTGCTGGTAGATCTTCTATCCGACATACTACCAGCCCAATCTGTATTTGTGTATCCAAACACATGTACATCTGTACCTGCCTCATAGAAAAGTCCATAATGTAATGTGGACTTGACATATCTCAATATGCATCTCACTGCATCCAAGTGTGGTTTTCTAGGTACTTGCATAAATTGACTCACAAGACCAACAGCGTAGCTCAAGTCTGGCCTTGTAATAGTCATGTAAATCAAACTCCCCACTATCCTCCTGAACATAGTAGGGTCTTCTATCTCATCCCCAACATCAGCACTCAGCTTTACATTCTGCTCCAACGGGACTGAAAGTGGTTTGCATGCTGTCATACCATACTTGGACAACATATCCAAGCCATACTGTCTTTGGGACAGCCATATACCATCGTCACATCTGACCACCTCAATGCCAAGGAAGTACCTTAGCTCACCTAGATCCTTCATCTCAAAATTCATCTTCAAACAACCCTTGACTTCAGCAATCCCACTATCACTATCACCTGTAATAATCAAGTCATCCACATAGATGACTATGATGACCAAACCTGCATCTCCTTTTCTCACATAAAGTGAGTGATCAGCATCAGAAACATAAAAACCAATATTAACAAGATACTCTCTAATCTTGTCAGACCATGCTCTAGGTGCTTGCTTGAGCCCATAGAGTGCCTTCTTCAATCTGCACACATACGTGGGATGCTCTAAATCTTCATAACCTGCTGGCTGATCCATATACACTTCTTCCTGCAAATCACCATGCAAGAAGGCATTCTTTACATCCATTTGCTGCAACCTCCAACCTTTGGCTGCTGCCAAAGCAATCACACATCTGACAGTTGCCATCCTAGCAACTGGACTGAAGGTTTCATCATAATCTATGCCATATGTCTGGGCATAGCCTTTTGCAACCAGCCTAGCTTTGTACCTGCTAATAGAACCATCTGTATTGTGCTTAATCTTATAAACCCACTTACATCCAATAGCTTTCTTTCCCTTTGGCAATGATACTAGATCCCAAGTCTTATTAGCCTCTAATGCAGCCATCTCCTCATCCATTGCTGCATCCCAATGAGCATGACCAACAGCCTCCTCAAAACATGTAGGCTCAACATCCTCAACCAGTTTCACCATATAAGCATAATGGTGAGCTGCATAACCTTCAAAACCAAATCTTTTAACAGGGTATCTCACCCTGCTAGACCTGCGTACCACTGGATCACTCAATGGAGTCTTTGCATCAGCCCGTGCTCTCTGCACACCTGGAGTTCTCACTGAAGGAATGCCAAGCTCATCATCTAAGCTCTCTGAGCCACTGGAGTCTCCATCAAGAACTGCATCAATGCCTTCTGACACTTTATTCTTTCCTTTGTCTTTACTTGTAGTGCTACTAGATGCACCTGAAGATGTAGAGGTACTCCTTAGTCTCCCAGACCAAGGACTACTAGATGATGTCTCTGGTCCACTAAGAGTCCGTGATTCTTGCTTTTCAGCCTGCACATGAGTGTCATGATCATCATCAACATCCAATGCATCACCACTAGATGCATACTAGCTGCTCATTTCATCAAAGATGACATCTCTGCTCACTCTGAACTTACATGTGACAGGGTTGTAACAGGGATACCCATTCTGCTCTAAAGAGTATCCAATAAAGACACACTTTTCAGCCTTTGGATCCAGTTTCTTCCGCAACTCATCTGGCACATGAACATACGCAATGCAGCCAAATACTTTCAAGTGTGAAACATCAGGCTTCTTACCTGTAAAACATTCTTCGGGGGTCATACCATGAACTGCAACTGTGGGAGTTCTGTTCATAATATAAACAGCAGTATAAACAGCCTCACACCAAAAATGCTTAGGCATATTCTTTTCAGCCATCAAGGCACGTGCAACTTCTGCAATATGCCTGTTTTTCCTTTTTGCAACCCCATTTTGCTGTGGGGTATACCTGCATGTGAACTATCTCTTTATCCCATGAGACTTCAAAAAATCACTGAACTCATTTGAGAGGTACTCTCCCCCTCCATCTGACCTCAGGCACTTTACTTTCAAGCCTGTTTCTCTTTCAACTGCACCCTTGAAAGTTCTAAAGTGCTCAAACGCTTCACTCTTTTCCTTCATAAAATATACCCACAGCTTTCTAGAACAATCATCAATGAATGTGACAAAGTATGAACTGCCTCCAAGAGATACATTTTGTGTAGGCCCCCAAATGTTTGTATGTACAACATCAAGAATATTTCTGCTTACATCTCTATCATGTGAAAAAGGTTGCCTTGCCTGCTTACCAAACTGACATGCTTCACATACCTTCTGAAATTCTGCAACTCTAAATGTAGGCAAACCTGTAACCAACCCTTTGGACTGCATTAGTTTCAGCCTTTGTACATTTGCATGTCTAATGCGTTTGTGCCAAATTTCAATGTCTGCAACAACACCTTTTCCTTTGGCATACATAGCAGCATTCATAGTAGGAATTCCGGCATCTAGAGTGAACATACGTCCAATTCTACTTCCCTTTGCTACCAACCTGCACTTGTCATTGAAGTCTTCTACAAAGCAGCCCTTTGCATTAAATCTGACTTGCAGCCCTTGCTCTACCATTTGACCGACTGACACCAAATTCTTTGTAATAGATGGCACATGTAATACATCTGAAAGACTCTTTGTCTTACCATCATGCAAGGACAAGGGAACTTTTCCAATGTGTGAAATTGGGTAGCATGAGTCATCACCCGTCTGCACATAACCTGCATTCTGCAAATCCTGCATCTCTCCAAACCATTCTGCATGGCTGGTCATATGATTGGATGCACCTGAATCGACATACCAAACATCTTCATGTGTTCCCTTTCCTGTAACAGCATTCAGCATATGCTGCATAACAAACAAACGTTCATTTTTGTCTTCATTCTGTCGTGAAGACGATGCATAGTTTCCTTGCTACAACTTACCACTCCGAATATCATCTTTCTTGGCATAACATTGGGCTGCAATATGACCTGTTTTGCCACAGTAGTGGCACACAATACTAGAGTTGTTAGAACCTCTGTTCTGCCATCCACCTCTTCCTCTAAAGCTCCCCCTGCCTCTAAAGTTACCACGACCTCCTGAAACCTGCATATCGCCAAATTGCTGATTCAATCTATTTTGCTGGTTATCACTACCACGTCCTGTACCACGGCCTCTTGAAGAGAACCTACCATGTCCCCTTCCTGAACTGGAGTAGAAAGCCTTGACCTATTCACCACTTCTTTCAGATGTCTCACTCTGCATGTTGATTTCTTCAGTGATCATTAGAGAGACCAACTCATCAAAATCTGGAAATGGCTTTCTGACATATACGGAAGTTACAAAAGACTTCCAAGCCTTTTCATTGTTAAGTCCACCCAAGGTAGACGACACCAAATCATCATCATCGAGCATTGCATCAATCGCTGCCAATGCATCTGCAATGCTCCTTACCTTCAATGCATACTCATTGATAGACATCTTCCCTTTCTTCAATGTATTCAACTCTTGCTTGAGTTGAATCTTTCGTGCCTTTGTATTTACAGAAAACATACTTTCAAGTATGGTCCAAGCTGCATATGCATTCTCTGCATTTCTAATGTGTCCCAACATATTATTGTCAATTACTGTAGACAACCAATACATGACCTTCTTGTCTTTTGCATTCCATTCCTTTCATGCCTTTATCTCTTCTGCAGTTGGAGGATCACTCACCTCCGGCTCCTTTTCTTCACCTGAAACGAACTCGTAGAGGCCTTTTCCAATAAGAAAGTTCGTGACACAGAACTTCCATGAAGGGTAGTTGTTCTTGTCAAGCTTCTCAATGATGGGGCTTCCACTGTTCTCTGCCATTATCACAAGAATAATACCAAACAGCAAGCAAATCTTCTGCAATCCTCGACCTGTAGTGCACAGCAATACACTAGACAGCCTTTTTCACTGTCTGCTCAACAATACATGCAATCTGCAACCTGTTTGCAGATAAACCTCGTGTTTACTCACTAGTAAACACCTTTAATCTTACAGATCTAAAATCTGTAACCTGCGCACTCACTGTCGGTCGATACAGCTGAAGTCACAGTGTACCCTGAAACTGTTGTCCGCAACTTGCGGCTCTAAAACGGGCCCTGAAACGGCCTCAAATGCCCAAAATAACTGCGGGAAAGCCCTAAAAAGCCTATCTGCAGAATATACAGTGCTCTTCGCGCACACCAAATCTCACTGCAATCTGAGATTTTTGCTCTGCCCTACTTCCGGTGCCTCCACAGGCACTATCCAAGAGAAAGAGTGGAAGGATGGGAGAGCTTCTTACCCGTGGCTTGCTTGCTCGAACCTTGCTTCTTCCCCTTTGCTTCAACCTTCGAAATCAGCCTCTCTCAATGGTGCGGCTCTGATACCATGTCAAGAATCGCGTGGTGGAGGGGATTGCTCAAGATGCTGCGCCGAACACACACAGAATGCACAAGGAGAAGCTCACTCAAGAGACAAGAAGAGAGATGGAGGCCAAAACGTTTTCTTGCTGATTTCTTCTTCTTCTTCCACACACTTCACAATATACACAAAGTATAGATAAGATACAAGATAAAAGGAAAGTGGCCTACTAAGTCAAACAATGCATAACCGACTACACTAGTCGACTGGCACTATAACTATGCCAGCTGTAAATAGGTGTAACAACCTGAATATAAAAAGTAGTGAGTCAGTGGCCATGTGAGAGTCATAATGACCACCGACGTGCTAAGTGTAGACGTGTGGACCCATCTAACCAGGCGGTCCATCATCAATGTCCACATGTGTTGAGCTTGTCATCTCAACAAATCCTTCCCTTGGAATTCTTTGTATCAAGCCTCTGGATCCTTCAAGAAAGATGGGATGGGAAGGGGGCATGGATGGAACGCTTGATTGAACTCGAACGCTTAACAGAAACCAAGCTTCTAGTCACCCATGCACTCATATGCAAGAAGGCAAGATGCAAAAGCTAGTTTGACAAGCATATCAATGCAGCTTCAAACAAGGTGACTTAGTACTGCTATACTCAATCAAGGGACATAAGCAAAAGCTAAAGTTTCAGGGGAGCTAGGACCTTTTAAGGTTCAAACCATCAGCCGATTGGCAACGTCGAACTAGAAACCCTAGAGGGTGAGGACATAGGCTTCTTTAATGGCAGCTGCATAAATAATTATTTCCCTCCCACACACTCGTTGCATGAGCCCCCAATGCTAGCACCCCCATCCACATACGAGTAGCCACTATCACTAAGATGGACATTGATGATGAGGAAGCCATAGCACTAGCTTACCTATAAATGATGATCACTCCTAAACACACATGCACCATCAACACATTGATCAATGAGGGAGCTGATTTTAATATCTTGACTCATGACCATTGGACCCAAATTGGCAAACCGCAGTTGCAGCCCACTAATGCTAATCTCACCCCTTATGGAGGCCAACCCTACACACTTAGGAAAGTGCAAGGTTGCAGTTTCTATCAAGCCTAAAAGCGTGCCGATAATCTTCTATGTGTTGGCCAACACTAAGAATACAAGCACAGAATCATTGTTAGGAGGAACTTTCAAGAAGCAGGCTTGTTGCAATGTCAACTATCAATCGCAGAATATCCACCTAACCATGGGCAACATTCACATTATTATAGCTTTCAACAAGGGTGGCACCACTCTTTCCAAGACCACAAAGCCATTGGTAGAGGAACCCACTATCAAGACTAAGGACGGAGGTTGTGACTTGTCATAACCTACCAAGCCTCGATGCCATCAACCCACTAGAACCAACACTGATGCCCATGAACCCCAATTCAAATGGGTACCTAAACAAAGAGTGCAACCTAGGAATAGAAACCCACGGCCTCGCAAGGCTAATGATCCACACTCAAAACCTAGGAAGCCAAGACAAAACTATAAACATCAACATACGTCCAGATGAGTCTCCAAGGCCTTATTGCATGCGCAAGGCTACTATGCGGGTAACACCTAGATTTGTGGCTGCCTAAAGCCAAAACAACCAAAGGCTCTACTCAAATGCCACCCGCAAGCTTGACCACATGAAACTTCATGCCAGAGACACTCACAACACAAGAGAATCAGGCCGCTAAGTCCATAGAACCTCCAAAGTCTAGCTCAATAGGGCCTAAATCAATCCATCGTCCAAAATCATAGCCTACATTAGGAAAAAAATGAGTTCACAAATGGGCCTTTTAGCCCCCCCTCTCTCCTCCTTAAAACAGGAAAAGAGGGGAGAAGAATAGTAAAATAATCCTCTTCTCTCTCCACTTTTGCAATCTTGTTTTGCCTTTTTTATATTATCTACAAAGATATACTCAAATTCCATCTCTCTCCTCATTCAAGAAGTCTTTTTCAACCAAATTTTATATTCAAAAATGAGATAGTTACGGGAGTGTGGTGCTTCATTTTCAATGCAAAATGATTAGTAGATACGATGTAATTGATTTTTTAATTGAGAACAAGAAAAATGAAATTTCAAAAGTTCCTTTTAAGATATTTTGGGGATTTTTTATATTCTTGCTTTTGGTCACAAAACAAACCAACTGGTCAAATTTCGTATTTTTTGGAGATGTTTTTTGAGGTAAAATAGAAATGTCTAAAATACGAAAAGTCTTGGACATCCCTATCCTTTGAGCTATTTTCCCCATATCTATACTCTCTCATGGCTCTATTGTGACCCCTTCTCTGTGTTTATGCAACCTTCATTAACAGAGTGAATTACTTACACCCTCCTTTCCCTTGGCACCTTTGTGTGCCTCTCTATGCATCTCCACTCTACCTTCTATGACAACCAAAGGGCTCCATGTTTCTATTAGTAGTAAAATGAATACAAGAAAGAAGGAGTTGCATATTGAGGTAGAGATTGAATATGCCCCATTATTCAAAAGAACCCAACATACCAGTGTCAACCCTCAGGTTTTGCAAAGTTACAGGCAAATGGGATTGAAACATGTGGATTTGTGGGTTGATAGGGGAATCTACCCAATTAACCCCTTAAACAATAGACCTCCAACTTTCTCAAGAATCATAAATTTGTTGAAGTATGTGTGCGAGGGTGAAAATGGATTACTCGATTATACTAGGTGGCTCAATGATCAGGTGTTCAAAGTATTCACAACTTCCCAAGCAACCATAAAAAATTGCCATGATGTGATCGTTGCACATCAACTTTATATAAAACAACTCATAGGAAAAGTGGTATAGCTGAATGACACTATAATTCAACAAAATAATCAAATTATTTCAATGCAGGACACTATCCATGACATTGGTATCTCATATGAGGAGGCAAATGCACAATTGGATGACTTGAGAAAGATCAACAGCAAGCTAACACAGGAGCACAAATGAAAGGAGAAGCCAATCAATCAGTTAATTGTGAATAGCGGCCAGTGGAAGTGACGTATCAAAGCATGTACGGTAGCTCAGAAAGAGAACCTAGGTGAGGGTGAGGTTGGATCATGTATTAGTAGATTGCTGAAGGCAAGTACATTGGAAAATGCTTTGAGTAATCCTAATGTAACATTCTCACCGTAGGATGGATTCCCCCTAACAAAATTAAAAATAATTTTAAAAAAGGGAGATAAATCCCCCCACTCATGCCACCAACTAGCAGTCGGCACCAGGGGGGAGGGGTTGCGGTCGTGATGTCAACGGGGGAGGGTGCCACATGGCGGAGAAGAGGCGGGGGGTGCCGTGTGCTCAAGAGGAGGCAGGAGGGTGCCACGTGCCATGAAGAAGGCAAGGGGGGCTACCGCATGCTGATTGAGGAGGGGGAGAGCCTCCATAGCTTACCCAAGCTCCCCCCTCTATATAAGGACTGTGGGCATTGAACAAAAGGGAGAGGGGGGATCGTTGTTGGCCGTGGTCCTGGTTCTTGTCTACGGGCTACTTGTAAAGAAAGTGAGAGAGAGAGAGAGAGAGAGAGAGTAAGGGAGAGAGTAAGAGGAAGAGAGACAGAGACAGAGAGAGACAGAGAGAGACAGAGAGAGACAGAGAGAGAGAGAGAGAGAGGGAGAGGGAGATACTAAGAGAAAGAGAAAGAGAGGGAAAGGGAGAGTAAGAAAAAAAAATGACAGTAAGAGAAAAGAGAAAGAAAGAGAGAGAGAGAGGGAATTTCTCTCTCTTTGAAGACTTCCGAGCTTGCCATCTTTCTCTTTTCCCCCTCTTCGAGAAGATTCTCACAGACGAATTCCCTCTACAATGATTCATCTCTCTCGTAACCTGGGCATGTAGCCACAAAGGAAAAACCAAAATTATACGATTCCTCCCAAGCGAAGTAAAGTCCAATAAAACGTGAATCCTGCTTCAACCGATGGAACTGCAGGTCAAGGAACCGCGTCACTTGGTACTCAGGTGTGTCCCATAAATCCTACCTTGATGGGAGGCCTTAAGAACATAGGATGACTTCATTGGGAAGAGAGAAGTATTCAGTGAAGGTCTATGATAACTAACCAGCATTTAGGTTGCATCATTCTATCATGTTGGAAACTGTGTTTATGTTCACTTTAGTATGCTTTGAACAAATAAATTGTACGAAAGATTTTGCATTCATGCACACTAAAAAAATAAGGGGCCTTATTGATTGTGCACATAATGCTTTAGATTATGCACTAACATTGGCATGCTTGAAGATACTGAAAAATGGGTTGTTAGGATGCTTATGCATATTCTTCACTAAGCAAAAATCGTACTTTTTGCATCGCAAAATTGGTTAAACTGAAAAGGTAGGGGTAAAGGCTTGGATCAAGTCCATGAGAGTCGTGAATGCTACAATAATTGGGTTAATAAGTATGTTTAGGTCATTGCAACAATAGGTCGGGTTTCGGGCTCTTATAATCCTTTAGAGCAATGTAGCTCGCACATGCATTAGGCCGATGACTTCATGTTCCTTGTACAAAAGAAAAACACAAGCCTTTGTTTATAATTTGCGTAAGTGCATTGAAAAGAAATTCCCAAGAGTAGAACTCCATATTACATCATCGTCCTAGGAAAGACTCGCATTTAGATTACGTGGTATTATGGACGGTTTCAATGGTAATGCTAACGAGCTATCTTAAAGACAGTTATAAGACACACATATGAAGCATTAACCTTAATTGATCAGGTAGTTCAATGAGATAAATCCTATATGGGGCTCAACTCTACTTATTTAGGATTAATAATAATTGAGCCAATCTATTGTACTTCATAAGTGGACCATGAGACAAGTAAAACACTCACTGGTCTCTATTCCAAATCTAACCTCGATAAAGCTGAAACAACCTTGAAGATACCACCTTCAACCATGATGCAATCTGTCGTTAATACAAGAGGTTTGAGTGTCGTTTCTTCCAATGACAAGAACCCTGGATTAAAGACTAGCAAGCTAGGATAGCTTCCATCCCAAGAATTATCGAATATAGATCCAATTGCATAATTGCTCACTCCTTTCACACAGGAGCGCGGTCGGGAAGAAAGTATTCTCTAACCCTCGAAGGATATTGAAATTGTCGCCAAGGCAAGAAGGTCAAACGCTAAGTGTTAAGTTATGGACCTCCTACTTAGCAGATGTCTCAAGCACTCACCTACACCTTTGTTCTTGTAAATTTAGGGACATTGTTTCTATTTTTTTAAAAAATATTATGTAACCCCAAACTCATAAATGAGCATAATGAATCAAGTTGAACTTTTGGAGCGCGTGCCAAACCACCCCCAGTTGGCCGCCAACCCTATCCAAGGGGGTTCTAAATAGTCATGATGGGAACGTGGACCGAACCCACCATGAGAGGTCTCTCCACAAGTTGGTTTGAACATAGGAGGACACTTGGATGCCACGAGGGGATCTAGCTGTAAATTTCCTACCTCTAGGTCCTACTCAAATAATCAGCGTGACTCGAGATAGATTCTCGAGGGGCCCTTGTTACTAGTACAAGGCGGAAACTTGGTGGAAATAAAGTGCATCCTTGCGGATTGGAGATATTGTCCCTTTTTAACAAGATTTGTATCTCTAATAAATTGCTAATATTAAGTTTACTTCCAGGGAACCTGTTTGAATTTGTTTCTGTGTTAGTGCCATAAGATTACGTGGAAAAACCCTGTCCTTTAAAAAGGTTAATTAAGGAAGTTGTTTTTACATGTCACACCTAAAGTGATAGGGCTAATTAGACAACTAAAGTATGCCAAATGAGGGAAGCGGGAGGGTAGAACCCTCGATGGGTCTGTCCTACGGCAGGGTGGTCCCAAAGAACTGGAGGCTTCTCACAGGGTTTTTTGACAATCAATGCTTAGCAATCATTAGGTTAAAACCCCGATTCATGTCATTTTAGGGGACCAAAATGGGACTATACCTATGGACAGAGAGGTTGAGTGCCGCATCCCTCTCGTTTCCCATTCTCTTTGAACCAAGTGCGGCATGAGTCTACTTCGGCTTGGGTATCTCTGCATAAAGTAGGATGTCCAAAACCCGAAGCTAGAATGCTGTCAAGAGACCTTGACCACTAGGGACACAAGTTTCAGTTCAATCCGAGTGGGTTCGACCACAAACATTCCGTTGCGTGGCGAACTCGAGAAACCCTAGGCAACAAACCCTGTGAAATTCCATGGGAATGTGGGGCGGCGTCGCTTAGACTCGTCTCTCGATGGACTACTAAAAACATGCTTGGACAATCGATAGGCGGCACGTTACACCTAAGTTTAAGGCTATGAAGGAAAATGTGATTTAGTGCACATTAAAAGATGTGTCAAATGAGTTCTCAGCTGTGGATGCACAATCTATTTGTGACAGGGCTGATATTAGCACAATGACTTACTCAAAGATATTTAAAGGTGTGAAGGATGGGTTTGGTCATGTGCTGAAGAGAAATAGAATTGTGCCTCTTCCTCAACCTTCAAAGTTAATAGAGGCCCGACGGAAACTTAATACAAAGGTTTTGGAGCTAATAGGAGATCCCATGCATGTTCAATGCATGATAACACTAAAGGTTGGCACTAAAAATGTATATGAGGTGAATTTCATCGAACTCAACAATTACTATTTAGATTTGTACAAGGTACAGTCGGCAATGGTAATGTACTACAATATGTCTGTTGAGGAATCTAATGGTAAATTGCAATTTGTTATAGAATTAGATAAAAGTGAGGTCGTCAAAGGAGTAAAGCTTGAAAGAGTTAGTGTAACTCTGATGAATAGAGCTTTACAATTTGACAAGAACAACCCAGGGAACTTTAGTGTTCAATCTGAGTGTCATGTGTGGTGGCTCATTGCATTTGAAGTTCCTAAGAAGGAAGCATTTGAGGTGCTGCAACTGTTCTTTATGCACACAAGCATTCCAAGCATCGCTAATTGTCAGGAACATGGTGAGATGCTCTCGGTTGAAGGGTATGGTCAATACTTGGTTGAATGGCATCTCGCAGGAAACTTGAAAACTTTTAAATGCATGTGTGGAATCTCCAATGGTGCAAATACAAAGAATCCATGCCTATATTGCTTGATAGAGAGGGTGGAAGGAAAGGATGGAAAGAAGAACTGGCAAATGGTGACAAGTGTTGCACCGACGCGCAATAGAGAAGATCCCACTTGGAAGCCCATCTTCAACATTCCATTGGATCATATTCACATTTGTTCATTGCGTGCTTTTGTCAGAATCATAGAGAAACTTGTATATGAATACATTTGTTTTGCTTATAGGATGCAACCAGAAAAAGAAGCCACTGCAACATGTAGGAATGTGGAGTGAGTGCTATCAGAAATTGGGCTACACAAGCATCAAGTGACGATTGAAAAAGATGAGAAGAGATCAGGAAAATCTAGTAACTTGCTAAAAAAGGCCTTGATTTGGAGGAATAAAGGCTAGGAAGTTTCTCTCAGCACCTATCAATGAGGAAGAGAATGTCATGGTTCGTAGGCCGCAAGAGTACGATGGGTGGAAAAGTTACATTTTGCAGTTCTTGATTGAAGTAATGGAGGAAAAACAAGATTGGCCAAACCTAAGGTTTGGATAAGTCTTAACAAATTGGCTCCCTTACTTCTCAAGATGGTGTTTAACAATGAAGATAAGCAAGAATTTATCAATGCTATGCATAGCTTTTATGAAAACATGGTGGAAGCATGGGGCGAAAGCTCTATCACACATTACATGGTGCGTACTAAGTTAATATTTTAAAATTGTATACCTTGTATAAACTATTGAGCATAATTTTACTCATATGTGATATGTGTCTTTGTAGCATATCCTTGAGGCACATGGGCCATACTTTGCAAAAAAGGGAAGAATCAAAATTTGGTCCACACAAGGGATGGAAAATTCACATTGGATAGCGTGTGGTGCATACCAAAGAAAAATTGATCACGGTGGAGGGTTGAATGGTAGAAATCCGATTATCCAATTGCTATCTTGGTGGTATAGGATTATAATAGCAAATGAAGCTAAACTCTCTCAAAAGAGAGCAAATGAAAGTGCTGATGAATCGGCTACTGACATGATGGAATCATGTCATGTCACTAAAAGAGTGCATTATGAAGCCTCAAGTGCCAAAGAAAACCATGCCAAGTGGCTAGAAACAAGGCTTCGACAAGGCAGCAAATGGGTTCGAAGAGAGCTAAAATAGTAAGATGAACAATGTATTCAATGTGAATGCAATTCATAGTTTAAGAGAGAAAGAGAGAGTGTGCATCTATGTGAATAAGTCTTACCATTTAGGGTTAGGTTTCACTTTCTATCTTATTCATTGAGTTCTCACATCTCTTGTGCAGGAAAGATGGCTAGGTCTAAGGTAGTTGCAAATAAGCTTTTGCTCAGAACCTCATATCGTGTTCAGTCCCTTGGAGCATCTACTAGCTCAGATCCACCCCCTTCTTAACCTAACCCTCCTTCCTCAAGCCATCCTCACAAGGGTCCTCCGCAGCATCCCCACAAGAAACACAAGTGGAAGCCAGATACAGTGGCCTTGAGAGAAATTAGGAGGTGTCAACGCTCTTTTGATCTCATCATTCCGAAGGCGAGCTTCTCGAGACTTGTTCGCGAGATTGTGCAAGACCTCTATCGCACAGAAAGTAGGAGGTGGTTTTTGGCACAAGGTCAGGATAGACCTAATCGCTTCACAAAAGAATATCTTCATGCTCTATAGTGTGCTAGAGAGGCCTTTTTAGTTGATTTGATGTGACTGATGCTTAGTGTTGTGCAATACATGCGAAGTGCATCACTGTAACTCCCAAGGACTTCCAACTTGTAAGAAATCTTGAGGCAATGAAGGATGCATTCGTTCCAATGGAATGAACACAGTTTGTAATGTTATCTTTTTTGGCATAGTGTTATCCTTATGCATTGGACATATGACTATGTCCCATTGCAAAACTATTGTATGTGCCCTTAAAATATGAATTAAAATTGTATGCTTGTCCTTCGCTCTCAACTTTGACTGTGCATCTTTGCTGTATTTTCAATTCTTACTTACAGTTTTTGTTAGCACTATCGATTTCAATAGGAAAAACATGCAAAAATTTGCCATTTCTTGTTGCAGACTTTACTCCTGATGCCTCTGTATAGTCTATGTGGTGCGAAGTTTCTAAGGGCCGATAGTCACGATGTTGATTTCTAAACTATCAATCCATCCATAATTTTGATATTGGATAATTTTAAAATACTAAAGTATATCATAATGCGACGAAACTTCACATATGCACTCATTAGGTGGCCAAGAGCCCAAAATAATAATAATAATAATACCTATAGACCCCTGGTCCGAAGTTTGGCGTCTGGAGAAGTTTCATCGTATTCCGATAAAAGGTTATGGATTTATGATCACACGATGGACAATGCGTATGAAGCTACGTTAACCTAGTTTTGGGGTTTAAATGGGTTAAAAGTTCATTCTTTTTCTCATTTTCACATCTTGCTTTCTTTTCTTCCTCCATTTTCACATCCCCAACCTCTGTCCCTTCTCCATCTTGCCCTCCTCGAGCTTGCATGGCACTCATTAAGCAAGCATGTCACTATTTCGGCCTCGAAAAGACCTCACGCCAAGGCCCGCCACCTGGATCACAAGAGGTGGAGCCTCCTCTAGTGCAGTAACAGGTGCTCCCCATAGCGCACAAGGACCACCACAGAAGAAGAGGAGATGGAAACCTGGCACTATCGCCCTTCGAGAGATAAGGAGAATCCAACGCAGATATGAGCTTCTCATCCCGAAAAGTTCTTTTCATAAGGTTGTTCGAAAAATCATGCAAGACTTGGAGCTAAAAGGGATGGGAAGATTTTGGGCACGAGTGCAGGATGGCCCACCAATAGGAAGGTGGACTGCTGCAGCTATGGAGGCCCTACAAATAGAGGGGTTTCTCGTCGACTTGTTCCATGATACACAGCTTGCAAACATCCATGCAAAGCATGTCACAATCATAGATAAAGATATGAACTTTATTATTCGGCTTCGATACGGCAAGGGGACTCCGCCATAGGTTACTAGATTAATGGTGCAAGGTTTTGTAATGAGTGTTATAGCACCATAGCATCTTGGAAGGCCAAAAAATTTTGCATACTCTACCAGATTGGAATATTTATTTATATATATATAATATCTCATGCGATATGTACTAAATTCAAATAATTGAGTAAAGTTGTTTTGTTTTGTTTCTTTAAACGCACGACTCTTAATTTTTGTTTAACATACAAACGTATCGAAGTAGTAATATGTACGAATACAAGTTATGTTATTGCTTATGCACAATCGAAAGTGCAATACTATGCGTTGAATTATGTTAATGTATGCGAATGCATCATTCACGTACCACACATTATCGTCACACTTACACAATGGCAAGTGCAGTACTATGTGTTGAACTATGTTAACGTATGCGAATGCGTCATTCATGTACCACACATTATCGTCACACTTATACGAATCACAAATTTATTTAATATTTATTTATAGGGACAAAGTAAAATTATCTTATATTCATCAAGAAAAATACATGTGATGGCTGCTAGTGATGGTAGATGCAAAAATTTGATAGCTAACAAGAACTCTCAATTGTTCCTTGGCTTTTTCATCGATGGAGAGGAGGGGCCAACTTTCGATGAAAACATAAGTTCCTTCTTTGCTTCAAAAATGATGTGCTCCCCCTTTAGCTCTTTCTCCAGGAGAAGCGGATCTGACACTTTGGCAAGGTCATCTAATGTAGCAAGCACACATATTGCTCCACCACGTGTTTGGTCAAACTAGTAAAGAAGCTTTGACTGCTTGATTAGCACCACCTTCTCCAAGCTCGATATTATAGGTATCGCTTGAAAATGTCCAAAATTGGTCAAAACTTGAATTTTCATGATTATGTCTTGCCCTCCTGGTGAGCACTTCTTATGAAAGACCACCAAGTCTGCAACAAGGTTGCCAATGTACTCCTTCATAGCTAAATCCTTCCATCGATCCGCATGTCGAGCTCCTCCTTGCCTTGATGCAAACTCATCTATATACAATATGTCTTGAAGACAAAGTCAAATAAAACAATATATTTAGCGACTAATCTAGAGTTATTAGAAAGTGATAAAACTTGACGGTAGGGTTTGTCGGGTCCCCCGAAGTCCATCGGTGAAATCTTGGCAAAAAATGATGTCTACAGCTGCCTTGTTCAAAGTCTGGCATCTAAAAGTGACCCAGATACCAGACTTCAGACAGGGCAGCTGCTGCAGAAATCATTTTTGGCCAAGATTTCACTAGTGGACTCCAGGGGACCCGACACACCCTAGCATCAAGTTTCATCGCATAAAAATGTATGGTAGTTAGAAATCTCACCTTCTCCATATCATCTTGTATCTTCATTTCCTCGTGTGTCAGCAAGGCACCTCTTTGGGCAAAGGGATCTACAAACTCCTTGGTAGAAAGCTGGGGCCTTGGTCCGAACAAATCATGCTATAGTGCTTCAAATTCAGCATCCGGTACAAGGTAATCTTCTTCAACTGAGGTGATATGCTCCTGTGCTGCTATGATGGCACTCACTATATGTAAGCTTGTGCCATCATATCTTCCTATCTCTACCATCGTTGGATGCACATCCATGTAATCATAATCTATCAAGTCTTCCATCAAATCCCTAACTAGGATGGAAAACAACTCTCCATCCTTCATTTCCAATTATTGCAGCATATCTGATAGGAGCAAGTATTGTACACCATCTACTTCAATGGGCGTCAAGGAGGCAAGGTTGGGTTTGTCGACTTGTGGTTGTTTTGAAGAAGATGGCACCATGAGAGCCAACCCTTGCTCTACCACCACCCGATGTTCCTCTTCAACATTTATGAGATCTTCAATCAGCTCTTCTTCCATGTATGTGATAGCAACAACCTGTGGAGTTGTATCTTCATCGCTCTCCTCCTCTAGGGGTGTATCCAATGCAAGGAGGTAAATTGCCAATGCGCAATCACACTCCACAAGATCCAAAGGTGACGTACCTGGTGCACTGCCCATGGGAACAGTGCATACTTTGTGCAAAGGATCCACATGGGCCAGACACCTATTCACCACTTTTTGGTGATTCTTCCCTGCCTGAAATACCATGAGCTATTCGAGAGGCACCAAGTCATGTCGAATCCCTCGATGGAGTATGTGTAGGTAGCAATGGTGCTCACAAAGTCTTCCAAAACCTGAAGGGGGGATCCAGCAATGAGAGCATGCTTTCAAGGTTGAAGTTCTTAGACAAAACCTGGAATATATCGTCACCCTGGTCGACAGAGATAGTCTCGTGGATCCACTCATCAAAGTGTGTGCGAGCATCCATCGTAGCAGGTAGGAGAGATGTGGTGGATATAAAGAGATGAAGAGAGAAAGTGTGAAATGAAACAATGAAACAAGAACTAAACTAGTTCTACCTTAAATACCTTAAGTTTTAAACCATAAAGGGTTGTTCGCATACGATATTTAGTTATGTCTTTACTTACGTCTTTGTAAAGTTTACATGCATATGTAAATGTGTTGATGTGGAAAGTGTATAGAAAGTGTATAATTTTACATAAATACCATAATTTTTAAATATTGCAAGTTTGCAAGCGACAATATTCTATTGGCCAAAAAATCCAAAGATTTATAGGTGATATTACAACTTGTGGTGTTGGGATTTTTAGGGAGACTCTACAATTTCTAAAATATGTGGAGCCACACACTTTCCACTGATAACAGTATCCTCAGCTTAGCTTTGAATTTTCCTGCCATCTAGTTTAAAATAGAAGCTAACAGGAGGATTCTGCATTAACATTGTAATTTCCTAGTGCATTATACTCAAGGACCAATCATCCTCCATTTGCAACACTTGGTGCTCGCGATCCTCACAAATGACAGTAACATCCACAGCTACACTTTACGCATGCCTTGATCAAGGCACAACCATTTACCCTTGAGCATCCTCCATCTACGATACTTGAACACTAAGCATAAAGTCTGTCATGTGACAAAGTACCTATAATTGGAAAGGAAAGTTAGCCGATTCATCCCAAAGTAAGGTAATAGTCAACTAAGAGAGAAAAATCTTACCTGAAAGCCATGTCCCTTGTTGTGACTCGACACTCCACTGTGTTAGGACTGTGAGTTATTTCTTATGTCCAATATTTGCCTAGAATCTTTGTTACATAATCCTCTGATGCACTTTTTATGACGCACGTGCTTTTGGCACGTCTCAAACCCTTACATTCCTTGAACATGTGTGCAAAAATTTCAATCGTTATGAACTAGCTTAGATGTACATTCTTTGAGCCGATGCTTGTCTTCACAGAATTCAATATGTCTGCTGAAATTTTTGTGCTACACATGTGCAAAATGTCGCTAGTACAGAATGGCCATTCTATGCTATTGAGATTCGATATGTGCATAGACTCAAGGGTTCCATATTCTCAACTCCCCTTAGGCAATATGCACTTGGAGTCATAGAAAAAAACAAGGTCCTCTACGAGCTGCTTAGTTGTATGCCCCTCAAAGAGCAATCTACCAATTTCGAGGTGGTAACACTTAAAAGAACTAGTGAAACTCTTAATATTTTGCCACTCACGGCAATTTGAAGGGTATACTTCTATAAATGCAAGACAAGTTGTTTCATAGGTATCATGAAATTTCTCATTCTCAATGAGTTTCAAATACTTACTGTTTGCAATGTTTTGTTGAAAGGGCACAGTGGGCACAATATGTATTTGTTTTTGCATGAATACATGTTGTACAAAGGCCTCTGTTACAAGGTGAAAATCAACATTCCTTTGTTTGAGAGCTAAAAGTTTACCCTTCTAGTGCTTCGATACATCTGCAATTGTAGATGCTTTCACCCTAAAAGATCCCTTTATACTTGAACACATATGTACCCAAGACGAGCAATGATACGTATCAGTGATCCAATTCCCTTCTTCATCTTTTCTGTTACATACTTCTATCGAGAGAATGCTTATTCTTCTCTCATACATTATAACCTATGCATTAGATGTAAAGAATTATATATTAACCCCTAAATAATAAGCATTTTAAGTATGTCTAGTAATCACCAATATGCCATACAAATCAACATGGCATTAAGAGATGTTTACACTTTTGTAAACAAACACAAACATCGATATCAAAACGCATGTGGATATATACATCGATACAAAGTATAGATTCAATTTCAAGGCATCACTTTAATCATACCATTTACATGAAATATAATGAAAAGAATAGCACAAGAATACTCAGAGAATTTTTTCAAAATAAATTCTATTATAATGAAGAGGAGTCTGATTTGACTCAATACATTATATAAAATGTGGGTATTATAGAGTAGTTGTTACAAGGATAGCAGCCACATGGCATGCAAATCTTAATAGGCACATTGGATTGACACTTGAGATATTCTAAGACTCAGCACATTGTGTGTTATATGGATGATATGATACAAGAGTTTTATGGATCATTGCCAATTGGCATGGAGATCCAAATGGACACATAGGACCAATAAAGCAAAGGATTTTTGAACCATCAACTTTCAACATATTCATATCATCCAGCACAAAGGAATCATTCGCCACATCAAAATAG
Source organism: Lygodium microphyllum (assembly GCF_053477565.2). Lineage (NCBI taxonomy): Eukaryota > Viridiplantae > Streptophyta > Polypodiopsida > Schizaeales > Lygodiaceae > Lygodium > Lygodium microphyllum. Next base: position 57,804,914 of record NC_141146.1, read on the forward strand.
TTGATCGAGAATTATATGCTTCACCTAAACCTTGTACAATACCTACATGAATGCTTTTTAACAAAAATACTTTCATGAATCCCTTTTAGCAAAAAATATCTAGATAACTGCATGAATAGAAGCAATACAAAACAGGGCCAATTTACCTATAAGATGATCTTCTCTGAAGATAAGATTGAATCGTTGCTAATCAAAACCCATTGCAAATGATGGACATAAGAAAACATCAATCCCATCAAATATAAAAGTCATTAATTAAATGAATAAATTTTGGCACCACAAAATATGGTAGATTTACATGTAAATTGGGCTACAAAATCTCTCCTCTACCTTGTGTTAAGTGTTGCAACAACAATTGATCCATAAGTTAGAACTAGCATCAAACCCTATTGTAAAGATAGTAGGAAAGGGATAATGCAGAGAGGAAGAAAGAGAGAGTCTGTGAGGACACGGGTGAGAGAAAGAAATGAGCACCTATCCAATCTTGCCCGAATTGATCTCTGCAAAAGACAATAGCAAGAGTTAGTATTTACATGAAGGTATACTGAAAAAACAGTAGAAAAGAGGAAACACAGAGAGAGAAAGAGAGAGAGAGAGAGAGAGATGAGCATTTATGCAATGTCACCCAAAATGATATCTGCAATAAAACAACAACAAGGGTTAGAACTAACATTATGTTGTATTAAAAATACATCCGCAAAAAAAACCAAACAAAGAGAGAGATTAACACCTTTGCATCTTGCTCCAAATAAACTCTGTAAGAAAACAACAATTAGAACCAACATCAAATTCTATTGAAAACACAACATAAAAGAGAAACAACACATAGAGAGGGGGGGAAGAGAGAGAGAGAGAGAGAGAGAGAGAGAGAGAGAGAGAGAGATGAGCACCTCTGTCTCCTACCCCAAACAACCTTCGCAATAAAATAACAATAATAGTAAGAAACAGCATCAAACCCTATTGAAAAAATAGCAAACAAGAGAAAATGCAAAGAGAGATAGGCACCTGTATTTTTCCCAAAATCTTGAGCTGCATGGAGAAGAAAGTGCAGAGGTAACTGGAACGCTCAAACCCCTAATTACTCTTAGTAGGGAATAGAGACGAAAATTCACGAGTATAGAGAAGAGTGGGAAAGTGATATGTTGCTCAACTTTTGGGTCAAAATGATTTCATGAGAGGAAAAAAACCAAAAAAATGGGGGAAATAAGAGGTGAGAGAAACTCAAATTTTGTGTATTGTTCATTCTCCCTTTTTTTAAATCCCCTACTATCCCTTTTTTTAATAGAAAACCCAAGATTTGGAGAGAGAAGATTCACCCTCCATGGATGTCAACATCTAGCCTTCCTATTGGACAATCTAAAAGGCCCACATCTTAAACTATATTATTTTTAAGGGCCCATTTATGAGTTCATTTTTTTCCTATTACTACTAGCAAAATGCCCAACTCTAGCACTGATGATACCCCTTAGATCTCAAGTGTATCTAGTAGCACAACAACCGCAACAACCTCCAAACCCATCGAATGTGAAACCAAGCTCCAACCTAAAAGAGTAACCCAAACTGTGAGACTATTAGTTGTTGCTGAACTCTCTAGTCTTGTTAAGCCTCAACCACCCACTGGCCTTCAACCCTCTTATGAGCGATGATAAATTCTCACCTTGGCTATGGACTTAGCTAAAAATATTGGGGACGACTTGGTTTCTTGCCTTCAATTCTTAGACGCTACCTTCATGACATTGGCTAAAAGCTACGATTTACTAGACTTAGACCTCTTGCAAGAACCTATAGCAACGGAAGTATAAATACTCCCTTGCTCTTGGGAGAAGTTAGAATTCGTATTCATTATAGCTTCCAAGGCAGTTGAGGAGTTGATTGCAACAGATTTATCCAAGGAACAATAATCAAAAAAACGTCTCATTATGTCGTATAGCAAGAACACGATCAAGGCCACACACCAAGAAATTGAGAACTTGCAACAGCTTACTAACAACAACCCCCCCTACTTACAGCAATGGTACGCTCTACAACTGCAATGGGAGATAGACAGATGCCAAATAATGACAAATGTGGAGCAATGACACGCAATCAAGGCATCGGAGTACAATCCCACACATGTAGCCCCAACTTCATATAGAATATTGACCACCCTCTGTAATCGACCCGTCGAAGAACACATTACAAGACATCCTTATTTAGATTGCATCCTCACTGAGGAGGAATTGCATGTTGCTAGCCGATTGGACTCCGATGACTTCTTACTTGACGTCCTCGCTTACATTACATATGTAGGCATCCACCCTTTCGATTTAGATGGCTATGCTAATTTAGAATATAATCCAAATTTCTATGTCTAGCTCATGCAAAAGTAGAACACTAAGATGATTTGTTGAAGGCCCTTTGTCCTCTAACCCTTTAATCCTAGGAAGGATTCTTCTCATTTCAGGGGGCAAAGGGTAAGGTCAATCAAACCAAAAACATAAGGAAAATAATTTACTTTTTATAAAGCACACATTGCAAGAGTAGGATAAAACAACTTGTAGTTGAGGAAAATATCAATAAAAGTGAAAACAATAGACCACTGGGAGGAAAAAGTATACTTCTACACTCAAACATTTCAGTTCGGCAAGTATGTAGTCATTTCTCTTGCTTGTAATTATTCTGAAAAACACTAATGGTGAATATGGCTTCATGACAAGCACCCATCATGGCAGGCCAAGAAAAGCCAGCAAGCTTCCTTTTTCTAAGGAAGAATAAGCAAAATACGGGCTTTCGGTGGAAATAAGAGCCTTCAACCAGTTCAAATTCTGGCATATCTTCAACCTAAAAGACGTGGCCTTGAAGAATGGGCAATGAGGCAAATCATTAAGCAATGCAATCTACAGAAATATGTGGAAGTAGTGAGCTGGGGGGTGGACTACTTCCACTATGCAGAGTTCCTAAGGACTTTCCATAGAAACTGCGGCACCATAACTGTGCATGAGAGAGAGGAAACTCGCCAAGTGCAGATTGAATTGGCCCCAAATCTTGTGGAAAAGGAATTAGGCCCGGCAAACAAAGTAGAAAGGAAGCCAAAAAGAGATGTATATGCCTTGCTAGGGATGGACAAGGTAAAGGTCCACACCAACGATGACATTAGCTTGTTAGATATTCCTAACCCCGAAATCCAACTCCAAGCCAAGATGGTGCATGCATTGTTTTCTAGCCAAATATACAACACCATAATGAGCCCCATCAACATTCCCCTACTAGAGAGTGTCACAGCAAGATCGCTTGATGAGGTGAACCTTGTCAAGAATCGTGTGGTGGAGGGACTTGCTTAAGCTGCTACGCCAAACACACATTATATACACAAGAGGAAGCTCACTCAAGAACACAATAAGAGAGATGGAGGCCAAAACGTTTTCTTGCTGATTTTTTCTTCTTCTTCCACGCACTATACAATGTACACAAAGTATAGATAAGATACAACATAAAGGAAATTGGCTTACTAAGTCAAATAATGCATAACAGACTATACTAATTGATTAGTGATATATCTTTGCCAATTGTAGGTAGATGTAACAAGCTAATTATAATAAGTGATAAGTCGGTGGCCATGTGAGTATCATAATGACCACCAACATGCTAAGTGTAGACGTGCGGACCCATCTAGCCAGGCGGTTCATCATCAATATCTGCACGTGTTGAGCTTGCCATCTCAACACTCCCCCTCAAGCTCAACTCTATCTCTGCAACTCCAAGTAAGCTTTGGAACTTTTGAAGCTTCTCTGCACCTAATGCCTTTGTGAAAATGTCAGCTATCTAATCCTGTGTGCTGACATATACCAAGTCAATCTCTCATGCAAGTACCTTCTCTCTCATAAAGTGGTAGGGTACCTCAAAGTATTTTGTCCTAGCATGGAACACTGGATTCCTAGCTAACTATATGATGCTCATGTTATCACAATGAATGACAACTAGAACATCTCCCTGCACATCCAAATCACCTAATAGCTTTTGCAGCCATACCACCTCACATGTTGCCATAGCAACACCTCTATACTCAACCTCTGTACTCGATAAAGCAACTGTAGGTTATTTTTATTGCTCCATGTAACTACTACACTACCAAGGGAAAACATGAATCCACTAGTAGATCTTCTATCTCACATGCTACCATCCCAATCTGCATCTATGTATCCAAAGACCTGTACATCCCTACCTGCCTCATAAAAAATTCCATAATGTAAAGTGCACTTTACATATCTCAATATATGTCTAACTACATCCAAATGAGGCTTTCTAGGCATCTACATAAGCTGACTAACAAGGCCAACAGCATAGCTCAAGTTTAGCTTTGTGATAGTCATGTAAATCAAACTTCCTACCATCCTCCTGAACATAGTAGGGTCTTCTATCTCATCCCCAACATTGACACTCAACTTCACATCTTGGTCCAATGGTACTGAAAGAGGCTTAATGTTGTCATACCATACTTGGATAACATATCCAAGCCATACTTCCTTTGTGATAGCCATATACCATCATCACATCTGATCACCTCAATACCAAGAAAGTATCTCAGCTCACCCAAATCCTTCATCTCAAATTTCTTCTTCAAGAAGTCCTTAACTTCAACAATCCCATTATCACTGTCACCTGTAATAATCAAGTCATCCACATAGATGACTATGATGACCAAACTTGCATCTCCCTTTCTCACATAAAGTGAGTGATTGACATTAGAAATACAAAATCCAATATTGACAAGATACTCTCTAACCTTGTTAGACCAAGCTCTAGGTGCTTGCTTCAACCCATAGAGCACCCTATTTAACCTGCACATATATATGGGATGCTCTAAATCCTCATAATCTATTGGCTGCTCCATATACACTTCTTCTTGCAATTCACCATGCAAGAAGGCATTCTTAACATCCATTTGCTGCAAACTCCAACCTTTGGCTCCTACCAAGGCAATCACACACCTAACAGTTGCCATCCTAGCAGCTGGACTTAATGTCTCTTCATAATCTATGCCATATGTTTGAGCATAGCCTTTTGCAACTAGCTTAGCCTTATACCGGATAATTGAACCATCTGCATTATGCTTAACTTTGTAAACCCACTTACATCCAATAGCTTTCTTACCCTTAGGCAAGGGTACCAAATCCCAAGTCTTATTGGCTTCTAATAGAGCCATCTCCTCATCTATTGTTGCATCCCAATGAGCATGACTAATAGCATTTTCAAAATAAGTGGGCTCAACATCCTCAACTAGTTTTATCATATAAGCATAATGGTGAGCTGCATAACCTTCAAAGCAAAATCTTTTAACAAGGTATCTCACCCTCCTAGACTTGCGTAGCACTGGATCACTCAATGGAGCCTTTACATTACTATGAGCTCTTCGTAAACCTGTTGTCTTAACTGAAGGAATACCAAGCTCATTATCCAAACTCTCTGAACTACTAGAATCTCTATCAAATCCCAAATGACTAGTAGATGCATCATTACCATCTAGTGCTTCCTTCATTCCTTTGTCTTTGCCTACAACACCTATAGATACACCTGAAGATGTGGGGCTACTCCATAATCTCCCAGACCAAGGGCTCACTGTAGGTGTAGTACCAGATGATGTTTCTAGTCCACTAAGACTTCATGATTCTTGCTTTTCTTTCTGCACATAGCTATCATGATCATTATCATCATCTAATACATCACTAGCAGGTGCATACCAACTATTTATCTCATCAGAAATAACATCCCTGCTCACTCGGAACTCACCTGTGATAGGGTTATAACAATTATACCCTTTCTGCTCTAAAGAGTATCCAATACAAATACATTTTTCAGCCTTTGGATCAAGCTTCTTCCATAGCTCATCTGGCACATGAACATATGCAACACATCCAAATACCTTCAAGTGTGATACATTAGGTGCCTTGGTAGTAAAGCATTCTTCACGAGTCATACCATGAACTGCAGCTGTGGGGGTTCTATTCATAATATAGACAGTAGTATGGATAGCTTCAAACCAAAAATGTTTTGGCATATTCTTTTCAGTCATTAAAACTCGTGCAACTTCTACAATATGCCTTATTTTTCTTTATGTAACCCCATTTTGTTATGGGGTATACCTGCAAATAAATTGTATTTTTATCCCATGAGTCCTCAAGAAGCCAGTAAACTCATTAGAGAGGTACTCTCCCCCTCCACCTAATCTCAAGCACTTCACTTTCAAGCATGTTTATGTTTCAACAACTTCCTTGAAAGAATTGAAGTGCTCAAATACATCACTCTTTTCTTTCACAAAATATACCCATACCTTCCTTGAACAATCATCAATAAATGTTACAAAGTATTTGTTACCACCAAGAGATATATTATGTGTAGACCCCCAAACATCTATATGCACTACATCAAGTATATTTTTGCTCACTTCTCTATCATGTGAGAAGGGTTGACTTTCCGGCTTACCAAACTGGCATGCTTCACATACTTTATGCAATTCTGCAACTCTAAAGGAAGGCAACCCTGTAACCAATCCTCTGGAGACTGCATTAATTTCAACCTTTGCACATTTGCATGTCCAATACATTTATGCCATATTTCAATATCTGCAACTACTCCTTTTCCTTTAGTATACATAGCAACATCCATTACAGGAATTCTAGCATCTAAAGTGAACATACGACCAACTCTACTTCCTTTTGCGACCAACCTGCACTTATTATTAAAGTCTTCTACAAAAAAACCTTTTGCATTGAATCAGACCTACAACCCCTACTCTACCATTTGGCCAACATATACTAGATTCTTTGTGATTGATGGCACATGTAATATATATGTCAGACTCCTTGTCTAGTCATCATGCAAGGACAAGGGAACCTTTCCAATGTGCGAAATTGGGTGGCATGAATCATCACCCATCTACACATAACTTGGATTTTGTAAGTTTTGCATATCTCCAAACCATTCAACATGACTGGTCATATGATTAGATGCACTTGAATCGACATACCATACATCATCATATGTCCCCTTTCCTGTAACTGCATTCATCATATGCTACATAACAAACAAGTACTCATTTTTGTCTTCATTCTATCATGAATACAATGCATAGTTTCCTTGCTGTAATTTACCAGTGCAAATATCATCCTTCTTAGCATAACAATGGGCTGTAATATGACCTGTCTTGCCACAATAATGGCAAATAATAGCAGAATATCTAGAACCTCTATTCTACCATCCACTTCTTCCTCTAGAGCTCCCCCTACCTCTAAAGTTTCCTTGACCTCCTGAGACCTGCATTTCACCAAATTGTTGATTGAACCTGTTTTGCTGGTTATCGCCAGCACGTCCCATACCACGGCCTCTCAAAGAGGATCTACCACGTCCCTTCATAAACTTGAGTAAAATGCTTGGACCTATTTACCATTTCTTTCAGACGAGTCCCCCTGCATATTAATCTCTTCGGTAATCATGAGAGACACCAACTCATCAAAATATGGAAATGGCTTCTTTACGTATACTGAAGTAACAAATGTTTTCCATGCCTTCTCATTATTGAGTCTACTCAAAGTGGATGAAACTAAATCATCATCATTAGGCATTGCATCAATCACTGCTAAAGCATGTTGTGGGAGCTTTCGCTCAACCGCCAAGACCCATTGACCACTTATTGTTTCAAGCGTTCCAAGCCGAGCGACCATGGCTACCTCTCACATAGCCGATGCGCAATGCCTACCTTATGGGTGTAGTGAGCTTAGCTCCATGCCGATCGAGTTACCTCCTCTCTCGCCTACTCTGGTAGCTCCACGATCCAAGTGCAAGCTTCAAGCAAGCTCCACGCTCCAAGCTCCATAGCCACGAGCAAGACAAGAGAAGAGAAGAGAAGAGAAGAAGAGAGGAGAATATGGAGAGCTTCTCCTCCCCTGTCCCTCACCCTCACACACTCACTCCCTCACACTCTCACACTCCCTCTCTCAAGCACAAGCTCAAGTAAGCAAGAACAAAAAGAAGAAGAAGAAGAGAAGAGCCACTTTTGGCCACACACAAGAATGAGCTTCTCATTCACTTTTCAACTTTATATACAAAACCCTAAATCCCTTTTGGGAGGTCATCCCCTTATCCTCTTTTTTACATGGCCGGCCATGGCCTACTAGGCCCTTTTCCCCATTGTCCTTCTATCTTTCTAGCTTCCTTTCCATCGCCTGTCTACATTTACAAATTGCGGGGGTGAGAGTCCTGCGCTCCTTAAATTAAATCATGATGTGCTTGCGCTCTTTTACAAAAGTATTGACTTGCGCTTTTCCTTGTGCGTCTTTTTCCCTTATTTAGGACTTTTCTACGCTTCTTGTGTTTCTAGATTTTTATTAGCGTGCCTTCGTCTTCCGTTTTACTTTTACCTTGGCCTTGCCTTCTGCTTCAGCTTTTCTGGATTTTCCACCTTTGTTCGTTTGAGGGTTAACATTACCCCCCTCCTAGACGAGTGCCAGTCCCATGGCACTCACCGTCGTAGGTAGCAGGCTTTGGCATGCATTGAAGATGTGGGTGAAAGGGACATCAATGGTTGCCGTGGAGGAGCATTGGTGCTGGTGCGGAGGAAGGTCTTTGGGGGCATGTTGGTGGCCTAGGTGGCTGGTGATAGGGTTGTTGGAGTTGGTGGTAGGATTGTTCTTTGTTGGGGATTGCACTGATGGCCAGCACAAGTGTTGGTTTGTTGGGGATTCCGCACATGATGATTCTTGGCGGGCTTGCAGGATGATAAAGGATAAGAGTTTAGAGTTGGGTGTCGATGAAGAGCGAACAACACTTTCGTTGGAGTCTTCAATACCTGCAATTGAAAACCTCTCATAGGTGGTCTCTCCCTAAGGGTAGTGCTAGTCTTCTCTATTGTGCACAAGACATAGTTCAATTAGTTTAGGAGACAGGTCGAACTCTAAGCAAGCTGAGAGTATTATCTTGCACTTAAGGACCCAAACAGTGTATATATTTCGGTGTAAATATTATGTGAGTGCTCGTGCATACTTAGATATTACGTAGTTAGAAGACGGCGGCTGGTTTCTCGTAACAATGTGTGGATGAAGCAAAGTTGTCCATATTGAGAAGAAGTACATGTGAAGGTGTATGCGACATCCTTTGCATTGTGACTGCACGACGTAGCATAATTGAACACAGGGACACTGCACTTTCGATATAGCTGGGAGCTATTGGACTTGCTTGATAAGAACGGTGTACTTTTCATGGCCATTTGTGCAATGCTTACCACAATTGATTGCAATGGTATTAAGGCAGAGTGCAAGAGGGAATCATACAAATGGGTCAGGGCGACAAGTCTATCCATAGGCGAGACAAGCTCCCTAGGTATGTCCTGCCCTTGATGTGCCCTGAACAATTTTGGGTGATGCTAAAGGGCTAGGGGACTAGGGACGGAGCCAGTTGACCAAGGTCATTAGACGTGCCTAATTTGAGGACCCCTAGGTGCTGTGATGTGATCATGGGTGCTTCGTATATTTTTCTTTCTCTTTTTTTTCTTCTTCTTTTTTATTCTCTTTCTTTTTTTCTTTTTTCTTTTTCTTCTTTTTTTTGTGTGGACTTACCTGAGTACAACCATTGCAATATGTTGAGGCTATCACTCTTTTAGTGGGTTGGGAAATGTCAAGGTTCGAAGGCTCAGGAAATGGATATTACAGTGATGAGTGTGTCCTAGCCTCGTTGTTAGAGAAATAGTTGTTGAGATGGGAAGATACACATGAGATATTGCAACCCTCTTTGGAACGTTTGATATCGGTACAACTGGGGTAACAGCTGCCGTGAGTGCCCAGCGTAGAATGTAACCAAGAAAGATAAAGTGGTTAAGCTCATGCTTTGGGCCATGCAACGTGGGCACTCGCAAGGGTGATTTTCGCTTTCAGCGGCGTGGCTTTGTCGTGGCTCTTTGTGGGATTGGCAGTCTTGTGGTGTCTTGGGTATTGAGCACTTTCGCACAAAGACCTACATCATCCTGCATCCACTTGTCACTTCATCAGAGTACATGCATGGCTCATGCCACAACTATAATAAACCAGTACAACACAAGGAGACATCACTTATCTGAATTTCATGGTGTTGACTTAGATACTTATCACATGCGCTTGATTATCTTTTTCTTTTGCTAAAGACGTGAAACATAGTAAACGCAGATATGAAAAGTTTGTACAATTGGGAACATGTCAGTACGTAACTCTTTAGAGACAAAAAGTCATGGCCAGGTAGCATTTGATAAGCCTTTTACATAACATGGGGCTACTCTATTTGTACGAGGCGGGGCGAGTTCAGGAGGTCGGGTGACTGAGGCTTTACTGATGAGGGACTCCTGTGAGATGGGGCAGGGAAGATGTTGCCCGGGACCTGAATGGTGTAGTCCTTGGCCGCAACTATTTCCAAAATACTTTTGAACAATGCATCAAATTCCTACTTGTCTCGAGTTGCTCTCTCCTCTTTCGAGCACCTGGTGCCCGAGCATCTGTTGGGGGCCCGCACGATCGGTGTTGCCACGCCTTGTGTGCTCCCTTGAGCTTCTATTCCCCTAGCCTGGGAATTTTTTGACCTACATTCGAGGCGGTATTTCTTGGGGCCTCGTTTCTTTGCATACCTTTTGAGGCTAGGTACGTAGCGTTCCGGTAGAGGAGCTTGTGATGCATGCTCCCTTCGACGATGGATAGCGTCTTTGCAAGCTAGCTGCACTGGGTGCTCCATGTCTGCTATCGTAGGGGGACCTGCAAAATGCGAACCAAAGATTAGGCCTTGAGGCAGGATAAAACTATTCACATGGAAGGGATTATACATTGAGTTATCAAGCACACATGACGAGAAGGGGAGAGGTGAGGCATGCAGTGTTTGTTGTAGAAGGATGGCCCCTATGATGATGTTTATTTGGCCGCCAGCCATTAGCAGATCTTGGCTTAGGCTAAGTTGCGTGGACTGGTTGTCATGGAGTGGGGCAGGGCTCATCCTCGAAAGGATAGACCGAAAAGGGGGAAAGGTGTATAGAAAGGGACGGAACCCTGTCTACACCATAAGAGATGTTGGTCAAGGCTTCCTATGTCAGTAATGAGGGTTGCATGCCCTCCCCTTGGAGGCAGGAATGGTCACACAACTTCTAAATGTGTGGTGAGAGGAGGCCCTGAGGAGCTTAGCCTGTCAAACCCAACTCTTCTCCCTGCACTTGACTATCATTGCTTGTGTGTGTTGATATTGTCTATGCAGGGTAACAAAAGTCATTGTTTATTTATATACATATTTACGAATCCATGTCACTTCACGAGGATAAAAGCCAATTGTAGAACTCTAGATTATACTGGAGTGTGGCACATGCATCCAGTACTCGTGACAGCTTACTCAATACCGATAGATATTTTACAACATCGACTAGCATGGAACCTTGTCTGAGTCTACTGGCAACATGTAACTCCTCCTCAGTGAGAACCTTATCAGACAGAGAGTTCTCTTGGCTAGTTTTAGCTAAGTCCGTACCCAAAATGGTAGTCAGCTCTCGAAAGGAAGTTGGTGCCACATAGGTTGGGTCTCTTTGAGACCGCCATTTGGCCAATCGCTCTTCTGATACTGTCATAATCTGGGCTCCTAGTTTGGCCATTGCAACACGGTTTTCAAACCAACGTTGTTCAAATTGACTTCGACCCTCTGATTGTCACTTTAGTTGCTCTATCTCTAAGAGATTTGGTTGGCAAAGCACATCATTGAATGTCACATTTAAGCGTAGTTCGTCGGCTTCCTAGTCAGAGATGAGTCGCATGCATTCATATAGGAGCCTATTATAGTGCTCGTCAAGATGTTCTTGCTCTTCCCAAGATAAGGGAAATGGCAAGTATTCTTCAAGCTACTTTAGGGAATGCGCCCATGTCTGCCAGGACATAGACACGTGCGAACACTTTGAGCTTAGCATCCAACTCGGTTAAGAATTATGCTACACTTCTACGTTCAACGAGGGCTTTCTTGGTTGCTATCTCATGCAAGGTTCTAGGAGTTTGCCTAGGCTTTAGCATAGCTGGGGGCTCAAGCCTGGATGAGCAAGATTAGTCAGCGCTAGGATTTCTTATGCTCTTGGGGTTTCCATGTTTCTCCTAAGCCTTTGTTATTGTGTCATGGTTCTCCTTGGATGTGACTAGTATAGATTTGTCACCTTGTTGTGACAGCGTTGTATCCACTCTTAACCGGTCAATGCGAGTTCTATTGTCGATGGATTGAGTGTTGCAAGCAACCATTGATGGTAATGACTGCTTTGATTTTCAATGCACACGGATGTGTCTAAGGTTTCACCGCTATTAGAAGAGGCATCAATGGGGTCATTGGTGGATGGACTCGATGCTTTATTCCTCAGCTCTCTAGTGCTCTTGGTGTCAATGTTCTTGGGGTCCACAACCACCTGTAACTGCTGTTGTTTTTTATGTTTTCTCCTCTTTTTCTTGGTCAGTGAAGGCGCATCTCTCAATGACTCAGGACCCTAGAGTAGGTCAACCGTTGATGTGCTTGGTTGGGCCTCATCATTCCCTTTCTCTAGTGTGTCCTTATGGGACATAGTCGTGGCCTGCTGAATAGCCTTGCTAGGTTGTGAGGGTACAACTGCCTCCCTTTTTTAAGAGTCTAGCTCTTCCCTTTTGTTTAACTCCTTCGGCCTAGACTTTAGGCGCTTTGGAAGTGCTGGAGTTGTCAATGAAGTTGGTTGCGACACCTCCTCCATAGGTAAACTACTAAGGACATGTTCCGCAAGGGGCATTGTCACGGCCAAGGGCGGTAGCAGCTAGTTCAATGGACTTGCTATTATTAGTGGATTGCGGTGTCAAGTCCTTAGGTCGATTGGAAGTGATTGTGTCCTTAGGTCGATTGGAAGTGATCGTGTCTTTTGTTGTCCTTAGAGCATTCACTTGCGTAGATCGAGTGAGCTAGCCATGGTGGATTGCACAGGCATATCCCTAGGTTGCCCTTAGAGCATTCACTTGTGTAGATCAAGTATCAGTTGAGCTAGCCACGGTGGATTGCACAGGCATATCCCTAGGTTGAGAGCTAAGGGTGGTATCATGTCCTGCCTCTTGGACATTTGGAAGCTCTAATGTAGGTAGAGATTGGGATTGAGTAGCCGCACTTGACGACTATTGTGCCTCCTGTGTCCATTTAGGGGAAGAGGGTGTAGGAGACTTGGGACTCCTAAGTGGCTTTGACACTGGCTGGGAGATTTGCTCGTGGCTGTTAGATGATTTTGCTATTTTCTTTGTTGAGCATTTAACCTTGCCATGAGCAATGTTGTGCCTATGATGCCTGCTATCCTCTTGGGTAATCAAAGGCTCCTTGGGCACTAGCGGCTTTTGCGTATCTTCAACGATTACATCTGATATCTGCTTGTCAAGCACGCTAGGCTGGGGATCTACCCTCCGACTGGTCCCATTTGGTTTCTTGATTTCGACCATAAGGGGCTCAATCACTCCAATGTTGTTGACTCGAGACTTGGTTTTTCATTTAGATCTCCTCCTACGCTTCTTTGCTCTTGATACGATCTGGCCTTCAGTCGACAAGGGAGGTTTAGCCAGGGGTTTTGGCACCCAAATCCATCGGTTACCTGTGTAATATCCTTGAGCACGTAGCAATGCTTTGGATATCCATCATGGCATTGTGTTGACCCTCCATCGATGCCTTCATCTATAGGGCTTGGGCTTCTTCTGGGATCTTCTACGGTATTTGTAAGTCCAAATCCCGTCCTTGGCATTGTCTCTTAACCTTCTTGTTTCAGGCATGGCCTCACTCACTGGTTCTCGTTGTTCGACATGTGCTTGTATCAACTCTTCCAACAAGTCCTTGCTCTTGTTGGCAGGATTGACTGTTATGTCAGCACCCTCCCTGCCTTTCCCTCGAGGTTCGATGAGGTCACCCTTGCTAAAGGTTGTGACTATCCTCACACCCGATAGTGTCAAGTGTATCCTCTGTGCTACATACTCAGTCTCACACTTGGTTGCCCTTTTGAAGGGTCTTTCCACGAGGGTTTCCTTCCCATAATTAGCACTATTTGGAGGAACATGAAATAGGATAGGCGAGTTTTTAGTTTCAATTGTCGCAAGGATTTTGCACTTCCCTATGAGTGCTTGTGGGTGTCCCCCATAAGGGCTTAGAGTTGCATTAGTCGGTGTGAGCTCTGGTTGGCCTAGTAGGGTCCATGATTCATTGGTCAAGATATTAAAATCTACTCCTTCATCAATCAGAGCATCGATAGTATGCTCTCTTTTCGCAATGAGTTTGACCCTAAGATAAGCAGGTGGTACTATGTCTTCATCTTTCGGGTCTTGGCTTGTAAATTTAAGCCTTCTGAAAAATGCCCTTAAGTCCCCAACTGCATGACCAGATGTGGATTCTCCACTGATGTCTTGGATCGTCAGTGCAGTGCTATTCAAGGAGCATCTATCATCAGGACTGTCATATCTAGTCATTCTCACTGTTGTAGCTCGATGCTGTTGCTTTCTGCTTTGACTAGATGCAGTCCGAATGCAACGCATATGTGTTTTTGCAGTGTGGCCTTTTTGCCCTTATTGGCTAGATTGGCCCATTGATGTTCTAGGGTCTCTGTTTCTCTCTGTTCGGGTACGGGCTTTTGGTTGCTCTTTTGCAAGTGAGAATCCATACTCGTGTAGAGCCATTACTACACTGGGTCCAATTTGGAGGATTGGTCATCACGACGTGTGTTTTCTCTCCAACCTACTTGGGGGAGGTGCGAGGGGGGTAGAGCCCCCTCTGCGGGGGTTCGGGGGGGCAATCCCCCCGGCCCGCAGGACCATTACGGTAAACACCATGCACAATTTGAAGGACCATTTATAGCCAAATTTTGAACTACTTGCTCTAAGTTTCAGCCCAGTGATGGATCTGTGATGTGCCTTTAGCTCTACGTAGCCTTTGGGGTCAATTTCGGGGTTTAGATGTGTCAAAATTTGTGTTCTAGATACTTGTCCGATTTTGACAGTTTTCTGTCCGATTCTCAGATGTCCGATTTTCAGGAGTCTGATTATCAGAATCGAACGTCCAATTTTGGGCTGGTTCGATCGGCCCAGTGGTCCGATTTTGGTCACGTCTGATTTCTGGAATCGGACATCCGATTTTGACAGGCGTCCGATTCTGAGCCGTCCAATTCCTTGTGTCCAATTTCCAGGGTCTGAGTGTCCGATTTTGAAGTCTAGTTTTCAGTGTGTCCGATTTTCAGGGTCCGAGTGTCCGATTTTCAGGGTCCTAGTGTCCGATTTTGAGACTGGGTTCGATTCTTGCAATGGTCCGATTCTGCAAATCGAGTAGGACAGGGTGGTCCGATTCTAGCAGTCGGACCGTCTAACCCCAAAATTGAATGGTCCGATTCTGGGAATCGGACGAACTAGTTCGATGGCGCGGACGATGGCCTGCGGGTTGCGTGCGATGCCTCAAGATCAACGCCTACTCCACGGAATCATCCCGTGCCTTCCAAGTAGGTGCAAAACAATAGAAGGAACTGCCATGCATACTTGGAATCAATGGACTTTTCTGCACTTGTTGTGTTTCTAGATTTTTATTGGTGCGCCTTCATCTTCCGTTTCACTTTTGCCTTGGCATTGTCTTCTGCTTCAGCTTTTCCAGATTTTCCACCTTTGTTCGTTTGAGGGTTAACACATGTGCAATGCTCCTCACTTCAACACATACTCATTGATAGGCATTTTCCCTTTCTTTAATGTATTCAACTCTTGCTTGAGTTGAATCTTTCGTGCCTTTATATTTATTGAAAACATGTTCTCAAAAATTCTCTTCATGTGAAGTTTCTGCATTCCTAATATGTCCTAGCATAATATTATCAATGACTGCAGATAGCCAGTACATTACCTTTTTGTCTTTTGCATTTCACTCTTTCCATGCCTTTAATTCATCTGCAGTTGGAGGGATACCCAGTTCTGGCTCCTTTTCTTCACCTGAAACAAACTCATAAAGGCTGTTTCCAATGAGGAACTTCATCACACTGAACTTCCATGAAGGGTAGTTGTTCTTATTGAGCTTCTCAATAATGGGATTTCCATTGTTCTCTGCCATTATCACAAAAAAGGATACAACACAGCAAGCTAGTCTTCTGTAGCCTTTCACAACAAGTGCACAACAATACACCAAGCAACCTTTTTCACTAATTGCTCAATAATACATGTAATTTGCAACCTGTTTATGTAGACAAACCTTATGTTTGCTTCCTAGAAAACACCTCAAAATTTTTAGATTCAAAATCTGTAATCTGTGCATCCACTTTCGATCAATACACCCAAAATCACAGTTACCCTAAAACTGTTGTCCGCAAACCTTGTCGCTATAAAATAGGGCATCAAATGGCCTCAGGTGCCCAAAAAAACTGCGGAACAACCCTAAAGGGCTATAGTATAGAATATAGAGTGCTCTGCTTGTACACCGAATCTCACAGCAATCTGATATTTTCACTCTACCCTGCTTCCAATGCCTCCACATGCACAATCCAAGAGAAAGAGTGGAAGAATGGGAGAGCTTATTACCCTTTGCTTGCTTGCTCGAACCTTGCTTCTTTTTCTTTACTTCAACCTTCAAAATCAGCCTCTCTCAGTGGTGTGGCTCTGATACCATGTCAAGAATCGCGTGGTGGAGGAACTTGCTTGAGCTACTACGCCAAACACACACTCTATACACAAGAGGAAGCGCACTCAAGAACACAAGAAGAGAGATGGAGGCCAAAACGTTTTCTTACTGATTTTTTCTTCTTCTTCCACACACTATACAATGTACACAAAGTATAGATAAGACACAACATAAAGAAAAGTAGCCTACTAAGTCAAACACTGCATAACAGACTACACTAATTGACTAGCGATATATCTTTGCCAGCTGTAGATAGGTGTAACAAGCTAAATATAATAAGTGATAAGTCGATGGCTATGTGAGTATCATAATGACCACCAACGTGCTAAGTGTAGACGTGCGGACCCATCTAGCCAGGCAGTCCATCATCAATGTCTACACGTGTTGAGCTTGCCATCTCAACAAACCTCAACGGGTTTGTGAGAAAGACCATTGAGACCTAAGCAAAAACCTTGGCAATGAGAGGACAGCCTATTGGAGGAGAATCGTCCGCCACCAAAGCTAAAAGGAAAGCTTTGTCTTCAAAGGCTGCAACCATTAGATTCGTTGGGGTCGTCACCACGATCATCAGGGAAGCCTTGGGACAAGGGTAGGAAGAACGAGGAGAAGGGATGGACGAAACATCAAGCTGGTCACCACCTCATCAGGAACGGGAGGCACAGTCTATTGAAAGGACACTGAGCGAAGAACAATAATAATAATAAAGCAAGGAACAAGAAGAGCAAACTAGCCAAGGAAAGGCTAGGAAGATAAAGAAGAAAACTACATAAGAATAGCAGGAAGAGGAGAGGAGGAAACAAGAAAAGGCGGACTTGCAAAAGACCCACAGGGAGTCCAGAAAGGTTGAGGAGGAAAGAAAGAGAAAGCAGGAAAAGGAGGAGGAGGAGCTGAGAAAAAAAGAGGAAGACATGGCCCTTGCCACATGCATGTCCATTGAGCAACAGTCCAGAGCAGCAGTCCGGGCATGATGAGCCAGGAGACCTGCGAGCCCCATCAGATACGAAGGGCCAAGCTCAAGCGCCTATGTGCCTAAGTTTGTGCCACCTACAATGCAAGAAGGCAAGGGAAAGGCCCTAATCACCCCCATACCCACCCTCCTGATGCCTGCCATCACCCCCGCCATCTCCACTCCCAGTCCTACAACCCAGGTGGATGACAGCAACCTAATGGCTTGGGTCCATGAACAAAGAAATGGGCCAAGGAGCAGGAGAAGAAACCCACTAGTATGTACCAAAAGGTTGGTTGTGGTAGATGTTGAGTCGGGGTGAGACCCTAAGAGGCAAAAGGTGGCAGGCTCTACAATCTCCGTCCTTGCAATAGAGAGGCCACCCAAAGAATATGATGAGTACGTCAAAGAGCTTCTCTCTCAACTAGAGAGAGCCAAAGAGGAGAAGACAACCGCAGTAGCAGAGCTTGAAGATGAAAAGGAGGCCATGACGGTATTCCAATTGGAAAGAACACACCAAATGGACATGGCCCAAAGGGAAGTCAATGAGCCGAAAGAGCAGCTACAAGCTAAGGAAGAGACAGAAGTTGAATGGTAGGTGCTCCTGAATGGAGACACCCAGGCAACACAATGCCTATGACAGCACAATGAAGAGATTGTGGCACTCTACGAAGGTTTGCAAGCTCAAATGGAGAAACTCACTAAATCCACAAAAGAGCTGGAGGAGTTGAGAGAGGAAAGAGCTTGCATGTATGAAAGAGAGGTGGAGAAACTAACCCAAGAGACTACCTCGGCACAACAAGAGTAGCAAAAGCTAAGGGTAGAAATGGAAGATCAAGAATGAAGGCTGACAATGATGGCCTAGAGACAGGGGGAAAGCCTCAAAAATATGAACAAGAGGGCAGAGGAATGGGCCAATCAGAACGAAAAAAGGGTCAAATCCTTGGCATGTCGCATTGCTCAAGCCGAAAAAGAAAAGATACTCGCCAAAAGCAGAGCAGAGGGTGCCCAAATGAGCTAACAATGTGCCTTCCTAGAAACCCTATTGGACGTCACCCAGGCAGACGAGGGAGAGTCCATGGAGGCAATGAAAAAGAAATTGGGGATGGCTTGTAGGGCACTGAAGGCTTGGACTACAAATGCCGCCACAACCTAGTGGAGTTGGCCCAAGCTTTGAAGAACAATGCCATTATCTCCTATTGGCAGGCCTAACCTCATAAGAAGTGGATGCACTCACGTTCCTCGAAGAAGAGCAGCAAGAGCCAAGTTGGCAAAGGGAGGTGGACGTGAACTTTAAAATGGGATGACATAAAGAAGAGCTTGTCCCACTGCCTCCTTTCCCAAGGCCTGAAGAGTAGCAACATGCAGACACCTCTATAGAAAGAAAGGAGGCACTGAGAGAAAGAAGGAAACAAATGGTGGAGGAGACAATGAGAAAATGGAATGCCAGGGGAGTGAGGGCACCCCATGCACCTATCCCACCATGTGTCGATGACACCCCATGCACCTATCCCACCATGTGTGGATGACACCCCAGCAAGCTTCCACGCCAACCTCATAATCTGGGAAAGCCAAGAAATACCCAAGAGCCCCTTTGACCTCAACTGTCAATTCCGTACCACCCTACGTAGAGTGTTACCCATCAAGGTGGTGGAGGAGGTGATTAACATCGGAAGCATGCTCGAACAAAGATGGCTGGAGGAGAGAGAGTAGTACCCCACATTATGGGCCATAGAAGACACCGATTTTTGGCAAAATAAAGTTTTTGAAGTACCATGGTCTGTGCCCAGCTACGAATGCCAACCTACATGGATAAGAAGGGTCTGCAACACCAACCTGGACACCTGGATGGCCTTTTGCAACACTCAATCCTTTGAGCAAAATGACCCAACCTTTATGCCCTACCCTTGAAGGGTGGGAGTGGATTTTGACTCCATTTTCCATGGCTATTATGACTTCCCTATAATCTATAGTCCTCACTGTACTACATATGAAAATGCCCTCATCTTCACGTCAGAGAACTTGTATGATACTCTAATCCAATGCACTAACAAATTCTCTTCATGCCATGACCCCGCCTTTATTACCACTTGTTAGTACCTTAGATTGCTTAGAATACTCCTTAGGCAAGACCCCACCTTGGAGGACCACGGCCTCCTAGTACTCCATTTTGACCTAACGCTATAGATAGTTGCGCGATGGCTCAACTAATGATGCGAGCCACTCTATTGCCTTCATTTTGCTTAGCTCTTCTAGAGGACATGAATGATAGCTGCTTCACCCAGTGCAATCATCCATTCCTCTCCACCACCACCCTTCAAGTCTGCCTAAACCTCAAGGGGTATCTCCAAAGCCATCAATTCCTTAATAAATCTATTAAGCCCCCTTCTCCACCTCACTCTGATGACGAAGATTAAAGGTAGGCGCGTCTGATGGCCCCCATCGGTCGGCTCTGTTCCTAACCCCCTACCCTCATTTTGATCCCCCACTTCTAGCTTAGGGCACATCAAGGGCAAGACACACCTAGGGAGGTAACATCGCCTATGGTTAGACTTGTCGCCCTAAGCTACACGCATTGCACTTCCCTTATGCACAAACTAAGTCCTCATGTGAGCAGCAATGCGCAAGCTTGCTCCTAGACCCAGTAGCATGCACCCAATGCACCACATGACAATGAAACACATCCCCAGGTAGTGCACCTTCTTTTCTTTTCAGGTACAAACAAAGGCCCCAGCCACCAGCCCCAGAGACCCCATCATCCATGCAATGCATTCCCCATCTTATGTGACAATGTCACTATGCCAGCGAAACAAAGTAGAGGCACATTGAGGCAGCCCCAATCAAAAAGTGAATGAAGAAGCTCATTTGAAACAGCGCAAGAGAAGGCAACCGTGGAGGGCCAGGAGACAAATCCATTTAACACCATATTTAATTTTAAAAATGGATCTACCCATCAGCCTCTCTCCCCACTGGGATCCATCTAACGCCATCATTAATTTCAAAGGCATAAATCCCTCCAACACTAGGGATCATATCCAATCCAAGGTCCTTTCAATTCCAAAAATCCCTCCAATAGGTCCATAAATCCCTCCAACACTAGGGATCATATCCAATGCAAGGGTCTTTTAGTTCCATAAATCCCTCCAATAGGTCCATAAATCCCTCCAACACCAGGGATCATCTCTGAATCAAGGGCTTTCAAGTTCCATAAATCCCTCCAACACACCTCCCAACACGGCTTGTATACAAACTCAAAAAGCCACTTGGCTACTCCAGCAGCAAAGCCACCCAACAAGTGGCATGGGACTGGCACTCAACTAGGAGGGGATAATGTTAACCCTCAAATGAACAAGGTGGAAAATCCAGAAAATCTAAAGTAGAAGACAGGGCCAAGGCAAAATCAGAATGGAGAACGAAGGCACGCCGAGAAAAATTGAGAAACACAAGAAGTGTGAAAAAGTCCTAAATCAAAGGAAGACACTCAAGAAAAAGTGCAAGTCAATACTTTTGTAAAAGAGAGCAAGGCGCACCATGATTTATTTTAAGAGTGTTGGACTCTAACCTATGCAAATTGTAAATGTGCATGGGTGATAGGAAGGAAGCTAGGAAGATAGGAGAACAATGGAAAAAATGGCCTAGGCTATGGCTGGCCATGTAAAAAGGGGATGATCGCCCAAATGGGATTTAGGGCTTTGTATATAAATTTCAAAAGATGAATGAGAGCTCATTCTTTTGGTGTGTGGCAACAATAGACTCACCTTCATCTCTTCTTCTCTTCTCTTGCTTGCTTGTGTGTACTTGAGGGAGGGAGTGTGAGAGTGTGTGTGAGTGAGGGATCAAGGAGGTGCAGCTCTCCATCATCTCCTCCCTTCTTCTTCTCTCCTTTTCTCTTCTCTTCTCTTGTTTGTGTGTGACTATGGAGGATGGAGCTTGGAGGTGGAGGCTTGAGGATGCTTGAGCTTGCATCAAGAATCGTGGAGCTATTGGAGTGCTTGAGAGAGGAAGCAACTCAATCGGGCATCAAGGTAAGCTCACTTCACTCGTAGAGAAGGATAGCATGTCAACTATGTGAGAGGTAGCCATTAGTGCTTGCTCAAAATTCTTGAACAATAAGCGGTCTGTGGGTCTTGGCGGTTGAGCTCACCTCTACATTTCCCTTTTTCTCAAAGCCCTTAGGCTATTGCAAATAGATATCCTCATGCAGGTCCCCATGTAAGAAATCTCTCTTAACATCCATCTGGTACAAGTCTAGATCCATTTGTGCAACCAAGGCCAATACCAAGCAAAGGGTTGTCATCTTGACCAAAGGGGAGAATATCTCATCGTATTCAGTTTCCTTTTCCTATTTAAAATCCTTAGCAACCAAATGTGTCTTGCATGCTAGCTTATGGTGACCAAGGTTGCTCTTTAACTTGTACAACCACTTACATGGCAATGCATGTTTACCATCTTCTAAGAAAACCAAATCCCATTTATAACTTTTTTTAAGTGATTCAAATCCAAATTGCATGGCTCTCTCTTAAGAGTAACTATTACTTCTGATCATAGCCTCCTCATAATTAAAGGGCTCACAAGAACCTATCATCATTACATAATGTATAGAGGAATTGAAATGATACTTTGCCATATCCAAGAAAATACAAGAAAAACTAACAAGAAATGCTAGAAACAAACCATAGCTTGCCATTCATATTCAATGAGAAGAAGAAATACAAATGTTAAAGCCATGGCTGCTTGTTGAGAATACTATGATGATGGCTGCTGCAAGGTACACACCCTTTGCAATGGTGGGAAGGAAGAAACCTTCTAGCTCCAAGAAGTGTGGCCTACTTAAAGTAGCATGAAAATTGCTTTATTACAATCCATCCCTGCCCAAAAGTTGTCCTCAAAACTTTGAAAACTGAAATGACAAGTGGATGGTAAATGTAAAGGAACGAGAGACCAATGCTGAATTTCCTTGTTGAAGTTGTCCTTTGAAGAAGATACTCTTCCATGAAAAGAATCTTGAAAATAAACTCAAAACAGTGAAAATCTGGAATGCTGTCCTGAACAGGGTAGTGATAGTAAATGACCCATAACTTTGGATAGAAATGTCAGAATGACGCATGTGAGGTATAGAAATGAAGTTTACTTCATAAGGTATCTATCCATGTCATCAAAATCCAATTCTGATGTCGATAGGTCAATTATTTTCATGACAAAAATTTATAACAGCAAGTTGTCCACTGTGTAATGAGTTAAGCATCTTCTTGAAGAAGCCATGGATATTGATCCAAATATGAAGCATGCTGCCAAGATGATTCTTCCATAGGCAATCCTTTCCATTTGACAAGATATTCCATAACAATACGGTTCCTTAGAACCTTCTTCCTCTTGCTAATAATCCTTTCGGGCTCATAGATGATTAAGCCATCTTCATCAAGAGGAGGTAGTTCTTCAAGAACTTGTATGTCAGGGCCAATATACTTCTTAAGTTGAGACACATGAAAAACATTATGAGTGCGTGTGGATGAAGGCAAATCAAGTTGGTAAGCAAGATCTCCAACTTTTCTTGTGATTTGATATGGACCATAATAGCGATGAGCAAGCTTATTATGTCCGCCCTTGAGAGAAGCATAACGAGACTTAGGTACTTTCAAAAATACCCATTCTCCTTCTTCAAAATCCATATGCCTTCTCTTATCATCCGCATATAATTTCATTGTCTCTTGTGCCTTCCTGATGTTTTATTTGCCTTGCCTCATTAAGGCTTCCATCTTTTCCAACTCTTCTCGAGCAAGAGGATTCACTTCATCATGAAACAATGCTGAAGGTACTTGGACTTTGTATCCATACAATGCCTCGAATGGTGACATACCAATACTCATATGATGAGTATTATTATAACAGAACTGCGCAAGATGAATCCAATGATCCCATGCATTCTGCGTATCATGGCAAAAATGTCTCAAATAGACCTCTAACCATTTATTGACCCTTTCAGTTTGGCCATCTGTTTGTGGATGATAGGCAGTACTTGGAGTTAATTTGGTACCCATGGAAGTAAAGAAACTTTTCCAGAAATTTTCCATGAACTTGGAATCCCTGTCAGAAACAATCTTCATAGGTAATCCATGAAGTCTGAAAATTCCTTCCATGAATTGATCTGCCCCACTGTTTGGCTGAATATTGGACTTTGGTAGGTAAGAAGTGGGCTGATTTGGTAAGACGGTCAACCACAACAAAAATGCTATTCCAGCCCTGCTTAGTGGTAGGAAGTCCTATAATGAAATCCATACTGATATCAATCCATTTACCATGAGGAACAGGCAAAGGCTGAAGTAAACCACTAGGCAATAAATTGGAATCTCTATTCTACTGGCATGGTAAGCACTGCATCACATACTCCTTGACATCTTTCCAAAGTCCCTTCCAATAGAAACATTTATGGATCTTATCAAAAGTTTTAAACAAGCCAATATGTCCTACCAAAGGAGAAGAATGCATCTCCTGCAAAATACGTGGCCTAAATGATGACTGAGGGGTCAAATAGACTCTTTCTTTGAACCAAAGAAGTTCATTTTGCCACTTGAAATTGGGAAATTCAGATCCATTGTCTTGCTGTAATTTCTTCATAATGTTGGCAATGTGTTCATCCAAAAGATATTCTTCTTGAATGTCTTGAATCCAATATTTATTATTGGTAGAGATAGTAGAAACGGAATATGCCCACATCCTGGATAAGGCATCAGCCACTACATTATCCTTGCCTGCCATATAGGATATCTCAAAATCATATCCTTGAAGAGTAGCTAACCACCGTCTTTGTTTGGGAGAGAGATTTGGCTGAGAAAGAAAATACTTCAGCACCACTCGATGGTCACTCTTCACCTTAAAATGGCTGAGAAAGAAAATAATTCAACACTCGATGGTCACTCTTCACCTTAAAATGGCTGCCATATATGTAGTGATGCCACTTCTTAATAGCATGAAGAATGGCTAACATTTCCTTCTCTTAGACATGGAATTCCCTTTCTTTATCATCTAACTTCCTGCTTTCATAAGCAATAACACCATGATCTCGGCATAAAACTGCCCCAATACCTCTGCCACTAGCATCTGCATAGATGGTAAATTCCTTGGAAAAGTCTGGGCACACTAAGATAGGTGCTAAAATAAGAAGACTTTTCAATTCATTAAAGCTCATAGTGGCTGTAGCATCCCAAAAGAAAGCTTATTTCTTCAATCTATCAGTAAGAGGAGCTGCTATATGGCCATAATTCTTGATGAATCTCCTATAGAAGGAAGATAATCCAAGAAATCCTCGCAATAAAGTAGAATTTTGTGGTATGGGTCAATCTTTGATGCACTATACTTTCTTTGGATCAACCATGATTCCTTTCTCACCAACTATATGACCCAAATATTCCACTTCATCAACCATAAAAGTACACTTGCTTTCTTTTGCAAAAAGCTTGTGTCTTCTCAAAGTAAGGAGAGCTTCTCTGACATGTTCCAAATGTTCCTCTCTATTCTTGCTATAGATGAGAATATCATCAAAGAATACCAAGACTGATTTATACAAGAATGGCTGCAAAATCTTGTTCATAAGCACTTGGAAGGTTGCAGGTGCATTGGAAAGTCCAAATGGCATGACTAGGAAGTGGTAGAGACCTCTTTCTGTCCTAAAAGCTGTCTTGTACTCATCCCTCGCTTTCATTATAATTTGATGATACCCTGATCTTAAGTCGATCTTGGTGAAAACCTTTGCATCCTTGAGTTCATCCAACAAATCATCTATGCGGGGAATTGGGTACTTGTTCTTCACAGTGCTCTTATTTAGATCTCTATAGTCAATACACATCCTAAATGACCCATCTTTCTTCTTCACAAGTAGTATGGGAGAAGCAAAAGGTGACTGACTAGGTTGAATAAATCCCATTTCCAGCAAGTCTTTAACCTGTTTCTGTACTGCTTCTCTCTCACACTTGGATAATCTGTACGGAGGTTTGTTGATGGGTTTAGTGTCAGGCATTAAATCAATAGGATGATCCACTTCTTGCTGGGGAGGCAACGATGTAGGTGGTTGAAATATATCCTTAAACTCTTCCAAAAGTTTACATAAACATGGATCTTGCTCCTTAGGTGAAGTAGATTGCTAATTTTCATCTGCCTTTGATAGACGAAGTGTGAAAATGCAAGACACAGCATTGATTTCCCTCTTCATCTTCTTCTTACTGATTATTTCCACTTGTTTCCTCTCAATGCCATTAAGTTTTACTTGCTGCCCATTCCAAGTAAACTCCATAAACATCTGGTTAAGATCCAAGGAAAATTTTCCAAGCTATTTAAGCCTATCGCAGCCAATGATGATGTCAATAGGACCCATATCTAGGACAATCAAGTCTGTCATAATAGTGCAAGACTATGATAGTTCAATAGGAGTCTGCCGGCATATCTCTTTACTCAACTCTTGAGCTCCATTTGCCACTTGTACCTTCAATAGGGAATCCATTTCTTGTGGTAATAACTTCAGCTCATACAATGACTTAGCATTGACAAAACTATGTGTGCTGCCTGTATCAATGAGAATATGAGCAACCTTTGAATTTATAGTACCTTTGAACCAAAGTGTATTTTCACCCTTACAACCCATCCATGCATCCTGAGATATGGAACATAACATGGGTTGACAAGAAACCATAAAACCACCCGGATCATAGGGAAAGCTATTGATCGGCTCTAAATCCTCCTGCACATCTTGGTCCTCTTGATCATGCATGTCTTCATATGTGGGGGCTGCATCCACTTGCAAAAGAGCATCTTCATTTGCTTCTTCATCCTCAAATTCTTCTATATTCAGCATGTTTGTCTTTGCTATGTATCCCTTCCACTTCTGTTTATGTTCAGGAGACCACTTCTCTCCACACTTGTAACATAGGCCCTTGGTTTTGTCATTGGGAAGTGCTTTATTGTTGTTGGCAATGGGATATGGTTTGGCTGCAACTTCAGTCCTCTTGAAATCCCCTTTTGAATCAGCATTACTCCTAAAATTAGTGCCCTGCCTTGAAGCATAAGTTGTAGGATATATAGGCACCCTGCTGGAATTATTTGAGAACCTATTTTCAGCTCTATTTCCTTCTCTTTGTTAGCTAAATTGCTGTCCAAATCTCATGGGCTGATTTGCTTGATAATGTGTCCCTGTTTTGGGCCGAAATGCAATCAACTCTCTTCTATACTTTTGGCTATACCTTTCAGCATATTGTATGGCTACATGTACACTAGTTGGCTTGGCTACTCCAACTTCAACTGAAAGGTTAGGATCAAGGCCAAAGATGTACTTATTTAACTTGGCTGCATCGGAGATACCTTCTACATACATGGAAAGATTTAAGAATTGGCTGGAATAATCCCTTACGGAAGATCTCCTTTGCCTAAGATTGTACCATCTTCGTTCAAGTCTTTTCTTTTCCATGGGTGACACAAATATTTGAGTCATGGCTGATTTAAACTCATCCCAAGATTGAAAATTTTCCCCTATCTTGCACATATATCTCCACCAAGTATGTGCATATCCTTCTAGATGTAGGGATGCATAACAAATCTTTGCTTGTTCGTTGCGAGGGTAAAGAGTGAAGTACATTTCTAATTTATTAATCCACTCCTCAAGCTCGGTCGATGAAGGGTTATCTCCTTTGAAATTTGTTATATTGATCTTATCCTTGTATTCTTTATCATAGTGATATTGCTGCCCACCATGATTGTTGAAGCCAAAAGATTGTTGTCTATGAAAACAGTCACTCCTTGGTTGATGCCCATGATTGTTTGTATATGATTGCTGCCCATTGTGATGGTTTCCATGAGATTGATGGCCAAGCAATGAATTTCCATGTGATTGGGTATGATTAGAAACACCATGTGGCATTCTATCCTCATGAACATTAACATGCTGAAAACTGTCATGATCATTAACATGCTGAAAACTGTCCCCATGTACATGCTGTCCATGATCTTCTCTCACATTAGGTTCTCTTACATTAGGAGTTTGAGCATGATGAGTATCAAACTCTTTATAAGAGGGGTGACATCCATGAATAAACTCTTCTTCATCTTCATGCAGTGAATGACCTTGTTGTCCATGTTCTCTGGAGATAGGAAATTTAGGTATGCCTCTACTCCATGAATTAGCACGTGGCTGAGAGGTTTCATTGACTCTAGAAGGACCACCATGTTCATAAGTCGATGGTATATGTTTATGGGCTGTAGTAGATCTCACATTCCCATGAATAAGTGGCACTTCTTCAACATGGGGTGGTGGTTTACTTTGGAATCTATCTCCCAAATTGCTGAATATAGTGATCAACTGATCAAACTTGATATCCAATCTACTACTTTGTTGCTCCATATGAGAAATCATCTTGTTAAATTTATCATCCATGGAGTGGGTAAGCCGAAGTAACATCATTCATGTTGCCAAGTTGCTTAGGCATTTGTTGGAAGTCATTAGAATCACGTGAGATGTTTGCTTCATTCCCCTGATCTATGACATGAGGGTTCTTTGGCCATTGCACCTCGTCATTGGTGGTACTAACTCCCATGAATTCTAGACTTTGATTTGTGGCTCTATTATTGTCATTTTTCTCAACATGATACTCCTCCAATCCTTCCTCAATGTGGTCTAACATTTGTTCTTTCTTCTTGTTCCTTGCCATGTTGTAATTTCAGCACTGTCAGTCAAAGATTGGTCTATATCTTGAGTTATGCTTCCCCGATCCAAGTGCTTTATAGCTCCAAACGGAGTTACAATATGTATATATATCATATTTACTGAAATAAGCACTTTGAAAAAGGTATATAATGATTCCAGACCAAAACAGTGTCTCTGCCTGCCTGTCAAAGTGCAGTCTATAGTGGCCACCTATCACAAAATAGGCTATAACTTGAGCTCCACTACTCCAAATGAGGCATGCTATAGCTAGGATCGAAGAGGACTTTGAGATATACATACTGAGCATAAGAACCCTTATTGCAGAATTAAAAATGCCTTTCCTGTAATAGGTTCTTTATGACTATCCAGACAAGGACTACACCCTATAAAACCCTGTAGAAGCATTATTTGAGCACTATTTCATTCCATATGCATATAGACCATGGTAAAACTCATGTGGGCACTGAAGTCAACCTGTAAGCTATAATCACCACCTGGAATCAAATCTGTAGCACCTGTAGACCTATCAAACTGTTCAAAACTATGACCAAACTACCATGTTTTCCCTTGTTTGTACCAAGTGTCTTCAAATATTTTCCACTCTCATCCTAAGTGGTCTTCCGTGGTCCACCACCTATGGTGAGGGATAAAACAGCGGAACAGGCACCTAAATGGGCTCTGAAACTCTGGAAGGTGTGCAAAGTTCCTTCCGGGCCGGGTTGTGCACCCTTACAGTGTCATCAATAGCAAGGGAGCGTCACCTCACTATTGTCTTGCTATCTCGTCCGACCTCGATCTTTTTCCTTGGTTAGTATTGAACATGGCAAAGCTAGTATCCTAACAAACAAGGTATGATATGCAAGACCGAATCAAGACATTGATCCTTTCATGATATGCATGAATTGGAAAAGTATCATGAATGAAAATGGGCTGAGATAGGCTTACAATAGTATCAGTGACTCACTGCATTCTATGCTCACCTTTACAAATTTATTTTGGAAAATTCTCAAAGATTGGGTCAACACAAAATCATGGGTTAGGGTTAGGTAAATCTCAATCAAAATATGAAGGACTATATGATGAATTTTGAAGTCTTCAATCAATCAAATGCAATAGATCAATGAGATGATCAAAACTCAATCAATGAATGGCTAAATGACTGAGTAGATACTCAATCAATGCTTGACAATCCAAATTGAAGGCTCATTTTATGAAATTTGATGGTTCATTATCAATCAATGCTGAAGGTAAAGTCTATGAAGCAAGTCATTGCTTGATTACTCTCTTAATCTCTCCTTCAACAATAGGAGATGCAGTCATCAAGTGGATTAATGATTGGAGAGATTAAAAGGGAGTATTAGAAATACCTATTTCAATGCTTGAAGAAGAATATGTTGCTTGTCTCAAACCTCAGCCATAAAGAGTGATAACCCATCTTCATAAGTCCTCCAATTGATCAAGAGAGAGTAATACTCCATAATTCCATACAATAGCTCCAAGTATTATCCAAAGATGATGCCTTGAGTGAGTCTTCAACTCCAAGAAGCCGAATGAATGGGAGATCCTTTGTAATTGGAGCCTCTTGACTGAGATTTCCAAGAAATTCTTCAATCCCTATCATGCTTGAAGTCCAAGAGAAGATTGGCCGTCAATCTTGAATCCATTTCTTAAAGCCTTCAAAATCTTGAGTGTTTGGAGTAGTAGGAAGGTCCCTGATGTCATTTAAGACCAAAGCCCCATGAAATAAAAGAGAATCGACCAAAATTTTGAAGCCTATAGCTTGCTGCCCTGTTTTGACTCCATAGCCAACTCTCTTTGAAGCTTCAAGTCCAAGAATTCTTCAATGTCGGTCTCTTGAGTGTTGAGGAAGCTCCAAGAAGTAAAATGGAATAAAAGCCCCTTGATCTCTTCAAGAATTTCTAAAAATTTTGAGTGCTGTCCTGAAATCTGCCATAGCTAGGGTTTCATGTAAGCTTCAAGACTCCAATGTCATGAAGAAGAAGATGTTTGAGGCCAAGATCTTCAAGATAATGCTCCAAATAGCCATGCCATAGTGGTCAATGCTTGAAGCATCAAATCGATTTGATCACGTGGTAAGAAGACATGCTGAAAACTGGCACAAAATTGCTGATCACATATTCCTCTACCATCGTGAGTAAATCGATGAGAAGTGTACCATATAGGTATTCTATGGCAAGCTTATAACCCAAGGAAGACTCCTACCAAGCCGTTTGATGGATAGAAGCCATGGGAAGAAGATATGAGCAAAGATCTCTATGGTAGTTTGTAGAGAAGCTTGAGAGAAAGAGGAAAGAGAAGAAGAATCCCTTGGTTAACAAAAAGTAACCCTGTTTACTCCTCCCTAATCCCTGTTTAACTCCAGTTAGTCCAATCTCCCTCCAAAATGACCTATGAATTGACCACGAGCTGTTATTTTCACCATAGAACCTCAAAAATAGTGACGACTTGATGCAGATAGCCATGGCTAGTCACAGTTTGAACTGTAACTAAGCCTATGACCAAATCTTGTCCTTCCAATTACCTGTAACAAGTCTGTGACTAAAATTCACCATGAAAATGACCCTTCCCATGGATCAAAATCCATGCTCTGA
Organism: Lygodium microphyllum; assembly: GCF_053477565.2. Taxonomy (NCBI): domain Eukaryota; kingdom Viridiplantae; phylum Streptophyta; class Polypodiopsida; order Schizaeales; family Lygodiaceae; genus Lygodium; species Lygodium microphyllum. The sequence goes on from NC_141146.1 coordinate 57,835,797, forward strand.
TACCAATGAAATGATACTTTGCCATATCCAAGAAAATACAAGAAAAACTAATAAGAAATGCTAGAAATAAACCATAGCTTGCCATTCATATTCAATGAGAAGAAGAAATACAAATGTTGAAGCCATAGCTGCTTGTTGAGAATACTATGATGATGGCTGTTGCAAGGTACACACCCTTTGCAATGGTGGGAAGGAAGAAACCTTCTAGCTCCAAGAAATGAATTGAAAAGATGTGTTACATTGGCACTCTCTTGCCTTTTATACTCTAGCCTAAAATAGACTAATTGGCCTAATTAAAGTAGCATGAAAATTGCTTTATTACAGGAATGAAAATGATCAAGAGGACGTGAGGCTCTAGCAAAGTATCTCAAAATTGGCTATGGGGCCTGTATATTTTGGCCTCTCTATTTTCAACCATGATCCTACACAACAAGTAGATCTTGGGCTACTACATCATCATCCAAGAAGCTATTGTAGACTATCTAACTAGACTAGCTATACTATAATCAAAGGCTCCTCATGAAAGATCACCCTACATATGTTAACTACTTATTTTGGTATCATATGATTCTTGTCCTCGTGGAAGTCAACATCATGGTTATACATAACCTTCCAAGCCTGCGGATCCCAAAATCTCACATGTATCACCATATCGAAGAAAGATACATTTGATAGACTTTGGATTTAACCTATTGTGTTTATCTTTGGGAATATGCTAGAAAGCCTCACATTCAAATATTCATAAGTATGCATATGAGAGGGAGATTTACTAGAATATACCTCCTCTATGGATTTACTACCAAGAGTAGTGTATGGGGATCTATTAATTAAATGAACTGCAACAGTGATTGCCTCAATCCAAAAGTATTATGATAAGCCTACATGACTAAGTATATGGAATGTTTCTTGAATAGTCGTATTAATACACTCTGCGACACCATTCTAGGTGGGATGTAAGTCAACTAATGCTTAATAACCCTCTCACCACAAAACTATTCAAATGCCTTAGAAACATACTCACCCCCGTTATCAAATCGTAGGCATTTTAGCCTATGTCTACACTAGTTCTCAACATAGCAAGAAAGTACTAAAAAGTCTGTAATACTTCTAACTTCTGCTTAATAGCATAGGCCCAAACCTTATGCAAATAGTCACCCAATTATGTGACAAATACTTTACACCACCTAATGACTAACAAGACATGGGACCAAAAACATCATAATGTACAAGAGCCAACAACTCATCCATGTGCCTAGATCCAAATTTTTTATGCAAATTACGAGTCTACTTACTACCGTATAAACAACAATCACAATAATCAAAATATGACTAGTCAAGAGGTGCAAATATTGTAAATAATTGAGTCTACCTATGCCCAAGATAGTGACGATTTGGAATGGAGCACTAGTACCAAACTAGAGTCTCACATCATCTATGCCAATAATGCCACATACATGATTATCACGTAGTCTAACAAAACTTGTAAAATGTAGTAAGTATAAAACTAATGACAAATCAAGAAGCCAACATTAAAAGTAAGAAAATTGAACATCAACTAACTCAATAGTATCAATTGATGAAGCAATAAGTATGTAATCATTTGAGCTATACTCCAAGGCATTTATCTCTTCTATCTTAACAATGGACTTAGGAACAATGATGCAATCATCAAAAGACTTAGTGTTATCTTGCACTTTCCCTTTGCTTTTCTCATGTCTATCATTGGGTATCTTATGGCATTGTAACCTTATATGACCTTGCTACCCAAGTAAGAGAGAACTTAGGACCACATGACTTAGTATGTGATTTCCCATGATACTTAGACTTGTCCCTGGGTATTATTATTTCATTTTCCATCATGTCTACCTTAATCGAAACTACCTTGAGAAGTACAAGGGCTACATCTCTCTATTCACTTTTTCTCTATAAGAAAATGTTCTTTTTCCATTGTGTATACTTCTAATTGGAAGTACTCTTTATGTATACTTCTAATTGGAAGTACTATTTATCCGTTTTTTTTTTAATTTATACTCTTGGCTTTCAATGGCCTAACCTTCTTCTTTTGTACCAATGCATGCCATATGTGTGTCTTCCAATATTGAAAGTTGTCACCATCCAACTTTTTTATGTTGAAAATAGCACTATCATTGGATGCATTTGAAGTACATGCCACTATGGCTGCAAATGATTGCAAAGTACAAGAGTATGAGCTATGATAATCATAATAAAATAGCCCCAAATTTGAGCCAAAAGTGAGGGTTAGAAGTGGAAAACTAAAAAGTATATTACTATCCATAAACAATAGACACTAGAATACTCAAATAATGCATCTGCTCTCAAAGAAACTGCTCATAAACAATTTTTATCATTGTTGTCCATAAAACTTTAGTAAATACATCAATAGGCAAATGATCAAAAGGGTAATATTTCGCTCCTAGGAATATCCAAATAGCAATCAAGATATATAAAATGCAACTAGCAATGTATCAACCAAGTATCGAGAACTATCAGGACAAAGAATGTGCCATATACATAGATGCACACAACAATGTGTATCGAGCACGTATCCACCAATGACAACCACTGATATGTTGAAATATCAGAGTGAGAGTAAGAGAGTGTACACAAGAGGGAGAGAGAGAGATCAAGTACAAGAAGAAGATCTTGCTTAATGAGTTGTTCATGAGTATAACTAGTACACTCTCCTCTACATTGAGAGTGACCTTCAAGCTATTTAAATAGCCTCTAGATGGCTAGGGTTAGGGTTTTCCCCTTCCCTCCTATTTATTCACACCTAGCTACCCTTATCTACCCTTACATACATAGGGTTCACATGCCTAACTCTCAACACCCCCCCTCAATGCCAGAGTGGTATTGAACTACAAGACATGTTAATGTCCCCCTCAAACAAAGTGAGATTCCTTTATAAATCAGGCTACAAGAGTGCTTACAGGTAGAGGATTTATAGATTGGAAAAGTCGATCATCAAGTGGGTTGGAGACAAAGTTGGCCTCCAATTCTTTTGGTACTTCAGGGATGGTATGACATTTACTAGTAATATGCCCTGTCTTCTTACATTTATTGCACTTCATTATGTTAGGATATTTTTTCCAATAGTTGCTAACAAGATGTCCCTTTTTGTTACAAAAGGAGTATTTAGTGGATACAGTATGAACCAAGAGCTGATCGCAGGCTATTGAAGTGGATGCCTAACTGGTGCTGCCTTTTTTCTAATTTCTTTTCTCCTCATCTAAACAAGATTGGATGGTGCTTTCCAAGGTTGGATTAGGGATGTTTGTAAGAGTAGCTACAAGGTTGGAAATACCTTCTTTATAGCTTTTACGAGAATTGCAATGGGATCTTCATCATGAATTGGAGCTTGAACTAAGGATAGTTATGCCGTGAGCCCCTTTGTGTGAGAAATGAACTTCCCTAGGTCTTCTCCTTGTTTATACTCCAAGCTAAAAATTTCGATCTTAAGGAAAATTTTAGAGTTATTTCCTTTAGCACCATAGAGCTTTTCAAGCTCATCCTATTTCTCCTTGGTAGTGGAGAGTTGGTCAATGTGTGGATTAGGGATTCATCTAGATGAAGCATAACTATGGCTTGGGCTACTTCATCATCTTCTACATCAAGTGGGTTTGATGGATCAATAACCTTGGTCCCTTTGATGAAGGTCCAATAGCCCCGTTCCATCATTTTATATTTCACTAGTATAACAGTGACAATATCTGAACTTATTCTATTACTAGGATACTTCTACATCCTCAATCTCTTGGATATCTGAACCTACTTCTGTAACTATCTCTATATCCTTTTGTGGCATTGGAGTACTCTATATTGCATTGTTTTATTCTATATTGTTTTGTTTCTCTTTTGGAAGATTGAACTTCATAGTCTTGGCAAAGGGAACATTCCCTTTTAGAACTATGGATTCTCCTTTCTTGTCATGCATTATTGTGGAAACTTTCAATTCCACCAAGTTGGAGGCAAGTTCTTGGGTCTTCTATTGATTATCAGTGGTGTCGGCTTTCACATGAGCTGATTGGGATAGTCTTTTGTAGTGTGGCCTTCTCATTTCCATCGACTGCATAAGGGTTTGTAGTCCATGGACCTTCTAGGGTTTGGACAATTTGGTGAGATATGTCCCTTTTCTCTGCATCTGTAACACTCCACTTCTAATCTCTGGCAGTACCAGATTGTCTTCCTTTATAACTTTGGGCCTTGCGCCGAAATTAAGGCCAAACTCTCTAAGCTTTGAACCAATAACTTGGGTTTTCATCTTGGATTCCAACAAGTTGAATCTTGCTTCCTCATCTTCCTTCCTTGTTTCATGCATTTCCTTCAAGGAACAGATATCCTCTATATTACTTCCTTAACAGTACAAATAGAAGGCTTCAAGGATAGTTGGTTTTTGGGTACATTTAGTGGCTAAATGTCCCACTTAATGGCACTTTTTGTACCATGTATTAGATCACATCACATCTCCTTCACCTCTTACAGTATACTGGATATGTTGGTGATATCCACCTTCAGTGTGTGCAGCTAATCTGTAATAGCATACATTAGCTCTTTCTTGATACTTGCAACTAAATTGGATAAATATTCCTTCAAATTTACTCCTCTTGGAGTACTCACAGTAGGGTTTTGAAAAGTATCTATAATCACTGCATAGACTAGTTGGGTTGGCTCAAAGCGTCCTATATTCTGATTCTGATTCAAAGCTCCTAATTGAGATTGGTGGTTGTTAGTTCCAATTGATAGGGTTTCATTATTGTTTTTGAGTTGCCATTGGAGAAAATGTTTGAGGCCACTATTGTTGTGGTTGAACCATCATTTGAGGTATTGTTGTCTCTACAATGGCCACTGTGGATTTGGTGCATTGTACTATGACATTGTTTGCATTTAAGGGTAGGGATAGAGAACAGTCCCTAGGACTGCATTTGGGGGGATATTATTCCTGGCATGGGAGGTAAGGCTCCTCTTCTTGAGGTCATCGACAACCTTGTTTCAACTTCATCATATAGTCTCACACTTTCCACTACAACTTGCAAGTTAATTGGTCTCCTCGTCTCCACAAACTTATGAAATTTTGATTATAGGCCGCTAAGAAAAACTCCCTTTTGGATGCCTTCATCCAAGTGATGGTTGGTCCATCTTTTCAATCTGGATTCCATTCTAGAGACATATACTTCCATCCATTCACCAAAGGATTGACTTAGTTTTATGAACTCCTCTCACATCCAACTTCAAAACCTTCACGCTTGAATTTAGTGAGAAAGGCCACCTTCGGGTCATCCCATGTGCCAAAAGTTCCTACTACTTGTCTCTTATACCATTGAAACACCATACCTTTGAAAGTGGCAGGAAATATTTCTAAGCAATACTCAGGTATTATGGGATTGTTGGCTACAAACGCTACCATGAACTTAGCTACATGAAGATCAAAGTCTTCATTATACTCTCCCTTAAAGATTGACAATGGGACTAAATTTGCTGGCATATAATCAATGTTTCTAGGATGGATCTGGCTAGGAAGGCAACTTTGATTCGCCATGGGGACTTCTTTAAAGAGTGCCACAAGGGTATCAAAGAAGGCTTCTACTACTAGCTTGTTCTTAGCTTTGATTTTCATCTTCTCTCTTCTCACATACCTCTAGATTCATTTTAGTGTTTGCCTCTTGATCACATCATTCATCAGGGAGTTAGCTCCACCTAGTTTGTCTATACTTAACAGAAGGGAATCAAAAGGACTTTAGTGTCTAGAAGATTCTCTTGCTAATGTTTCTTCTACTTCCTTATTTTTAATGTCTTTGAATTTTGCTTTCATTCCACTATAGAGGGGAAGATATTCAATTCTGAAGGTATCAAAATTCATTCTTCTTAGGATTGCAATAGTGCCATTGTCTTGATAATACCAACTTTGGAGGGTTTTCATAGCATAAGTTATGAAGAACACTCTGTCATTAGCTTCCAATGAGTTGCCAATTGTACAAATAGAAGGTTCTAAGTACACCAAGCATTCCACGTATCTTGCTATTGGACATCCATGAATAAATTTCAATTCTTTTGCTTCTTAATCTTTTTGAACCTCAACTGACTTACAAATCCTAAAGCTTCTTCATAATCTCCCACTTGATGATGTCTAAAAATTCTTTAATGAAGGGAAAATCTCCCATGTATGATCATTCTCTCTATTTCTACTTTTATTTTCAGTTTTGTGGGAAACAATTGGCTATAATGATACAACTTTCTATAGCTTCACATGACTCTGGGATCAGTCTCACTAAGCATGCATCAAGATAATGACATATTTCCACTATTAAGAGATGCACTTCATGTAGAAAGTAGCTTTGGCAATAAAGATCTCTAATTCTTTAACAGTATCATGAATTTAACAATCTTCCATCATTTTTCTTCCTCTTCAATTGTACCACTTCTTCCATTTTCAACCTCTTTTGGTGCTTGTTAATGGTAGTATTTCTTGGTTGCACACCAAAAACATGAAGCCCCAAGAGAAACACCAAGAAAAACAAGGAAACTACTGCAATAAAATCTATCTTGGTACACCAACAAGCATGTTTCTTCATATTTTAATCAAGCGCAAGAAGAAAAACAATACCAATATTCAAAATCCTCACACAACGTCATAACACAATTCTCTCATAGATTTATCACAATAAATATTCAACACATTCTTCATATTCTTTATAGAAACCATCAAAGAACCACAATGACACAAAACAAAGATATGAAATTCATCACATAGTATTCATCTTTCATTATGTTCATAGTCTTTCTCTCATGTAGATACAATATTTCTTCATTAGAATTGGTTATCTCTCATCCTCTATCTCTCTCACATATACTCTCTCTCAATAGTACATTGAAACAATCAAGAATTACTCTCAATAACCCGCTCTTAGTTGTGGATTACCCCTCCCAAGAGGTATATCTGATATGAAGAGTTACCACAACTATTATAGTGTCCTTTGAGAGCTCACACTATCACTGTCATTGTTGTATTCACTTCACGCTGTCACTGTCACTGTCACTGTTGTCTTCACTTCAAGTCTTCTTCAACTACTTTTTCTGCTTCTTTGAGCTATTTCAAGCTTGTATTCTTCCTCTTCTTAGATTTCAAAACATTCTCCCAGCTAAAAGTCCATCCATCAAAATAGATATATAAGCAAATAGAGGCTTACAAAGAATAGAGACAAAAGCTCCACATAACATTATAGACGGTCAACATAAGGCATAAAAATCATACAGCTCAAATCAAAACCCCTTCAAGCCATCCAAAACCATCCAAGACACTCTCAATCATTCCTCAAAAAACTTATTCATAATCTTAACCTTACAAACAAAAAGAAATCAAATCAAAACAGAGGCAAAATAAACCCTATCAGAACCAAATAGATTCGTTATAGAACATATCAAAATATTATATCTCAACCAATAATCAATATGAGCTTCTCAAACATACTCGACCCGTTCCAACACATTCCAAAACACTTCCATCTCAACAATAATCAATCAATACTCACAAAACAACTAAAATTATCCCAAAAAATAAGTCGATTCAGCCCTCAACATTGAGTGTATTACCACTTTTTGAGAGAAGATACTTGCAAGAAAGGTTGACTTGATATATGTTAGCACACATTATCAAATAGCTAACATTTTTACAAAGGGATTAGATGCAGAGAAGCTTCAAAAATTTTGAAGCTTACTTAGAGTTGTAGAGATAAGTTGAGCTAGAGAGAGAGTGTTGAGATTGCAAGCTCAACACGTAACCAATGACTTATCATTTATTATATTTAGTTTGTTATACCTACCTATAGCTGATATAGTTATCATACCAGTCGATTAGTATAGTTAATGATGTGCTATTTGACTTAGTAGACAACTTTTCTTTATGTTGTATCTTATCTATATTTTATGTAAATTGTATTGTGTGAGAAAGAAGAAGAAGAAACCAGCAAGAAAATATTTTGGCCTCCATCTCCCTTCTTGTGTCCTTGAGTAAGCTTCCTTTTATGTGTATGGTATGTGTGCAATAGCTCATACAAGTCCCCCAATCATGTGATTCATGACAATGTGCAAGCGGGTGATGATTCATGCCACCCAATTTCGCACATTGAAACTGTTTCCTTGTCCTTGTATGATGGTCAGACAAAGAGTTTATAAGATGTATTACACATGGCATCCATCACAGAGAATTTAGTGCATGTTGGCAAGATGATAGAGTAGGGATTTTAGGTTCAATTTAATGCAAAACGTTGTTTTGTAGAAGACTTTAATGATAAGTGCAAGTTGGTTGTAAAAGAAAGTAGATTTAGCCGCATGTTCACTTTAGATGCTAGAATTCTTACTATGAATGCTTGTTATATATGCTAAAGACAAAGGAGTGGTGGGGTAAATATTGAAATATGGCATAAACATATTTGTTGAAAGGCTCAAATTGATGCAATCCAAACTGTTGGTTACAGGTTTGCTCACTTTAGAGTTGTAAAATTTCATAAAGTGTGTAAAGCACATCTGTTTGGTAAGCACACAATACAACCTTTTTCACATCATATAGATGTGAGCACAATTATGCTTGACATTGTGCATACAAATGTTAGGAGGCCTACATAAAAAATATCTCTTAGTCACATGAATACGTTTTCACATTTATTGATTATTGATCAAGAAATATGTGGATGCATTTCATGAAGGAAAAGAATAATATGTTTGAGCACTTTAAAACTTTCAAGAATGCTATTGAAACAGAAAAAGGCTTGAAAGTTAAGAGCTTAAGGTTAGATGGAGGGGAAGAGTACCTCTCTCCCTAATAAGTTCAATGACTTATTGAGGTCTCATGGGATAAAGAGACGGTTTACTTATAGGTATATCCCACAACAAAATAGTCACATTTGAAAGTATTTGGTTGTATTGCATATATTCATGTGTCAAATGACCTACGTGAAAGAAGCTTGATCCAAGGGTTTAAAAATGTATTTTCATTGAATACTCTTCAAAGAAAAAAGAATATTGTTGTTTAACCCTATCATAGGTGAGTTCAAAGTGACCAAGCATTTTATGAGATGAGCAGTTGGTCTAGTGGTGATGCATTGGATGATGATCATGATCATTATAATTATGTGTAAATTGAAAAGCAAGAATCAGAGAGATTTAATGGACCGGAATCATCATCTGGTAGTACATCTACTACTTGAGTTATATTATTGGCCTTGTCAGTCATTTTATGTAGGTGCATAGAAAGCCTCATTTGGATGCACTTAGACACATATTGAGGTATGTGAAGTCCACTTTACATTATGAACTTTTTTATGAGACAAGTAAGCATATATAGATGTTTGGATACACACATCCACATTGGACTGGTAGCATGTCTGACAAAAGGTCTATTAGCTTTATCAAGTACAGAGCCTAAGTATACAGATACTACTATGGCAACATGTGAGGTGGTATGGTTGCAAAAATTATTAAGTGATTTAGATATATAGGGAGATGGTTCACTTGTTCACTGTGACAACATGAGTAGCATACAGTTAGCTAGAAATCCATTCTTCCTTGCTAGGACAAAACACATTGAGGTTTATTACAACTTTTTGATAGAGAAGATACTTGCAAGAGAGGTTGATTTGGTATGCAACAATATACATGATCAAATAGCTGACATTTTCACAAAGGCATTAGATGTAGAGAAGCTTCAAAAATTTGAAGCTTACTTGGAGTTACAGAGAGATACAATTTAGCCAAAGGGGGAGTATTGAGATGGCAAGCTCAACATGTGCGGATATTAATGATAAACTGCCTAGTTGATGGGTTGACACATCTAGACTTACCACGTTGGTGGTCATTATGATCCTCACATGACCACTAACTTATCACTTATTGTATTTAGTTTTTTGTACCTCCCTACATCTGATATAGATATCGCACAAGTCAATTAGTATAGTCAATGATGCGCTATTTGACTTATTAGGCCACTTTTCTTTATGTTATATCTTATCTATATTTTTTGCATATTATATTGTGTGAGAAAGAAGAAGAAGAAATGAGAAAGAAAATGTTTTGACCTCCATCTCCCTTCTTGTGTCATTGAGTAAGCTTCATTTTATACGTATGGTATGTGTTTGGCACAGCAGCTCATGCAAGTCCCCTGATCACATGATTCGTGACAACGAGTAGATGGGTGATGATTCATGTCACCCAATTTCATACATTGAAAAAGTTTCATTGTCCTTTCATGATGGTCAGACAAAGAGTATATCATATATGATACACATGGCATCCATCACAAAGAATTTATCCCATATTGGCTTGATGGTAGAGTAGGAATTGTAGGTGTAATTAAATGCAAAAGGTTGTTTTGTCAAAGACTTTAATTATAAGTGTAAGTTGGTTGCAAAAGGAAGTAGAGTTGGATGCATATTCACTTTAGATGTTGGAATTCTCGCTATGAATGTTGTTGTGTATACTAAAGGAAAAGGAATGGTGGCAAACATTAAAATATAGCACAAACATATTGGACATGCAAATGTGTGAAGACTAAAATTAACGCAATCCAAAGGGTTAGTTATGGGATTGCTTGCTTTTAGAATTGCAAAATTTCATAAAGTGTATAAAGCATGTATTTAGTAAGTATGCAAGGCAACCCTTTTTCCATGATAGAAATGTGGGCATGAATGTACTTAATATTGTGCACACATATGTTTGGGGGCCTACATAAAACATGGTGGCAAGGAATATTTTTTCACATTTATTGATAATTATTCAAGAAAGATGTGGATATATTTCATGAATATATATATATATATATATATATATATATATATATATATATATATATATATATATATATATATATATATATGTTCAAAACTTTCAAAGATGTTATTGAAATAGAAACAGGCTTGAAAGTTAAGTGCTTGAGGTCAGATGGAGGGGAAGAGTACCTCACTAATGAGTTCAATGACTTCTTGAGGTCTCTTGGGATAAAGAGATAGTTTACTTGTAGGTTTATCCCACAATAAAATAGGGTTCCAAAAAGGAAAAATATACATATTACAAAAAATGCATGGGCGTTGATAGCTAAAAAGAATTTGCCAAAACATTTTTGGTTTGAAGTTGTTCATAGTGTCATCTATAGTATGACTAGAACACCCATAGCTGTAGTTCATGAAATGACCCCGGAGAATGCTTTACAAGCAAGAAGCCCAACATATCACACTTGAAAATATTTGCTTGTATTGCATATGTTCATGTGGTGCTAGATGAGCTATGAAAAAGAAGCTTGATCCAAGGGTTGAAAAATGTATTTTCATTGGATACTCTTTAGAGCAAAAAGGATATTGTTATTATAAACCTATCATGACTAGTGAGTTTAGAGTGAGAAATGATGCTATTTTTAATGACATGAGCAATTGGTTTGAATCTAGTGGTGATGCATTGGATAATGATCATAATCGTGATAATTATGTGTAGATAGAAAATCAAAAATCATGGGGTCTTAGTGGACCAGAAACATCATCTGGTAATATATCTACAATTAACCCTTGTTCTATAGACTAAATAGCAATCCCACATCTTGAAGTGCATCTACAAGTGTTGTATGTAAAGAAAAAGGGAAGAAGAAAATGCCAAAAAGTGATGATGTCTCTCCTAGTTATTTGAAATTTGATGGAGCTTTCAATGGTTCAGAGAATTTGCATGATAAATTTGGTATTCCTTCAGTCCAGACACGAGGTATACAAAGAACACATGGTAATGTAAAGACTCCATTGAGAACTGATCCGGTGGCATGCAAATCTAACAGGATTACTTACCCTATTAAAAGATTTAGTTTTGAAGGTTATGCAACTCACCATTATGCTTATATGGTTAAGATGCTTGAGGATATTGAGCCCACTTTTTTTTAGGATGTTATGGATCATACTCATTGTGATGTGGCAATGGAGAAGGAGATGGTTGCACAAGAGACCAACAAGACTTGGAATCTAGTATCATTGTCTAAGAGAAAGAAAGTTATTTTCTATAAGTGGATATATAAAATTAAGCATAATGTGCATGGTTCTATTAGCAGGTATAAGGCTAGGCTAGTTGCAAAAGACTGTGGTCAAACATGTGGCATACATTATGAAGAAACATTCAGTCCAATTGCTAGGATGGCAACTGTTAGATGTGTGATTACTTTGGTAGCAGCCAATGGTTGGAGTTTGCAGTAAATGGATGTAAAGAATGCCTTCTTACACAGTGAATTGCAAAAAGAGATGTACATGGAGTAGCTAGCAGATTATGAGGATTTAGAGCACCCCACATATGTGTGCAGGTTAAAGAATGTGCTTTATGGACTGAAGCAAGCATGATCTAACAAGATTTGAGAGAATTTTGTCAAGATTAGCTTTTATGTTTCTTATGTTATTCACTTACTTTATGTGAGAAAGGGAGATACGGGTTTGGTCATCATAGTCATTTATGTGGATGACTTGATTATTATAGGTAACATTGACATCGGAATTGCTGAAGTAATGGACCTTTTGAAGAAGAAGCTTGTGATGAAGGATTTGGGTGAGCTAAGCTACTTTATGAGTATTGAGGTGATCAAATGTGATGATGGTATATGGCTTTCCTAAATGTAAGATGGCTTGGATATGTTATCCAAGCATGGTATGATTGCATGTAAGCCTGTTTCATTGTCATTGGAGTAAAATATGAAGTTGAGTGCTAATGTTAGGGATGAGATAGAAGACCCTACTATGTTCAAGAGGATAGTAGAGAATTTGATTTACATGACTATCACAAGGCTAGCAGACTCAAGTTATGCTATTGGCCTTATCAATCAGTTTATGCAGATGCATAGAAAGCCTCATTTGGATGCATTAGATACATATTGAGGTATGTGAAGTCCATTTTGTACGATATATAGGTGTTTGGATACATATATGCAGATTAGGCTAGTAGCACATCTGATAGAAGATCTACTAGCAAATTCATATTTCCCCTTGGTAGTGTGATAGTTACATGGAGCTACAAAAAGTAACATGCAATTACTTTATCGAGTACAGAGGTTGAGTATAGAGGTACTACTATGGCAACATGTGAGGTGGTATGGCTGCAAAAGTTATTAAGTGATTTAGATATATAGGGAGATGGTCCACTTGTTGTTCACTATGACAACATGAGCAGCACACAATTAGCTAGGAATCCATTCTTCCATGCTAAGACAAAATACATTGAGGTACATTATCACTTTGTGAGAGAGAAGATACTTGTAGAAGAGGTTGACTTGGTATATGTCAGGACACATGATCAAATAGCTAACATTTTCACAAAGGCATTGGATGGAGAGAAGCTACAAAATTTTGAAGGTTACTTAGAGTTACATAGATACAATTGAGCTAGAGGGGAAGTGTTGAGATGGCCATGTGGACATTGATTATGGAGCACCTAACTAGATTGGTCAACATATCTATACTTAATACATCGGTTGTCATTATGATCCTCACATTACCGCTAACTTATTACTTTTTATATTTGGTTTGTTGTACTCCCTACAACTAATATAGATATCACTTCAGTCAATTAATATAGTCAATGATGCACTATTTGACACAATAGGCCACTTTCCTTTATTGTATCTTATCTATATTTTATGTATATTGTATTGTGTGAGAAAGAAGATGAATAAACTAGCAAGAAAATATTTTGGCATCTATCTCCCTTCTTGTGTCCTTGAGTGAGCTTCATTTTGTGTGTATAGTATGTGTTTAGCGCAGCAACTCATGCAAGTCCCCCTTCATGACAATGTATAAACGAGTGATGATTCATGCCACCCAATATCACACATTGGAAAATTTTCCTTGTCCTTGCATGATGGTTAGACAAAGAATCTATCATATGTGATATGCATGGCATCCATCACAGAGAATTTAGTGCATGTTGGCTTGATAGTAGTAAAGTAGGAATGTAGGTTCAATTTAATACAAAAGGTTATTTTGTGGAAGACTTTAATGATAAGTGTAATTTGATCATAAAAGGGACTGGATTTAGCCACATTTTCACTTTAGATACTAGAATTCTTGTTATGAATACTACTATGTATGCTAAAGACAAAGGAGTGGTAGAAGAAATATGGCACAAACATATTGGATATGCAAATGTGCAAATATTGAAATTAATTGAATCTAGAGGGTTGGTTGCACAGTTGCTTGCTTTTAGAATTTCACAATTCCATAAAGTGTGTATGAGGGTGAATATTCTTCATGCTATGCATACATATGTTTGGAGGCCTACATAAAGCATATCTCTTGGTGAGAGTGAATATTTTTTTACATTTATTGATGATAGTTCAAGAAACATGTGGATGCATTTCATGAAGAAAATGAATAATATGCTTGAGCACTTCAAAACTTTCAAGGATGTTGTTGAAATAGAAACGGGCTTGGAAGTTAAGTGCTTGAGGCCAAATTGAGGGGGAGAGTATCTCTCTAATGAGTTCAATGATTTCTTGAGGTCAAATAGATAGTTAAGTGCTTAAGATCAGATGGAGGGGGAGAGTATCTCTCTAATCAGTTCAATGACTTCTTGAGGTCTCATGGGATAAAGAGATAGTTTACATGTAGGTATATTCCACAACAAAACAAGGTTCCAAAAAGAAAAAATAAGCATATTGTAGAAGTTGTATGGGGGCTAATGGTGGCTAAAAAGAATTTGTCAAAACATTTTTGGTCTAAAGTTGTTCATACTGTCATCTATATTATGAATAGAATACCAATAGCTGTAGTATATGGAATGATCCTCAAAGAATGCTTTACAAGCAAGAAGCCCAATATGTCACACTTGAAAGTGTTTGGTTGTATCGCACATGTTCATGTGCTAGATGAGCTACGCAAAAGAAGCTTGATCCAAGGGTTGAAAATGGTATTTTCATTGGACACTCTTTAGAGCAAAAAGGATATTGTTATTATAACACTATCACCAATGAGTTTAGTGAGCAAGGATGATATTTTTAATGAGATGAGTAGTTGATATGCATCTAGTGGTGATGCATTAGATGATGATCATGATCGTGATAATTATGTGCAAATAGAAAAGCAAGAATCACAGAGCCTTAGTAGACTGGAAACATCATATGGTACTACATCTACAGTTAGCTCTTGTTTTGGAGACCAAGGAATAGCTACACATCTTGAAGTGCATCTACAAGTGTTGCATTTAAAGAAAAAGGAAAGAAGAAAATGTCAAATAGTAATGTTGTCTCTACTAGCTATTTGAGGTTTGATGGAGCTTCCAATGGTTTAGTTTCATGATGAGCTTGGTATTCCTTCAATGAGAACACAAGGTATACACAAAGCACATGGTAATGTAAAGGCTCCACTAAGTGATCCTATGACATGTAGATATGATACAATTAGATACCCTATTAAAAGATTTAGTTTTAAAGATTATGACCAAGAGCCCATATGTTTTGAGGATGCTCTTGGTCATGCTCATTGGGACGTGACAATGGATTAGGAGATGGCTGCACTAGAGACCAATAAGACTTGAAATCTAGTGTCATTGCCTGAGAGCAAGGAAGCTATTGGCTATAAGTGGGTATATAAAATTAAGAATAATGTACATGGTTCTATTAGCAGGTATAAGTCTAGGCTAGTTGCAAAAGACTATGCTCAAACATAAGTCTAGGCTAGTTGCAAAAGACTATTAGCAGGTATAAGTCTAGGCTAGTTGCAAAAGACTATGCTCAAACATATGCCATACATTATGAAGAGACATTTAGCCCAATTTCGACGATGGAAATTATTAAAAATTTGTGATTGCTTTGGCAGTAGCCAATGGTCAGAGATTGGTTATCATAGTCATCTATCTGGATAACTTGATTATTATAGGTAACATTGACATCGGGATTGCTGAAGTAATGGAACTTTTGAAAAATAAGCTTGTGATGAAGGATTTGGGTGAGCTAAGCTACTTTATGAGTATTTAGGTGATCAAATGTGATGATGGTATATGGATTTCCTAAAGGCAAGATGGCTTGTATATGTTATCCAAGCATAGTATGATAGCATGTAAGCCTCTTTCAATGTCATTAGAGAAAAATGTAAAGTTGAGTACTGAAGTGGGAGCTCACGCTCATCAGCCAAGACCCAAAGATCGCTTATTGCTTCAAGTATTTCAAGTGAGCACAAATGGCTATCTCTTAAACCTAGTCGACGCACCTTCGTTCCTACAGGGGTTTAGTGAGCTTACCTTGATGCCCACCGAATGAGTGGCCTTCTGTCTCAAGCAAATCTATAGCTCCAAGATTCAAGTTTAGTGAGCTTACCTTGATGCCCGCCGAATGAGTGGCCTCCTATCTCAAGCAAATCTGTAGCTCCAAGATTCAAGATGCAAGCTCAAGAAACCTCAAGCCTCCTCCTTTGAGCTCCATCCTCCATAGCCACACACGTGACACAAGAGAAGATAAGAGAAAAGATGATAGAGAGCTTCTCCACCACAGTCCCTCACCCTCACACTCCCTCTCTCAAGCACACACGAGCAAGCAAGAAGGAGAGACGAAGAGAATAAGAGAAGACGAAGAAGAAGATACCACTTTAGCCGCACACCAAAGAATGAGCTTCTCATTCACTTTTTGAGTTTATATACAAGCCCTAAATCCCTTGGGCACCCATCTCCTTTTTTACATGACCACACTTACTTCCCTTATCCCTCCACCTATGGCCATCTAGAATTTAAAATTTGCATAGGAGGGAGTACAGTGCTCTCTTATAAAATTTTGGCGGTGCCTTTGCATTTCAAACTGCGCCTTTGCCTTTGACTTGACCTTTTGCGCTTTTGGTCCTTCCTCTCTTATTCATTTGCCAGGCTGCCTTTCTTCACGTTATTCTATTTTCTTGGATTTTCTTTTTCTTGTTTTGTATCAAGGTTAACATTACCCCCTCCTAGATGAGTGCCAGTCCCATGGCACTTGCGAGTCTAGATTGATGAGGGTTCAGTGATCTGAAGGTTGGTTATGTGAGTTGATGATGATGGGGCCTCGTGGGGATTGGTCCTAGGGAGAAGTTGATTAAATGATTGAGGTGGTGGAGTCCGAGAGCGAATTAAGTGGACACGGGGGCCTCTGAGGTTGGTGGTTTGCATCATTTGTATTCGCCTGAAAAGAATAGAAGGCGCACTACTACCTGGGGGATGTGTCCACCTTAGCATGTGCAATGCATTGCGATCGTGCCAGTGGAACTGGGAGCAACAATGAACCAGTACAAGCCTAGATATTGTCCCATACTTGAGAACCTAGTTCGTGTATAAGGGAGGTGCGATAGGTGCAACTTAGCGAGACATGTCTAACCATAGGCAAGGGTGACCTCCCTAGGTATGTCCTACCCTTGATGTGCCCTAAGCATGAAGTGGGGAATCAAAAAAGGGCTAGGGGTTAGGGGCGGAGCCAGTCGACCAAGGCCATCGAACACGCCTAACTTGAGGATCCCTATGTGAGAGCAGAGTTTTGATGCCGAAAAGTGCTTAAAAATAGCTAAAAATTACGAATATCAAGGGGAAAGTATTCAACGTCGAAGGCAACAGCTCCAACTAGGACGATTTTAAGCGTCAAGTGCTTTAAAGGCGCCCGAGCGACACGTGTTGATTTTTGATAATTTTTTAGACTACCATGAGAGTTGTCAAGAGTTGCTAGCCAATGCGAGATGTCAACGGACACGTAGAAATTTACAACACTCGATTCGGACACCGACGGGGAAATGGCCAACAAATGGTCAAGATATGAAAAGGTGGACATTTGAGAGGCCGAATTGGGTGTTCCCTTTGGGAGTTAGACCCCCCCACTAAAAATTTTATGCAACATTGATCAAAAAACGTGGAGAGAGAAGGACAAGCATGGTGTGAAGAATGCGCCCGAAAATTGCGCCAATATCTTGATGAGGGAAGTATGCAAGCTGTGAAGAACCCATGTAACCGATGTTACCCCTGATCTTCTCCCTCTTGATGGATCTTATCACCTGTCTTTGCCCGTCCAATGATGGCCTGAATGAAGAGAGCCAATTCTAGTCTTTCTCTCTCCTCCCTCTCTCTCCCTTAAGGGGCTGTTCTTGTATGGAAGAAGACAATGAAGAATGGTGGAGGAAAGCTTGTCAAGATGAGACCGCATTGCTTCCGGATGGATGAAGACATGAAGAGTGCTGATTTTGAAGATGCTGGACATTGAATGAGGGCTGACACGCAGTCCCATAGTAAAACCGAGATCCCGAGACACAAAGCCTAAGCGGTAATTCAATTTTTATGAAGAAAAAATGAGTTTTTATGCTATTTGGTTGATGAAATATTGTTCCCATGGGCTGATTATGCATTATGTTGTCATTTGCCATGATTTTGATCAGTTTATGCTTAGAAAATCAGAAAATCATAAGTGTCATGACTGAAATTAATGGTATAAAACCCGTAAAACACGCGTTTAAGAGGCAAAATGGGATTTTTTGCAAAATAAAGGGGAAACATGAAATATAACATCAATAAAACCTGAAATTTTGCTATCAAATAACCTAAGGGCCACAGCCCATAATCAATCTTAATTTCTAGTCATTTTTAATTGAAAATAATAGAGAAAAAATACCAAAAAATGGTTAAAAATGGGTTTTAAATGGGAGAAAATTAGGAAACGATAAAAGAAAAATTCCAAAAAATTACATAAGTGTTTGTGCAATGCATAATGAAGGTAGAGCACAAGGTTAGCCTCGGTTTACCCTCATTTCTATGTTTTTGTCTGTATTTATTGCTTTCTCTATAAAGAAATACACATAAAACGACTCTTACACCTATCAACAATTGCAAAACATTAAACGGTAGGGTGAGAGGGGAGTTTGAGCATCAAAGTACAATCTTAAATCTGATTTATGTCTTGCATCATGCCTATAGGACGTTGTTTTAAAATAAAGGAAAAGGCAGCATGAGCGTAAGGCTCGGTGTCTCTCCTCGTTTCAATACATGAACGTTAGCATGGAAATCATGAAAAGATTGGTTGCGCACGATACACAATGCTGATTTTCTGTTGTTTGTGCACTAAACCATTCACATTATGCACTATGCATGGTTCATGGTATCGAAGGAAAACCTCCTGGATGCATGGCACCTGTCTTCCTTAGGTTGTGACCAACGATGAGCGTGAGAGGATGTCCAAGCTGTAGGTTAGTCGTTGGGTCCTAAAAGGGAACTTGTTGTGAGGAATGGTACATCCTGGAACGTAAAATATTGGTACCTTGAGAGGAGTTTGTGTTCATTTGTGTTATATGTCTAGCAGCGCATCAAAGGGCCAATCACTGAGATATAGGAGAGCTGCAGTGGGGCTCCGACTATTAGTCGGTGGAGTGCCTCCTATGTGTGTGTGATCAGGGCATTGCCAATGTATAAGGGTTCTCCCTTTGAGGAGTTTTAGGGAAACGTTGGACTATAAACTATAAACTCACGAATTAAGCTTTAGGGCGGTTTGTCCTTCAGCATTAGATTGACGCTCATGGTCTGCAAGGCCGTGAGAGTGTTTGTGTGTCATGAGCATGAGGTCCGGCTAGTGCTATAGCCAGTGCCGGCCCATTTCAGGTCCCATCAATGGTGCGTCTGCCGGGAGCCACCTATAAGTGGTGATTTTCGGATCTAGGGTTCCTAGGGACCAAAAGAAAGTTGGTTTATGTCCTCTGACAAGGACCGTCAAGCCGAAATCCAAAAAGCAGAACGTGATGAGAGGGCTAGATGGCAGTTAGAGATTGTAAGCCGTTATTCTCCTCAAAGGAGTAGCCCAGTACGTATACGAAGCAATGGTCCTAGTCACCCAGCTCCTCCACATATTCTGTTAGGTGCGGGAGGAAGCGTAAGTTCTTCCTCCTCCACCAAGTCTACCCACTTCAAGTGGGGGTGTGAATCCGTCACTTCAAGCTCCTACTGCTAATCTGATTGTCACCATGGCACAACCTATTGTGATTCCTGCAGGGACACCGGATTTACCAGCCTTAGGAGTTCCCTTACCCATTTTTAATGGGTTAGCGGAAGAGGATGCAGAATTTCACATTTGTGAACTTCAGAGATTGATGTTCAATTATCGCATCCAAGACGAGGGACATCTTTTGATGTTCTTCAATATGACATTAAAAGGAAGGGCTGCGGTATGGTATCACAGCATAAAGTCTAGAACCATAACCACCATTGATTAATTCTATGTAGCTTTCTGAGCAGAATATGCCCCTGAAAGAGGTGGCCAATATTGGTTGCGGGTCTTGAATGTAACACGTCAAGATCCTTACGAGAATCTGAAAGCATATGCTAAGAAGTTGAAGGAAGTATTCCGTAAGTTGCAAACTTACATTCCCATTCCGCCGGCTGCCCAATTGCAATACTTTTTGCATGGGTTGGACTTGAATATCCAAGTACAATTGAGCAGTGTGGCCTTAGCAGATATAGACACGGCTATTAGACGGGCAGAAGGAGTAGAAGCACGATTACAAACAGCCTACTCCTCTCGAATGAATGTTAATGGGGGTTTAGTACCTAGTGGCAATCCAGCATTGACGAATGGAAGTCAAGGGACTCCTATGACTAACCCTATTGGGAGAGGGAGTATGGTTTCGAATGTACCTCAATTATCGGCTCCTCCTAGTGTGACTATGCCTATGGCAAGTCAGTTGGCTCCATCAAATGTTGGAGGCCAAATTTTGAATTCTAGCATTGTTCATGTGGGTCAACAGCCAATGCCAAATCAGATTGTTAGGCCAATGGAACGACGAGTTGACAATCGAGGCTACGAGTCGAGTGCATCTAATGTCCTTGGCGAAGTTAAGGACATGATGAAGCATTATACCGATATGATTTTCGAACAATATCGACAAATAGCCATCGACGTTAATTTCTTGAAGAAGCAACAAAATTTGATAGGGAGTCGATGCCCTGAAGAGGGTGGACCTCTAGATTCAGTTGTAAATGGTGTGGTGGACAGCACTTCCCCAGAAACTATCCAAATGTGAAATGTGACATTTGTGGGAAGTCGGGCCATCTAGCTGCTACCTGTTGGAGTAAGATTAGTTCTCTCCAACAAGGGAGTAAACAACCGGGCCCAATGAATCATAGAGCGCAAGGAAATAACTTGCAGCAGAATGATGCACCAAGGCAAATATTGCAGAGGGGAAAAGCAAATATAGAAGAGTTGCGACAAGGCAATAGAGTCAGCCTTATTGAGGCTATACGAGTCCATGATGATGAAACCTCTAACTTAAGAGGCGTTATAAGAGGCCAAAAGACTAAAGAGGTTGACAAAGATGAGGAAAAACCAGTCGAGGAAAACCCTAAACAAGGGGATAAGGGGACACAAGTCCAGAGTCCTAGCATGGAAGGGGGACCGCTAAGGCCGGTTGACAGGAAAGGCGACCCTAAGAAGGATGAGGAAGTGCCAAGAAAGAAGGCAAGAGCTAAGAAAGAAGCACCAAAACCGGTCCAAAGACCAAAAGAGAGGATGGTTTGGCGAGAAAAGAGAGCTTTGACTACTTATCATGACTTTGATTTAGCAAGTTCTCTTTGCGAAGTTAAACCAAATGTGAACCTCTTGCAATTGATCAAATTATCTCTAGGAGTACGCAAGGAATTCAAGAAGATCTTGCGTATTGGGTATATTGTAGAACCCTTGGGCATAGCACGAGTAGGGGAAGATTGGTTTGACCATGCTGAAAAGAACTACCCTAGGGTTCCAGCTTATGTGGATGGAATATTAGTGGAACATGCCATTATAGACACTGGATCCTCTGTCAATATCATGAGTTCAGAATTGATGGAGAGGTTGGGCCTAGGCATCTAGAAAGACAGTTCCACCCTTCTGAGAATGGCTGATGATAGTCTAAGACAACCAGAAGGTTGCGTTACTAAGTTCCATGTTACAGTTACGAGTGTAGAACATTTCTTGGACTTTAGGGTGATAAGATTTGCAGGACGCCCTAGCTATCGGGTTTTGCTAGGTAGGCCTTGGATCTTACGAACAGACTGTCAAGTCGATATACCCGCCGGTCGAGTGGTTCTAGGTAGAGGTGCTAATCGAGTAATAGTCGATGCTTATCCTGAGTCTCCTCAAAGTGAGAGAGCTCCTTTATCTTCTACTGAATTAGAGATAGCAGACAATCCGTCTGGTAGTGAGACATCATCCAGCGATGAATCTAAAGAGAGGTCCACTACAGAGAATATCTATCAGATAACTCTGAATGAGCCGATAGAGCCTCAAGATAGGATAAGAGATGCGGATGTGATTGAGTTAGACCTTGGCACGCCGAATGATTCGCAGCCAATTAAATTAGGTTCCATGCTCAGTTCAGCAGAAAGGGAGGACTATGTGTCCTTGATTCAAGAATTCCGCGATATCTTTGCTTGGAGTTATGATAAGCTGAGAGGCATTCCTCCCAGCCTAGCTGTTCATACTATTCCTGTAAAAGAAGGTAGTCGTCCTGTGCGTCAGAAAGTAAGGCGTATGCCTTTTGAACTGAGGGACGAGCTGTTTGAAGAGTTACAGAAGTTAAGCAAAGCTGGGTTAATCTTCCCTGTACAACACACAAAATGGTGTTCATCAGTTGTTATCAGGAAGAAGAAAAACAATCAGATCCGATTATGTGTGGATTTTAGAGAGGTGAATAAGCAGATGGTTAAGAATTACTACCCGTTGCCATCTATTGACCAAATTTTGGATCAATTAGCGAGTAGGGAGATATATTCGTTCATGGATTGCTTTGCAAGCTATAACCATATGGCAATTGTAGAAGAGGACAAGTTGAAAACAACTTTTATTACTGTCTTTGGTACTTTTGCGTACCATGTGATGGCCTTTGGTCTGTGCAATGCACCTGGATCATGGCAACGAACAACAGACAAGACATTTGGTGACATCTCCCCAGATGAGTTAAAAGTATTTATTGATGACCTGGGTACAGCCACTGTAAGGGAAAGCATGTTGGTTATTCTAAGGAAATGCTTTGAGCGTTGCAGACAATTTTGTATCGCTCTTAACCCACAAAAGTGTGTCTTTGGAGTACCTTATGGGCTATTGCTAGGCCATGTGGTCAGTTCAATAGGGATAGCAACTGACCTTGAAAAGATCAAGGTTATAGTTGCTATGAGTCCACCACGCACTCCGAAAGAGGTCCATAGTTTTCTATCATCGATAGGGTACTATCGAAGATTTATAAATGCCTTGGCAGAAAGAACGTTGCCATTAACAAACTTATTATCTTTTAGCTGTTCATTTGAATTGAGCGACCCTTGTAAGGTAGCTTTTGAGGATGTGAAACAGGAGCTAGTAAGAGCACCCATTTTAAAAGGACCTAAAAGATGTGAGGTGTTCTATATATTTTCAGCAGCCACTATGCATAGTATCAGTTGCTGTTTAGCCCAAATCTGGGAGGAAAAGTGGTATCATCCCATAGCTTTTGCTAGTCGAAAATTGGGCATTTCATATATTAACTATACCTATATGGAGAAGTTGTGTCTTGCGATGGTCTTTGGGACTAAGAAATTCAGGCACTACATCCTCTATGAAAAGGTAGTGTTCTATACGAAGGCGGAAGGACTTAGATTGCTTATGAACAAGCTACAGCCGCCTAATCGTTTGGCAAAGTGTTTAATCACTTTGTAAGAGTTCGATTATGAGATTAAGAGTAAGCCACCAAGGTTGCAGGGTATTGTGGAATGCCTTGTGGATTTCGGGGAGCCGAAAGAGACTTTGGTTGAAGGAAGTGATATTAAAGAAGTGTTTAAAATTGATACAGTTTCCATTCCATCTTGGTATGCTGCTATTACGCATTATTTATCAACAGGAGAGAGTGGAACTGGTTTGTCAAAGTCTGAAAAGAGGAAAATCAAACAACAATCATTGAAGTTTTTCTTGATCGCAAGGACACTATATCGGCAGGGTGTTGATGATATCTACCGCCGATGTGTGATGCCTGACAAGGTTCCTTTTATCTTAGAAGAGTGCCATGACTCTGCATGTGGAGGGCACTTCGCGAGACGGTTGATGGTGCAGAAAGCTTTAAGAGCCGGATATTGGTGGCCATCCATCTTCCAAGATTCTTTTGAGTATGTAAAGAAATGTGATACCTGTCAGAGACATGACAGTAGAGGGAATAGGAAACGTCCACTTACGCCCATCATGTCTATCCTTCCATTTGAGAAGTGGGGCATTGATTTTGTGGGTCCTATTACCCCGTCGTCTACTACCCAGAAGAGGTACATTATAGTAGCCACTGATTATTTTACAAAATGGTCAGAAGCGCAAGCGACGAGGCAAGACAATGCAAAAGAGACTGCAAGTTTCCTTTTAGAGCAAATTATCTGCCGCTTTGGTCCACCGAGGGAATTAGTGTCGGACCGTGGTACTCATTTTTTTAATAAAGTGATCAAAAGCTTGACTGAAGCTTGGCAAATCAAGCATAATAAAATGACTCCTTATAATCCGCAAGCAAACGGACAAGTCGAAAGTACTAATAAGCAGCTTGTGGGGATCTTGTCTAAAATAGTCTCCGAGAAGAAACGAAACTGGGACAAGAAGCTGTATGTGGCAGTATGGGCGTACAATACCACGTTCAAGCGAGCTACCGGCCATACTCCATTTAAATTGGTTTATGGGGAAGAGTGTGTGTTACCCCTTGAAATCGAGTTGCCCACCATACGGTTTGCAATTAACCATTCTTTGGGAGACAAGGATTCCCTTTTTGAACATTTCACGGCCATAACCCACCTGGATGAGCTGAAGTTGCATAGCTTACTACACCAGGAGGTAGCTAAACGTCGGATGAAGCAATTGCATGACCTTAGAGCGAAGAAATATACCTTTAAAAAAGGGCAATTAGTTCTATATTATGATGCGCGTAGGGAGCTGTTTTCAGGGAAGCTGGAACCTAAATGGGATGGGCCCTACAAGATTGTCAGATTAGAGAAGAATAGGTCTACGGCTCTACTAGCTGATCTACAGGGAGTAGAGTTTAAAAATAAGGTTAATCTTAATAAGATTAAACCTTATTATTTCTAAGTATGCTAATATAGAGAAATGCATTACAGGTCCATGTTGGGGATGATTTGAGACCTGCGAAAGAGCTTAAAGTCGGTTGATGGGTTGGTTAATTCCTTATTTGGAGCATCCATATCTGGAGCAGAGATACCATCATGGGAAACTTATCTGGTGGAGCAAAGGATACAAAGTGATTGAGCAAGAAGACAGAACCTTTGTGTGGGAGATCAAAGTCTTCTGCCATCACTGCTTACGACTGTTGACAAGCATCCCTGTTGAGTTCAATGAAGAAGGTGGGCTGGAGCCGTCAGTTCATCCTCTAAACATGCTAAACTTTGATTATCATAACTATGAATAGAGGAGTTCGTGATGGCTGGTTGTGTAAACCTAGTGTGGACGTACACATTATATTTTGACGGAGCGTCCAGGGGCCTTAATAAAAAAGGAAGTGTTGGAGTAGTAATCCGAGATCCCCGACGTAGAGTTACGATAAAGTTAGCTGCTTATCTCGGGGTGGGATTCACTAACAATATGGTAGAGAATAAAGCCTTGATTTTGGGACTGCATATTGCCAAACAAGGTGGTATTTGTTGGTTGTTAGTAAAAGGGGATTCCCAGTTGATCCTGAATCAGCTAGATGGGACATACACAATGCGGAATCCCATTCTTTGTATGTATCATCGAACTGCTATGACCCTACTTGAGGAGTTTGAGAGAGTGTCTTTTCAGCTAATTCCACGTTATTGGAATCAGTTTGCGGATTCATTGGCAAATCTTGCTTATGAGGAAGACCTTTTCTTTAACTGTGGTCCTAGTTTGGATATTGTGATCAATGATGGAAACAGGACCTGGTCGCTTGTGGGGAATGTTATCAGATCATGCAATATATGGCAAACGATGGTTGATATGGGTCATGCAAAGAGTAGCCGAGACCAATCTACCATTATTATCTTGGACCCATAGGTTAATTAGACAACATATTTTGCGTACGCCTCTTGCTATATATGCAGGAGGGATGGGTCATAACCTTATGCATTTAGTTTAGGGCTAGGAGCCCTGTGGTGTTTTCCTCCTTGGGAAGGAGCCTATTATTGTATATCTGGATTCTTTCAGGGAGGGATGTGTAGGTGCTATTTTGCTTTATTTCGTTAGGCCAAGAGGGCCAGTGTTGCGAGATGTTATTACTTTATTTCGTTAGGCCACGAGGGCCGATCCTTTTTTGTGGTGGCGTGCTTTATTTCATTAGGCCAAGAGGGCCAGTTTTCTGTTTAGTGCAGGTGCGGTTAATGGTTTCTTGTTTTAGTTTTGTGCTAGACAGGTTTGGAAGAAGAGCTTGGAAGGAGCCTTTTGTTGCGCAGAAGCTTCTCGTGGCCCTATCCAGGTGATATCTCTCCTTTATAAGTACTGTGGTTTTATGCTATATGTGTCTGTGTACTTGTTAAGGGGGTTTTTTCGTTTCTTATTGGGGACCAAAGTCCAAGGCATGAAGTCCCAGGTTTAGGTTAAGTATGTTTGAGGGAGGTCTGAGTAGTCGTTGCCTCCTGTAAAGCCATTGCCAGACATCAAAAGACCTGTTTTAGCAGGGAGTTCTAGTGACCCTATTCTGCTAAAATGCTAGGCAGCTGTTCTAGGAGTTCTTGTTAGTTGTGAGGCAGTTAGAGAAGCCTGCCAGAAGAAAAATAATAATGATAAAGGGAAAGAAACCCTGAATAACTTAAAGAAAATAAATATATACAGAGGTGTGTAAAAAGGGGTTCTAACCCCTATCATAAAAAAGAAAAGAAAGAAAAACTTACAAGCAGTCGATCATTGCCTTGCGAAGACCTAGTAGGTTCCTGGGGACGAGTCGGACCCGGGGCCGATGCCTTGTCTTCCTAGGGGTGGCATCTTGCTAGAAAAGAAGAAATTAAGGAAGGTTGGAGTGAAAATAAAAGTGAGCGTCAGAAAAGGATTAAGTGTCGCCTTGTGAGGGCTTGGTAGGTTCTTGGGTACCGAGACAGGACCTGAGGCCGATGCCTTATTCTCCTTGGGTCACTACGCTCAGCTCCCTCCTTTTTACATGCCCGAGTATGTCAACAAAATAAAAACCCTAAAAGAAGAAATGTGTTACAAGAAAGTACTTCTTGATCAGGCTATAGGAGTCCTCGCCTAGTAGGAGCTCCTAGTTGTGTTGTCCTTAGTTAGGAAGGTAGTTCATACCATCACTTAGGGCAACCTCTTTAATAGTTCTTTTTAGTTTGGCCGTGTTGGAGCAGTTGGTTAGTGACTAGCTTCGGACCTTCTATCAGATTATGCTAGGCCTACTCCTTGAGGATGTCATGCCTTGGTTTTGTCAGGGGGTAAGGTGAGCATTGTGCTGTGTGTAGTGTGTATCTATTTTGTATCAGCTTGATGCTTCATTGGCTGTTTTGTGCAGATCTGTTGTGGGATTCGATGGGCTAAGTCGCCCTATCCCGTGGTCTCCAATGAGAGTGGAGTTTTGATGCCGAGAAGTGCTTAAAAATAGCTAAAAATTACGAATATCAAGGGAAAAATATTCAACGTCGAAGGCAGCGGCTCCAACTAGGACAATTTTAAGCGTCAAGTG
Organism: Lygodium microphyllum; assembly: GCF_053477565.2. Taxonomy (NCBI): domain Eukaryota; kingdom Viridiplantae; phylum Streptophyta; class Polypodiopsida; order Schizaeales; family Lygodiaceae; genus Lygodium; species Lygodium microphyllum. The sequence goes on from NC_141146.1 coordinate 57,863,426, forward strand.
CTTTAAAGGCGCCCAAACGACACTTGTTGATTTTTGATAATTTTTAAGACTGCCGTGCGGGTTGTCAAGAGTTGCTAGCCAATGCGAGATGTCAAGCCAGACGCGCAAAAATTTACAGCACTCAATTCGGACACCGACGGGGAAATGGCCAACAAACGGTCAAGATATGAAAAGGTGGACATTTGAGAGGCCAAATTGGGTGTGCCCTTTGGGAGTTAGACCCCCCCACTAAAAATTTTATGCAACATTGATCAAAAAACGTGGAGAGAGAAGGAGAAACATGGCGTGAAGAATGCGCCCGAAAATTGCACCAATATCTTGATGAGGGAGTATGCAGGCTGTGAAGAACCCATGTAACCGATGTTACCCCTGATCTTCTCCCTCTTGATGGATCTTATCGCCTGTCTTCGCCCATCCAATGATGGCCTGAATGAAGAGAACCAATTCTATTATTTCTCTCTCCTCCCTCTCTCTCCCTTAAGGGGCTGTTCTTGTATGGAAGAAGACAATGAAGAATGGTGGAGGAAAGCTTGTCCGGATGAGACCGGATTGCTTCTGGATGAATGAAGACATGAAGAGTGCTAATTTTGAAGATGCTGGACATTGAATGAGGGCTGACACGTAGTCCTATAGTAAAATCGAGATCCCGAGACACAAAGCCTAAGCGGTAATTCAATTTTTATGAAGAAAAAATGAGTTTTTATGCTATTTGGTTAATGAAATATTGTTCCCATGGGCTGATTATGCATTATGTTGTCGTTTGCTATGAGTTTGATCAGTTTATGCTCAGAAAATCAGAAAATCATAAGTGTCATGACTGAAATTAATAGTATAAAACCCGTAAAACACGCGTTTAAGAGGCAAAATGGGGTTTTTTGCAAAATAAAGGGGAAACATGAGATATAACATCAATAAAACCTGAAATTTTGCTATCAAAGAACCTAAGGGCCACAGCCCATAATCAATCTTAATTTCTAGTCATTTTTAATTGAAAATAATAGAGGAAAAATACCAAAAAATGGTGAAAAATGGGTTTTAAATGGGAGAAAATTAGGAAACGATAAAAGAAAATTTCCAAAAAATTACATAAGTGTTTGTGCAATGTATAATGAAGGTAGAGCACGAGGTTAGCCTCGATTTACCCTCATTTCTATGTTTTTGTTCGTATGTATTGCTTTCTCTATAAAGAAATACACATAAAACGACTCTTACACCTATCAACGATTGCAAAACATTAAACGGTAGGGTGAGAGGGGAGTTTGATCATCAAAGTACCATCTTAAATCTGATTTATGTCTTGCATCATGCCTATAGGATGTTGTTTTAAAATAAAGGAAAAGGCAGCACGAGCATAAGGCTCGGTGTCTCTCCTCGTTTCAATACATAAACGCATGGAAATCATAAAAAGATTGGTTGCGCACGATACACAATGCCGATTTTCTATTGTTTGTGCACTAAACCATTCACATTATGCACTATGCATGGTTCATGGTATCGAAGGAAAACCTCCTGGATGCATGGCGCATGTCTTCCTTAGGTTGTGACCAACGATGAGCGTGAGAGGATGTCCAAGCTGTAGGTTAGTCGTTGGGTCCTAAAAGGGAACTTGTTGTGAGGAATGGTACATCCTAGAATGTAAAATATTGGTACCTTGAGAGGAGTTTGTGTTTGTTTGTGTTATATGTCTAACAGTGTATCAAAGGGCCAATCACTAAGATGTAGGAGAGCTGCAGTGGGGTTCCGACTATTAGTCGGTGGAGTGTCTCCTTTGTGTGTGTGATCGGGGCATTGCCAATGTATAAGGGTTCTCCCTCTGAAGAGTTTTAGGGAAACGTTGGACTATAAACTATAAATGCATGAATTAAGCTTTAGGGTGGTTTGTCCTTCAGCATTAGATTGACGCCCCTGGTCCGCGAGGCCGTGAGGGTGTTTGTGTGTCATGAGCATGAGGTCTGGCTAGTGCTATAGCTAGTGCCGGCCCATTTTAGGTCCAGCTAGTGCTATAGCCAGTGCCGGCCCACTCGACTCGGACATGTCAAAATTCAGCCCTCGGCCCATCTAAATCAGCCACTCGGCCTTTGCAATTCAAACTTGTTGGGTCGAGTCTGCTTTTTTCTAAATTTTTTACAATTGGACCAAACCACCTAGACACTGGCCGTGCAAACATTCGAAGACCATACAAATGCTTGAGATGCCTTTTTGGCACAAGGAACAAAGGGATCAGTGAGACTCAAGCATAAAGGCAACACTAGTCGACCATCTAAGCAATACAGCCCAGCAGCAGCATCGAGTGGGGTCTTAGAGCACTAACAAATCATGACTGAGTGAAGGAAATAGTAGACAATCCTATAAACCCACTGGGATGGCCAAAAACCAAGAGTACAAGCCTATCAGGCTAAACCCATGCCAAGAGCATTAGAGTCATCTAGGCACTTGTTTTCTCACTCACTCTGATTTTCAGCCCTCAAAGCACAATTGTAAAGAGTTAAAAACCTGATTTCGCACAATGCACAGAAAAGAGCACACACACACACACACATGCATAGACTGAGGGTAAGTTGAGGACTGGTTGTAATTAATAAGGAACACACCCAAACTTAAGAACTTGAAAGAACCCACTAGTAAGAGAAGACCCAAAGACATAGAAGGGTGATCGAATCCCCAAAAACAGGACCAAGCAAAGGACACAGCCAAAAACCTAAACGCAATAAGGATAGGCAATATCACGAAAGTGGATCTACCTGGCCTTATCAACTTCATTGACAACTTGGCAAAATAGGAGATCCTAGACATGGAAGAGGGTAGCTCAAGCCGTAGAAGCAATGAGGAGCTTAACCTAGGAGACTTTCATGAGGCTGTCCAACAATTAGTGTCCCTCAGCGAGAGCATCGTGGTAGACCTATAGAGGACATCATTGCAGATCTCGAGGAGGAGAGGAAGCTAGCTTGTAGGGCTCTGCAAGGCCTAGCCATGTACGACCAAGATCGGCAAACTAGGAACTTATACCAAAGCTTAGAAATGCGAGAGATCCAAAGAGTACTAGCCTTAGCGAGCAGAAATCACTCAGAGAATGAGAGAGTGCTAGAAGGAGATCTCACACTAAGCGAGCTCCTGACAAAGCAGCTGCTAGAGAACACGACCGCAGAACAAAGTGCCGCAGCATTAGCAAAATTGCTGCTGACATGGTTGGGAGTTAACCAACCAAGGCTCTAGGAACCAATCGAAAATCCCTATGGTAGGAAAGTAGCTGGACAAATACCAAGCAACCGATGACCCATATAACTTTGTGGAGCAATTTGAGGAGGTCTCCAAGGCCAACAGCCTCACTGATCCTACTCAACGCTCCCAAGCCTTCGGACTATACTTAGGCAACAAGGGTCGACCTAGTATACAAGTCTAGATGTTGTGGAGCGTGCCAATTTCAATGACTTGAAAAATCTCTTCATTAAGAGATTCTCCAAACCTGGATACTCTGATAACCTATTAGTGCGACTCATGAACATCAAGCAGAAAGAGAAAGAATATATTCGAGATTATGTGACCCATGTGAGGAGCCTCTTCAAGAGAATTCCCATGGGCAAGAGACCAACCAAAAGGGCAGTATCCATAGTATCCATCAACAGAATACGAAGTGAAGAGCCCTACAAAGCCTTGGCCGGCAATTCAAGCTTGCAGCGAGACACACTAGTAAGGGTCTTTGAAGAAGCTATTAGAGTGGATGACCAACTCAAGGAAAGAGGCTCTAGAGGCTCGAATCAATAAGAGTCCAGTGCCAGGAGTTTCGAGAGAGCCTCAATGCCGAGTGAGAGAGCATACCTAAGCACTTATGACAAAGGGAAGGGCACTAAGTCAAGACAAGAACTAGCAGAGATTAGGATGGACATAGCCAAACTACAGGAAATGATTAGATGACCAACGCACCCACATGTCCAATGTGTGCATTGCAGTGAAAACCACTTGCCAGCTAAGTGTTAGGACTCTAGGTCACAACCTTATGCTAATTGTGGTAGATTCGGCCATGACACCATACATTATCAATTATCTCAGAGATTCCCATACCCACACCACAGCCTTACGATCAACTCTACCTTGTGAACAGGCCACCAAATTTCTTTGGAAGGGGAGCCCCATTGGCTCTCCCGACACCTAATGATGCTAAACCAACCATTCCTAGAATGGAAATAAATCCTACAGGTATCCCTAGACCACTGGAACCCTCGCACCTAGTGATACTCCAATCCACTATCTGAATGAGCCTAGCAACAATGATCCTTACATAAACCCATATGTGTCATACGATGAGGAAGGCAACACTATCCTCATGGACTATCGACCAAAACCGGTGATGGTGTTAGGTAGAGAGAGAGGCAGAGGCCTAGGAGGGGAAGCCCAAGAGCCGGGACTTGTGGTCACCTCGAACATATTTATTCATGTTGTCCCGAGAGGGAGCAAGCAAATAGAGATAAGGCTAACATGAGATGTACTAAGTGTGGAATCACTCATCTCTTTGTCGATTGCCCTAGGCAGAGACTATTCTCTAGTTTGGGAAACGAGCCATCGATTCCATTGGGGTTGTTCGATGTTGAGACACTCGATGGCGAGGCCACGCCTATCCCATTGCATGTCATGACCCACGCGCAGATGAAGCAGGTCAGCATATCATTGCCAGGGCCTAGCAACCTAAAAGCAGTCTTAGTTGGAAAGAAGATTCGGAGATGAAGGAAGAAAACACCAAACGCTAAGATCACCCTCAAAACCAAAAGTGCCACGACACTACCTGTTGGAAGGAAAGTCATTGACGTAGAGGAAGAAATGTCGGTCCCTCAGTCGGTTGAAAAGGGACGTGCTCCCAACCTAAAATGCCTACTCGAAGCCATCAAGAAGGTGAAAGAATGGGTGAAGAAGGCCCAGGAGCACCTAAAAGGCATTGAGCCCATAGTAGAAGACGAGATCGATAATCTCTCAAGCATAAGTACACCAATATCTCTACCATGACCAAGATCAAGGGAGGCATACTGGCTAGATGATCCTATGGGGCCCTTACCAAGTATATCCCGTGCCCTGAGGATGAGCGAGACTGGATGCATGTTCTTGCTACCATTGACATACCGTTCTCAGATACTAAGGAGTATGAACAAGCCATCAAGGCAACTCGCAAGCTCAAGGACAAACCTTCAGTGCAAATCTACACGATGACTGGAGGCACACGGAAGACCCAACCCTGTTGCATTCCAAATCCCAAACAATAGATGAGAGCTCCTCAAGATCTTAGGGTACTTAACCAACAAGTTGATTGGCAATCCAGCAACGAATCTTAAGCCACTCCAAGATCTCTTGGATGAGCCTGAATGGTGATGATCCAAGGTACACAATTTAAACTTGAAGTACAATTGGGCCTTAAGAAGAGAATTGTCAGAACCAAGAATCGATACCCTAGAGTACAACACTTGGGGGCATATAATCTAACAAATATGAGTAGACCCTAGACCACGCAAGCAGAGTGCACTTAGAGTAGAGAAAGAAGTCAGACATAAGGACTACGATCGAACTTGGTTGGAGCACACGGGTGCAATCGACTACGAGCACGCAGGCCTAGCCCAACCAAGTGATGCACCACTGCTACAAACAGACTCACCTTTTGAGCTACAACCACCAGGAGAGAGCTCCTCTTCTAGCAAAGATAAAGAGTTCAATTCCCAATCAAAAGTTAGCTCAGATAGTGACCCAGAAATACCTCGATCTCCCAAGACTAGATGCACTAAGGGGGACCTACCCATCCACCGATGATTAAAGGAGGAACAACAGGTGTGGAGCAAAGAAACGTGGACAGATGAACAACAAAAACCACAAGACATGCTAAAATGATTCACAAAGTTCAAAAAGGGAGATAGGGTGGTGATCTTACTAGGAGCCAGAAGATGGGGGCAAGCAAGTGAACCAATCGAGCGACCCTCCAAGGTCAAGAAGGTCAATTTGGCCAAGGAGGGGGAGACCCCACAACCTGTCTTTATAGTCGATGACTTGGCTGAGCAAGATGAAGCAAGTCTCGTTACTCTCTTGTGAGAGTATATAGATGTCTTTGCTTGGTCCCCGGAAGAACTCAAAGGAGTAGACCCGAGTGTGGTGACTCACAACATACCCATGACACCTGATGCAACACCTACCAAGCAGTGACCGTATCCCATGAATCCAAAGCATGCTCACGCTGTTAAGGAAGAAATTGGCAAACCGATGAGAGCTGGATTCATATACGAAATTGAACGCACTGACTAGGTCTTGCCCATAGTCATCATACTAAAGATGAATGGGAAGATTAGAGTGTGTGTCAATTACAAGAAGGTAAACATAGCTATGAAGAGAGATAACTATCCCCACTGCCGTACACTGAGCACATGCTCAAGAGAGTAGTTGGCAAATAGGCCTACAATTTTCTAGATGGTTTCTCTAGATACAATCATTCAGGTGCAAGTGCATCCTAACAATAGGCATAAAACTACATTCGCCACTAAATGGGGAGTCTTTGCCAACATAGTCATGCATTTTGGATTGACTAAAGCACCAGCCACTTTCCAATGGCTGATGTGTACAATATTAAAAGACATACTGAGGAAGGAGTTAGAGGTCTTCGTGGATGACTTGTGTGTTCATTCTACTTGGCGAGAACACTTAGACAGCATCTTTGAACGATATCAGCTATACCGCCTCTCACTGAATCCCTTGAAGTGTAAGTTCTGGGTGAACCATGGATGTATCCTAGGACACATCGTGTCAAATAATGGCATGGCCACAGATTCCTTGAAGATCAAGGTCATTGTCAATCTTCCACCCCCAACTAATTACAAGGGTGTTCAGTGCTTTTTAGGACATACATGGTATTATCGACGATTTGTGTTAAACTATGCATTGATTGTTAGACCTCTATACAAGCTATTGATTATATTCAAATGGACTGAGGAATGCTAATGCGCGTATGAGGAACTAAAAAAGGCTCTAACCACAGCACCAATACTACGAGCCCTAGATTGGACACTCATGTTTTACATACACATCGATGCTTCAAAATTCATCATATGAGCTGTGTTGTGTCAACCTAGTGAATACAATCCGAACTACCCGATGAGCTTTTCTAGCAAACAACTCACTGAGACTGAAATGAATTACTCGACAACAGAGCGAGAGGGCTTGGCCATGATGTTTGCCATAAAGAAATTTCAACATTATCTTCTGGCTACACCTTTTACTTTCTTTGTTGACCATCAAGCCTTGTTGTACCTGGTTAACAAACCATGCGCTACAGGACGCATTGCTAGATGGCTTCTTCTGCTTTTGGAGTTTGATTTCTCTGTGATGGTGTGTAAGGGGAAATAACATTACATGGCTGACCATTTATCTCGCATCCCCACAGGAGAAGCAACTGGACAAGGCATTGTGGACGAACTGCCTGATGCACATCTATTTCGCTTATCCAGTGAAAAGATTTGTTTAGAGCTAACATGACTCCATATTGGGCAGATGACATAGTTCAAGTGCTTGAACATGGACTACTGGAACGAGCAATAGAAAAGGTCCGACTTAGGCGGCTTAGCCTGAAATCGAACCCTATCAGTTGATAGCTTGCCAACTTTATAGGCTTGGACAAGATGGGTTATTGCGCAAATGCATGTGCGAGCATGAGATGCATAACATACTAACAGAGGCACATGGAGGAATCACAGGAGGACATTTTAGCAGAGACACGACGACCCACAAAGTGCTGTAGTCCCAGCTGTGACGGTCTACCCTCTTTCAAGATGCGACACAATTCGTAAAGCATTGTGATGAGTGCCAACGAACTAAAATCCCTATCCGTAAAGATCTCATGGAGCTAACCCCAATTATCACACGACAACCTTTCGAGGAATGGGGAATTGACTTCATCAAACCCAATAGTCCCATGGCACAATATTCACAAGCTAAATACATCATTGTGGCCACCGACTATCTAACCAAATGGGCAGAAGCACGAGCTACGAGAAAGAATGACGCTATGACCACTGCTAAGTTCCTATGGGAGCAATTGATCTCATGATTTGGCTATCCCATCGAACTAGTCAGCGACTAGGGCACACACTTCATCAACGAAGTAATAGCTCACCTCTTGTCCTCCTTCCTAATCATCCATTGGAAATCCTCACCTTATAACCCACAGGAAAATGGTCAAGCTAAATTAACAAATAAAATCCTAGTAAACATCATGACCAAGGTCGTCTATGCTTCACGCAATGATTAGGATAACAAATTGATGGCGGCCTTGTGGGCCTACCGCACGGCTTACAAGATGACTAATCCCCTTTAGATTGACATATGGTACAGAGGCAATCCTTCCCTTGGAATTCTTCGTATCAAGCCTCGGGATCACCCTTCAAGAAAGATGGGATGGGAAGGGGTATGGACGGAACCCTTGATTGAAGTCAAACACTTAACAGAAACCCAGCTTCTAGCCACCCATGCGCTCACATGTGAGAAGGAAAGATGCAAAAGCTAGTGTGGCAAGCATGTCACGCAGCACAGCTTCAAACAGGGTGACGTAGTTCTGCTATACTCAGTCAAAGGACATAAGTAAAAGCTGAAGTTTCTGGGGCTAGGACCTTTTAAGGTTCAAACCATCAGTCGAACTGGCAACATTTAACTAGAAACCCTAGAGGGTGAGGGCATAGGCTTCTTTAATGGTAGCCGCATAAAGAAGTATTTTCCTCCCACACACCCATTGCACGAGCCCCCAATGCTAACAACCCATGTCCACGTACGAGTAGCCACTATTACTGTGGTGGATGGTGAGGATGAGAAAGCAGTACCACCAACTTACCTACGCATGATGGTCACACTGCTAAACACACATGCACCATCAACACATTAATCAATGAGGGAGCTGATTTTAATATCTTAACTGATTACCATTGGACCCAAATTGGCAAACCGCAGTTGCAGCGCACTAATGCTAATCTCACCCCTTATGGAGGTCAACCCTACACGTTGTTAGGAGAGTGTAAGGTTGCAGTTTCTATCGAGTCTGAAAGCGTGCCGATAATCTTCTATGTGTTGCCCAACACTAAGAATGTAGGCATGGAATCGTTGTTAGGACGAACTTTCAAGAAGCAAGCTCGTTGCAATGTCAACTATCAGTCGTAGCATATCCACCTAGCCATGGGCAATGTTCGCATTGTTACAGTGCAAGGGCGGCACCACTCTTTCCAAGACCGTGAAGCCACCAATAGAGGAACCCACTATCAAGACTGAGGAGGGAGGTCATGACTCGTCACAACCTACCAAGCCTCGATGCTAGCAACCCATTGAAACCAACGCTGACACCCATGAACCCCAGTTCAAATGTGTACCTAAACAGAGAGTGCAACCTAGGAATAGAAACCCATGGCCTCGCCAGGCTAATGATCCGCACTCAAAACCTAGGAAGCCAAGGCGAAACTATAAATATCAACGTACGGTCAAGCCACAATGGGTCCTCAAGGCCTTATTGTACGCGCAAGGCTACTATGCAAGTAACACCTAGATTTGGGTGCCTAAAGCCAAAACAACCAAAGGCCGTACTCACATGCCTCCCTCAAGCTTGACCACACAAAACATCATGCCAAAGACACTCACAACATAAGTAAATTAGGCTGGTAAGTCCATAGAACCTCCCAAGTCTAGCTCAGCAGGGCTTGAAATCTATCGTCCAAAATCACAACTTGCTACTAGCAAAATGCCCAGCTCTAGCGCTCATGATACCCCTCAAATCTCAAATGCATCTAATAGCATGACAATCGCAACTACCACCAAACCCATCGAATGTGAGGCCAAGCTCCAACCTAAAGAGAAACCCAAACTGTGACTATTAGTTGCTGAACTCTCTAGTCCTATTAAGCCTTAACCACCCACCAGCCTTCAACCCTCTTAGGAGCGACGATCAATTCTAAACTTGGCCGAGGACTTATCTGAAAATACGGGGGACGGCTTGGTTGCTTGCCTCCGATGCTTGGACGCTACTTTCATGACCTTGGCCAAAAGCTACGATCGACTAGACTTAGGCCTCTTGGAAGAACCTATAGCAACGGAAGTACGAACACTCCCTTGCTCTTGGGAGGAGTCAGAATTTGTATTCATTAAGGCTTCTGAATCAACCCATGAGTTAATTGAAACTGAGGTATCCCAGGAGCAAGCAATCAAGCAGTGTCTCATTTCGTCGTATTGCAAGAATACAATCATGGCCACAAACCAAGAAATCAAGAAGTTGAAACAACTTACCGACCACGACTCCTTGTTGCAAAAATGCTACACTTTACGCCTACAATGGGAGCTAGAGGGATGCCAAATAATGACCAATGCAGAACAACGATGCGCAATCAAGGCATCTAAATACGACCTAACCTATGTCACTCCAACTTCCTATAAAGTGTTGACTTCCATTCGTAATCGACCCCTAGAAGAACACATTGAGGGACATCTTTATTTAGATCACATCCTCACTGAGGAGGAATTGCATGTCACTAGTCAAGTGGACTCCGGTGACTTCTTGCTTGACGTCCTCACTTACATTATGCACGTAGGCATCCGCCCTTTTGACATGGATAGCTATGCTAATTTCGAGTATAACAACTCGAGTTTCTATGCCTCACTCATGCGAAGGTAAAACACTAAGATTATGTGCTGAATGCCCTTCATCCTCTAACCCTTTAATCCTAGGAAGGATTCTCTCAATTCAGAGAGAAGGAGGTAAGGTGAAACAAACCAAACACATAAGAAAAACTATAAAGGAGGTGAAACAAACCAAACACATAAGAAAAACTATAAAGGAGGTGAAACAAACCAAACACATAGGAAAAACCATAAAGGAAAATCACACAAGAGGGACCTCAATGGTAGGATGAAGCAACTTGTACTGAGGAATTGACAATAAAATTTAAAAGCAATAGACTTAGACTGCTTGGAGGAAAAAGTCTAATTCTATACTAAAAATAAGTTCATCTGTCAAGCATGAAGTCTTTTCTTTTAGTGAGTAACTATTTGGAAAAGCACTAATGGCAAACCATGGCTTATGACAGGAGCTGAAGATGTCGCAACAAGACCAAGCCCATCGCCTACCCTTCACGGAAGAGGAAAGAGCGAAGTATGGCCTATCCCTTGAAAATCGGGCATACAAACAACTCAAGTTTAGGAGTATCCACAACATCAAAGGGGTGGTGACCAGCAAGAAAGCCGTCAGGAGGATCGTGGATTAGTGCAACCTCGCCACGTATATTGAAAAGTTCGGCCTGACCACACTAGGTGTGTGTAATTCCTGAGGACGTACAACCCCAATAAGGAGAGTGGGACAGTGTCCTTGGCAACAAGCAGGGAAGGAATCAAGCAGGTGCAGGTCCCGCTCAACAAGGCCTTAGTGGAGAAGGCGTTGGGACTAGAACCGAAGGTGGAGAAGAAGCATAAAAGAGATGTCAGTGCCATGATGGAGATTAAGAAGAAAAGTGTCTTAACAAATGATGGCATAAGTATCTAGGACATTCCTGATGCGGAGGTCATATTGCAAGAAAAGGTGATCCACGCCCTCTTCTCCAACCTAAGATACAATCCGCTCATGTATAGGATAAGAGTGCATGTGCTGGAGAGCATGGCAGCTCATTCGTTACATGAAGTGGATTGGAACAACTATATCAGGAAAGCCATAGACCAATCAGCCAAGACACTCAACCTTTGATGCAGATCGTGGTGAGTGGAGAATCCCTAGCATCAAAGGAAACTGACAGGAAGAAGCCCTCAGCCAAGGCCTCATTCATAGGGTATGGAGGATTCTTGACCTTATCCGAGAGGCAATAAAAGAGATGCAAGATGGAGAAGAGGGATCAGATGAAACGCTTGAGAGGTCACCTCCTCATCATGACAAAGAACCATCAAGTGAGAGGATAGTTAGTGAAGAAGAGGGAGAGCAAGAAGCTCAATCCAGCAAGAGGAAGGCGAAGACGCCTAAAAAGAAGACGACGAAGAAGAAGCAAGAGGAAGAGAGGAAGAAAAAAGAGGAAGCGGACCTACTTAAAGCCAAGGCTAAGTTAAAAAGAGATGAGGAAGAGAGGAGAAGAAAAGATGTTGAACAAGAGGAGGATTTGAGAAGGAAAGAAGAGGAGGACTTTGCACAAGCAGTGCACATGTCCATAGAACAATAGTGCAGGCAGGAGGAACTAGCAGCAATGAGCCTGCCTAGGCAGGACAGGCTGGGAACCAGTGCCCAAGCGTCAAAAGACTTACCTCCACCCATCCCTAAAGGAAAGGGCAAAGCCGTACTCCACTCGACCCCGTCTACCCTCTTGCCCAATACCCAGACCATCACAGCAATGCCAGGCACCCCAACCACAGTGAACGCTAGCAACCTCATGGCATGGGTGCAGTTCTTGGTCAATAAGGCACATACCCCAATGCCCACCTCCAGTGCAAGAACCCCAACGACAGGAGTGAAAAGATTGGCTATTGTGCAGATGCCAAATCTCAACAAGGACCCAAGCGACCAAAGGTAGATGCTACCACCACGGAGCCACAAGCCGTAGACCAAGATGAGCATGTCAGAGAGCTCTACACTTAGCTAGAAAGGACAAAAGAGGAGAAGAGAGCGGTAGTGGCGAAGCTGGAAACAAAAAAGGAAATGTCAAATGCCTTCCAGTTAGAGAAGACCCGCCAACTAGCCTTGCAACAAAAAGAAATCCACACGCTAAAAGTAGAACTGAGGGCCAAGGAAGACGATGAAGAGCAGTGGCGAAAAATACTGGAGGAAGAGAATCAGGAGCTGGTCATAATGCAAAGGGAATGCAAGCTCTTGGTTCTATAGCAAGCAAAGCTCGAAGCATAGGTGAGAAAACTCCAAGAAGGCATAGAAGAGCTTGCCACGCTGGAAGCAGAGAGAGCACAAGAGTAGGAAGAATGGAAAAAGAAAAAGAGAAGAAGTAGAACGATGAATGCAAGGACAAAGGGAAGAATGAGCAACACTAGAGGAGGAGATCGAGCGCCTAACATAAGAAAAAGAGGACCTTGTACAAAAATGGAAAAGGCAGGAGCAGATGATGGTGACCCTGTCACAAAGGCAAAGCGAGGGCCTGGAAGAAATGAAAAAGAAGGCAAGGGAATGGGAAGCCAAGAGCGAGAAGCAAGTGAAGGATCTAGCGAGCCCCTTGGCCCTTGCAGAGGAAGGTCGAATATTAGCAGAAGGTAGGGTAGCAGCTAGTCTTGAAATCCAATAACGTGCCTTCCTCAACACGATCTTAGACATCACACTCTCTAAGGAGGAGGAGGCAGTTGATGTGCTTAAAAGGAAACTAGAAATAGCCTGCAAGGCAATCAAAAAAGGGCTGTGCTCCCAAGTCCAAGATGCAAGCCTCAACCTGATCGGTCAAGATCAGCAAGAGAATTGATTAGGAGCAAGCTTGACATCAGAGAAGATTGATGCCTTGGAACTTCAAGAACAACAACCCTAGGAGGTAGGGGTAGGGTCAAGCTGTGAAGGAATGCAACAAGATGAGGAGTGGATCCCACCACCCTGCTCACCACAACCAGAGTCCTCCTCAAGAACAAGATGCCATACAGAAAGGAAGGCAGACGCAAAACAACCGCCCATCCCACTAGAAAGGGATTGCTTACCCATGAACTAGAATACAAAGTTGTCAATGTGGGAGCAATGGGAAAATTTCCGCCAACCCTTTGACTTCACCTTCCGATATCCAGTGGGCTTGAGCAAAGTACCATCTATCGAAGCAGTAATGGAGATAATTACCATGGGAAGAAGGCTTGGTGAAAGATGGATAATTGAAAGAGAGAAAAATCCAATAGCTTGGGGGACAGAATCCCCAAATTGCTGGGGAAACAAGGTTGAGAAGGTACCACACACGATGCAAGGCTACGAATCCCAACCTAAGTGGAGGAGAAGAGTCTAGAACAGCAACGTGGATGCGTGGATGTCATTTTGTAGCTCCCTGCCCTTCGAATGAAATGACCTGACCTATCTACCATATCCTCGAAGGGTGGGAGTAGATTTTGACCCTGACATCCATGGCCGATACGACTTTCCAAAGATCTACAACGTCAACACCACAAAACTTGAGGAGGTGCTCGCCTTCTCAAAACAAGATCTATGAGACTCCATGGCCCATTTCCTAATGGAATTCTCCTCTTCCATAGACCTGCCTTTGTAACAACATGTAGTTATATTAGATTACTTAGGACTCTCCTCAAGCAACCCTCCGCATCGGCAGAGTACCATCTTTCACCGCTCTTTTTTGACATTAATGCGGGAATAGATGGGTGCGCCATGACTCGGCTAATAATGCACACTGATTTAATCCCATCCTTTTGCATGGCCCTCCTTGAGGACATGAACGACAGCAATTCACCAAATGTAGCCATCCATTCTTGTCCACCACACCTCTCCACGTTAGAATAGGCCAAAAAGGGTATATGCTAAGTAGGCACTTCCTTAGTAAATCATTAAAGCCCCCAACCTCCCCATCCCACACCCAGAAACCTAGAAAATGAATTTGTTATCTTATACTACTTCATCAAATTCAAGAGAGTATTTATTCAAAAAAAAAAAGAATAAGAAGAAAGAAATAAGAAAAGAAAAGAAAAAGGAAAAGATATCAGACGTAGCCACCGCAAGTTGCACATCAATCACAATCGCTGCATCTAGGGGTTCTCAAGTTAGGTGCGTCCGGTGGCCCCGGTCGGCCAACTCTATTCCTAACCCCTAGCCTCATTTTGATCCCCCACTTCACACTTAGGGCACATTAAGGGCAAGACACATCTAGGAAGGTAACACTTGCCTATGGTTAGACTGTCACCCTAAGCTACACGCACCGCACCTCCCTTATGCACAAACTAAGTTCTCATGTGAGCGGCAACACCCAAGCTTGCTCCCAGTCCCACTAGCATGAGCACAATGCATCACACAACAATGGAACATACACACCCTTACCTTGTTTCATCATGATTTCATGATTAGAAGACGCCATTCGATGGGTAGAATAGTCCCATGAATTAGGTGCGACACTTGGCAACAAGTTGCAGAGTCGCATGATCTTGTGATTTGATCACAAGGGAATGGCCAATTCCTCGGAATGAGATTGGTAGATTCTTACGTAAGTTTATCTTGCAAGGGGATGAATAATCGTCCTGATATAGGTAATGCACCTTCTTTTCTTTTCAGGTACAAATAAAGGCCCCAACCACCAGCCCTGGAGACCCCATCATCCATGCAATGCACTCATCATCTTATGTGACAATGTCACCATGCCGACGAAATAAAGTAGGGGCACACTGAGGCAACCCCAATCAAAAAGTGAATAAAGAAGCTCATTTGGAACAGTGCAAGAAAAGGCAACCGCGGAGGGCCAGGAGATGGATCCATCTAACATCATATTCAATTTTAAAGATGGATTCACCCATCAACCTCTCTCCCCACCAGGATCCATCCAACACCATTGTAAATTTCAAAGGCATAAATCCCTCCAACGCACCTTCCACCAGGGCTCGTATAAGTGCCTTTCAAGTCCATAAACCCCTCCAACACCAAGGATCATATCCAATGCAAGGGCCTTTCAGTTCCATAAATCCCTCCAGCACCAGGGATCATATTCAACACAAGGGCCTTTCAGTTCAATAAATCCCTCCAACAGGTCCATAAATCCCTCCAGCACCAAGGATCATATCCAATGCAAGGGCCTTTCAAGTCCATAAATCCCTCCAGCACCAAGGATCATATCCAAGGCAAGGGCCTGCCAGTTCCAAAAATCCCTCCAATAGATCCATAAATCCCTCCAACACCGGGATCATATCCAATGCAAGGGCCTTTTCGTTCAATAAATCCCTCCAACATGTCCATAAATCCCTCCAACACCAGGGTTCATTCTCAACTCAAGAACCTTCTAGTTCCATAAATCCCTCCAACCCACCCCCAACACAGCTTGTATACAAACTCAAAAAGCCACATGGCTACCCTAGCAACACCGTTCGACTCACCACCCAGCAAGTGCCATGGGATCGAACAAGGTGGAAAATCCAAAAAATCTAAAGTAGAAGACAAGGCCAAGGCAAAAGTGGAATGGAGAACGAAGGCACGCCAATAAAAATTGGGAAACACAAGAAGTGTGAAAAAGTCCTAAATCAAGGAGTGGCGCACAACTAAAAGCACAAGTCAATACTTTTGTAAAAGAACGCAAGGCACACCATGATTTATTTTAAGAGCGTCGGGCTCTAACCCGTGCAAATTGTAAATGTAGATGGGCGGTAGGAAGGAAGCTAGGAAGATAGGAGAACAATGGAAAAAAAGGCCTAGGCTATGGCCGGCCATATTAAAAGGGGGTGACTGCCCAAAGGGGATTTAGGGCTTTGTATATAAAGTTCAAAAGATGAATGAGAGCTCATTCTTTGGTGTGTGGCAACAAGAGACTCACCTTCTTCTCTTCTTCTCTTCTCTTTGCTTACTTGTGTGTGCTTGAGGGAGGGAGTGTGAGAGTGTGAGGGTGAGGAATCAAGGAGGTGAAGCTCTCCACCATCTCCTCTATTCTTCTTCTCTCTTCTCCTCTTCTCTTCTCTTGTCTCGCATGCGACTATGGAGGATGGAGCTTGGAGGTGGAGGCTTGAGGATGCTTGAGCTTGCATTAAGAGTTGTGGAGCTATCGGAGTGCTTATGAAAGGAAGCAACTCAATACACTCATAGGGAAGAATGGCGCGTTGGCTATGTGAGAGGTAGCCATTAGTGCTCACTTGAAACGCTTGAATAATAAGCAGTCCGTGGGTCTTGGCGGTTGAGGTTGTGCTCGCCTTTACAGCAACACATAGAATATTACATGTATGCTTTCGACTTGATAGAGACCGCGATTTTGCACTTTCCTAAAAGTGCATACAATGGGTCCCCAAATGGGCTAAGTTTAGCATTGGTGGGTTTTAGTTGTGGTGGGTGGCCAATTTGAGTCCAATGATCGTGAGTTAAGATATTAAAATCAGCTCTCTCTCATCGATTAATGCGTCGATGGTATGTATTTGTTGGGAGTGACTATTATGCGCAGGTAAGCAGATGCTATTGCCTCTTCATCCTCCTCATAAATTTCCATTATTGTGGCAACATGAACCTTCATAGGGGACCCTAGAATGGGAGGCTCATGCATTGGATGTGTGGGGGGGTAGTACTTCTTTATGCGGTTACAGTTGAAGAAGCCTATGCCCTCCCCATCTAAGGTCTCAAGCTCTACATTCTCGGTTTGGTTGATAATAGTGCAGACTTGGAAGGGCCCTAATCCCCTAAACTTCATCTTTTGTTTATGGCCTTTGACTGAGTACAAAAACACTAAGTCACCCTGGTTGAATTCTCGCTACTTGACATGCTTGTCAAACCAGATCTTGCATCATGCCTTTTCACAAATTAGCACATGGGTGGCTAGGAGTCAAGTTTTAATCAACATTTTAGCTCGATTAGGCATTCCTTCCATGCCTCCTTTCCATCCCATCTCTATTGGATGGCTACTCTCAAGCTCAAGACAAAGAACTCTACAAGTAGAATGGCTTTAGTCCCATAGGTTAACTTGAAGGGAGTTTGTCCCACCGCTATTTTATAGGCTATTCGGTGGGTCCATAGGGCTGCCATCAATTTTTTGTCCTGGTCATTGCATGAGGTGGAGACTGCTTTAGTCAAGGCATTCACTAAGATCTTATCAGTAGACTCAACCTAGCCATTTTCTTGAGGATAGTAGGGTGAGGATTTTCGATGGATGATGAGAATGGTCAACAGGAGGTGAGCAATCACTTCATTAATGAAGTGTGTGCCCTTGATCACTAACTAGTTCAATGGGACAATCGAATCGTGAGATCACCTGCTCTAAAAGGAACTTAGCAGTGGTTCTAGCATCATTTTTTCTAGTGGCTCATGCTTCTACCCGTTTCGTGAGATAATCCGCGACAACTATAATGTACTTAGCTTGTGAGTATTGTGTTGCACGATTTATCGGTCCAATGAGGTCAATTTTCCATTTCTGAAAAGGTTGTATTGCAAGGATTGGAGTTAGCTCCATCTAGTCTTTGCGGACATGTACCTTAGTCCGCTGGCACTCATCACTATGCTTTACAAATTGTGCAGCATCTCAAAAAAGATTAGGCCACCATTGTTGAGACTGCAGCACCTTTTGGGCTATTGAGTCTCTATTGTGTGTCCCCCAGCAATTCCGTAATGTGCTTCTACAAGTACGTCATGATCTCATATTCACACATGCATCTACGGAGTAATCCGTCTTGAACTAGTCTATAGAGCTAGCCTGCTATCAACTAATAGGGTTCTATCTTGAGGATGAGTCGCCTAATTCAATCCTTCTCTCAATAGATCGTTCAGGTAGCCCGTGTATGGCATCTACCCAATATGGCATCAAATTGGCTCTAAACAAATCCCTCTCGCACTAGATAGGTTAAATAGATGTGAATCTTCCAATTCATCCATGATGCCTTGTCCAACGGCTTCTCTTGTGGATATGTGAGACATATGGTCAACCATGTAGTGCCACTTGCCTTTGTGTACAACCATAGAGAAGTCAAATTCTAATAGCACAAGTAACCACCGAGCAATGCGTCTGGTCGCGCAGGGTTTGTTAACAAGATAAAGCAAGGCTTAATGGTCAACAAAAAAGGTAAAAGCCATAGCCAAGAGATAGTGCTGAAATTTCTTTACAGCAAACACCATGGCTAACCCCTCTCTCTCCATTGTGGAGTAGTTCATCTTAGTCTCCGTGAGTTGCTTGGTAGCAAAGCTCATTGGATAGTCTAGGTTGTGGTCGCTACGCTAGTATAACATAGCTCCCACGGCAAACTTCGAGGTATCAATGTGAACGTGGAAGGTTATGGTCCAATCTCTAAGGCTCTTAGGATTGGTGTAGTGTGGTTAGAGCCTTCTTCAGTTCTTCATATGCATGTTGGCATTCCTCAGTCCATTCGAATATTATCATAAGTTTGTATAGAGGTCTAGCAATTAATGCATAGTTCAATACGAATCGCCGATAGTATCTCGTTATGGCCTAGGAAGCACTAAACTCCCTTGTAATCAATTGGTGGTGGCAGGTTGATAATAACCCAAACTTTTGAGAAGTCGGCAGCAATAACGTTCTTGGATACCACGTACCCTAGGATACATCCATGCCTCACCTAGAATTGGCACTTCAAGGGGTTCAATGAGAGATGATATAATTTGCACCATTCAAAGACCGCTCGTGTTTGGTTTTAGGTGGCCAGGGTATCTCATGATCATTGTCTGAGCTTACTTCCGGCTCAGAATTGAACTCTTTGTCTTTGCTAAAAGAGGGAGTCTCTTCTAGTGGTCATAGGTTGAATGATGATTCCCTTCTAAACAATGGTACGACACTTGGTTGGGTGAGGCTTTCTTGTTTGTGATCAATGGCTCCTACGTGTTCCAACCATGTGCGATCACAATCCTTCCGCATGACTCCTTTCTCGATTCTGAAGATGTTCTTCTTCTGTAGTTTGAAGTCTGCCCATATTTGTTCGATCACATGTCCCTTAGTGTCGTATTCTATTGTGTTGATCTCTCCTTCACTCTCATCTCAGTAAAGGGACAAAAATCCTCATACTCGTCATCTGAGTCATCATCATCTGACTGCTCGGCATCCCTTAGGTCTTGATATTGTGTTTCCTTATCATTGGTGACTAGGCCCAATTGTACATCAAATTTAGATCGTGCACCTTGGTCCATCGCCACTTGGGTTTGTCCAAAGGATCCTTAAGTGTTTTAAGATTTGTGACTAGGTCATTGGATAATTTGTCCATTAGGTACTCTAAGATCTTGTGGAGCTCTTCTTTGTTGTTTGGGACATACAGCGTGACGGGGGTGGGTCGTCTATGAGAGCGTCTAGCCATCATGCAGACTAGTACTGAGGGTTTGTTCTTGGGCTCACCAACTGCCTTGAAAACTTGTTCCTACTCCTCATTGTGCGAGAATGGTAGATCGATTGTGGCTAACACATGCATCCAATCTCGCTCATCCTCGAGGCAAGGGATATACTTAGTCAATGGCCCATAAGATTTTCTAATCTGAGTGTTATCCTTCAACATGGTTGAGATGGTGTCTAGGTGAATTGGTGTAGTCTTCCAAGTGTCAATCTCCACTCTCACCACTTCCATTTGATTGCTTAGGAAGATTAGACAGTTGCCCCAGTCTTCTATGACTCATGCATTGCGCATCCAAGGTCTGCCTAATAGGATATCATAGTCCACTCCTTTCATGACTATGAAGTCCACAGAGAACTAGAATCTTGCGATCTTCAATGGCCAATTTTTCAGCACTATGAATGGCTTTACTTTCATTTCCTTAGCTAGCGTGACATTGAACCTAGCATTCTTAACAAGTGGATTATCCCAAGCCTGGAGCACTACGTGGCTAAGCACTACATGACTATGAAGTCTACAAAGAACTAGAATCTTGCGATCTTCAATGGCCAATTTTTCAGCACTCTGAATGGCTTTACTTTCATTTCCTTTGCTAGCGTGACATTGAGCCTAGCATTCTCAACAAGTGGGTTATCCCAAGCCTGGAGCACTACATGGCTAAGCACATTGACTCCTACCCCCTGTCTACAATCACTTTTCTTGTGGTCTCTCCTAGAGCTAGGGCCTCGGTAAGAGTTCATGCATCTCTATGCCTTCCTAGAAGGCATTAACATGCAAGGACTTGGGCACTGAGTGCAATGTTAGGCTCGGTTTTTGCATTACTACATCATGGTCTTGCAAGTCAAATGCCATTTTTTGCTTTAGCGATCCTTCTACTCACTGCTTTAACTCTTGCCATAGCTACATCATTGTCAGAAGATTGTTGGTTGCTTGCTACATCATTGTCAGAAGATTGTTGGTTGCTTGCTTCTCTTCTAATTCTTCGCTCCTTGGCCAATGTCATTGACTAGTTTGCTGGCCCATCACATTCAAGCTTTGTCTAGGCGGCACTCCTTGAGGTGTAGATGCGTCTCTTGATTGAGTGGGAGAGACTAGTGTGCTTATGCTAGAGAGGTCATTGATCTCATCCTCCAAGATGGGCTCAGCATCCTTTAGGTGTTCCTGGGCTTGTCTCACCCACTCATCTTTTCTATGGCTTTGAGTTGGTGCCTCGGTTCGGGGTACTTCCCTACCTCAGCACTCCCTTTCTCAACAATCTTTGGAGCGGATGTCTCTACCTCTACATCCGTGATTTTTTTCCAATAGGTAGTGTCGTTGTGCTCGCGGTTTTAAGTATGACCTTCATGTCGCAAGAAGCCCAACATGTCACACTTGAAAGTGTTTGGTTGTATCGCACATTTTCATGTGCTATATGAGTTGTGCAAAAGAAGCTTGATCCAAGGGTTGAAAAATGTATTTTCATTGGATACTCTTTAGAGAAAAAATGATATTGTTATTATAACACTATCACCAGTGAGTTCATAGTGAGCAAGGATGCTAATTTTAATGAGATTAGTTTAATGCATCTAGTGGTGATGCATTAGATGATGATCATGATCATGATAATTATGTGCAAATAGAAAAGCAAGAATCATGGAGGGTTAGTAGATTAGAAACATCATCTAATAGTATACCTACAATTAGCCCTTGTTCCAAAGACTAAGAAATAGCCCCACATCTTGAAGTGCATCTACAAGTGTTGCATGAAAAGAAAAAGGAAAGAAAAAAATATCAAATAGTAATGATGTCTCTACTAGTTATTTGAGGTTTGATGGAGCTTTCAATGGTTTCGAGAGTTTGCAGGATAAGCTTGGTATTCCTTCAGTCTAGGATATGAGGTGTACAAAGAGTATATAGTAATATAAAGGCTGGATCCACTGAGTGATCCAACGGCATGTAGATCTAATAAGGTTAGATATCCTATTAAAAGATTTAGTTTTGAAGGTATGCAACTCACCACTATGCTTATATGGTTAAGATTGTTGAGGATATTGAGCCCACTTATTTTGAGGATGCTCTTGGTCGTGCTCATTGGGATGCGGCAATGGATGAGGAGATGGCTGCATTAGAGACCAATAAGACTTGGAATCTAGTATCATTGCTTAAGAGCAAGAAAGCTATTGGCTATAAGTGGGTATATAAAATTAAGCATAATGTAAACGATTCTATTAGTAGGTATAAGGCTAGCCTCGTTGCAAAAGACTATGCTCAAACATATGGCATATATTATGAAGAGACATTCAACCCAATTGCTAGGATGGCAACTATTAGATGTGTGATTGTTTTGGTAGTAGCCAATGGTTGGAATCTGCAAGCAAATGAATGTAAGAAATACCTTCTGGCATGGTGAATTGCAAGAAGAGATGTATATGGAGTAGCTAGTAGGTTATAAGGATTTAGAGCACCCCATATATGTGTGCAAGTTAAAGAAGGTGCTCTATGAGCTAAAACAAGCACGATCTAACAAGATGGGAGAGTACTTTGTTAAGATTGGCTTTTATGTTTCTCATGCTGATCACTTACTATATGTGAGAAAGGGAGATGCATGCTAGGTCATCATAGTCATCTATGTGGATGTATCCAAGCATGGCATGATAGCATATAAGCCTCTTTTAGTGTCGTTGGAGCAAAATGTGAAGTTGAGTGCCAATGTTGGGGATGAGATAGAAGACCCTACTATGTTCAAGAGGATAGTAGGGATTTTGATTTACATGACTATCACAATGTGAGGTATGCGAATTCTACTTTGCATTATGGACTTTTTTATGAGGCAAGTAAGGATATATAGGTGTTTGGATACACAGATGTAGATTGGTCTAGTAGCATGTTTGACATAACTATACAGGGACTAGCAGTAGTGTCTGTAAGTAGCGAGCTCCTTGTCTAAGCTAGAAGCTTAGTTTGGTGGGTAGCACATCAAGCGAGGGTAGAAGGCACTTGATGATGGTGTCGAGTAAGTTGGTTTGCAATATGGGGCGAATTGACAGGCCGCATGGGCACTCGTCATACCTCTCTCTCTTCCCCACATGGTGATCGATGAGTGTACTACCTAGCACATGAGTAGGGATGAATGTGCGGTTGAGTAGATAAACAGGCGGGCCAACTAGTAGGCAAGCAAGGATAAAGCACGGGTATATGAAAAGTGAGTGCACAAGTAGGTGGCATGGGGCACATAGGTGTGGACAGGCTTAGCAATGGTGAGCAGGTGGCCAAGCAAACGAAACACAAACACACACACACACACACACACAAGATGATGATGGTGATGATGTAAAAGAAGAAGAAGAAAATAAATAAATAAAAAGAAGAGGGATATATATATATAGAGTGGGGGGGAGAATAAGAGGAAGAGAAAGAAAATGTAGAGAGGAAGTGTGTGTTTATATATATATATATATATATATATATATAATGGACTTTTTTATGAGGCAAGTAAGGATATATAGGTGTTTGGATACACAGATGCAGATTGGGCTAGTAGCATGTCTGATAGAACTATACATGGACTAGCAATAGTGTCTGTAAGTAGTGAGCTCCTTGTCTAAGCTAGAAGCTTAGTTTGGTGGGTAGCACATCAAGCGAGGGTAGAAGGCACTTGATGGATGGTGTGAGTAAGTTGATTTGCAATATGGGGCAAATTGACAGGCCACATGGGCACTCGTCATACATCTCTCTCTTCCCCACATGGTGACCGATGAGTGTACTACCTAGCACATGAGCAGGGATGCACGTGCGGTTGAGCAGATAAACAGGTGGGCCAACTAGTAGGCAAGCAAGGATACAAGCACGGGTATATGGAAAAGTGAGTGCACAAGTAGGTGGCATGGGGCAAATAGGTGTGGATGGGTGGATAGGCTTAGCAATGCCAAGCAAACAAAACACACACACACAAGATGATGGTGGTGATGATGTAAAAGAAGAAGAGAATAAATAAATAAAAAGAAGAGGTGTATATATATATATATATATATCCTAATCTAGCTATCCGATCCTCAAAACCTAATCTCTCTCTCTCTCTCTCTCTCTCTCTCTCTCTCAACATTAAGTAACCTTTGGCCTCTACATTGACATTAAGTCTTAACCCTTGACACTAAGTTTTGAGAGGGGATGCAATATAACCCTTGACATTAAGTAACCCTTGGCCCCTACATTGATATTCCTAGGTCATTGATATATATATATATATATATATATATATATATATATATATATATATATATATATATAGAGAGAGAGAGAGAGAGAGAGAGAGAGAGAGAGAGAGAAGAAGAAGAAGAAGACGACGGCGACGACAATGATAGAGAAACAAGAAATGGATAAAAATAAAATACGAGAGAAAGTGTGTGTTTGTGTGATAATAACCCTAACCCACCTACCCTTTCTTCAAAACCTTATCACTCATATGAAAGATAGAGTATATACACGAACACTTGAAGCACAAGACACGCGTAGGTAATCAATAACTTCAGTAACTTGTGCACATTAGTTGACCTACATGTGTCTTGGCCCTTAGGGAGGATTCACATATGGGGGTGTGAATTCGATGTGGCAATTGCTTGACCACTAAAAAACTATACATGCATAAAATATTGGATGGCTCAACCAATGCACCCGTTACTAAAAAACTGTGAAATATGCACCATCATGGAATTGAGCCAACGACCCGAGACTTCATAAGCCAATAACTTTCTAATGAGCCAATTAAACTTTGACATATGGAGAAGCACAATATATGCTCGAGGTCTTTGTCCTGTATGTGTGAAAGTCACTTAGACTAATATTATCCCTGTGGAAGGCTTGCATTAGGATCGGACCTTATGCTTATATTATAACCAATCAATTATTGCCCTCTCGTAGTGAAATACCAATATTATTTTGAGGAAGGCTTGCATTGGACTAGTGGGCATCCGACCTTATGCTTAAAAAATTATAACCAACCAGATATTGGCATCTCATGGAAGGCTTGCATCCGGGTCATGCTCAAAGTATAACCAACCAAATATTGCCATCTAGTAGTGAAATATCAAATACATTTTCGCTAAATAAGCGGCATTGTGTCAGGAGTTCTTACCACATGTAGACAGAGGATTTGCTTCTATAGTCTCATCATCATGGCTATGGTCGTCTCTCCTTCATTAGCTGGCGCGCCAGGCTGCTTCACCTTCGACGATGTCGCCATCAAATCAAGCACACTCGGCGTCCTTTCTTCTTTTCTGAAGGCTTCCATACTCAGAAGACAGGTGACCTCCACGCATTCCAGGAGGATGAATGCCTGGAAGGTTAAAGCCATGGCCGACACCACCCTCTCTGCAGAATTAGCTGACAAACCCTACGCTGGCTCATTGGAACGGACCCTTCCGAACCAATATAAGATAACAAGAGAGGATGACCTGTTCGACTGGAATGCGCAATGGTATCCAGCTGCGGTCGCTGCAGACATTGACAAGCGTGTGCCCAAGCCTGTCACCATCTTGGGCCGGGATTTGGTCATCTGGTGGGACCGGAACGGAGAAGCTTGGCAGGTCTTTGATGACAAGTGCCCTCACAGATTGGCACCCCTGTCAGAGGGGAGAATCAATGAGCAAGGTCACCTGCAATGCTCTTACCATGGCTGGTCTTTTGCACCACGCAGTGGACAATGTACCCTCATCCCACAAGCTCCAGCAGATGGTGTTCCGGTATGTGTCTCTTCTGGTATTGAATGCTGGATAATTCCTGAAAATGCATTGGATTTCTTGAGTTTTTTTGATGGAGAGATTCTCTTTTGTGCTATATAGAGTTTATGAAGTACTCTGGATGATAGCTGGCTTGCGAACTTAGTGGCATGAGAAATGTTTGTATGACATTTATTGCATTGGACACACATGTACTAGTAGGCTCATGTCAATTCAAGAAGCATTGGAGTCATCTAGCCAGGTTGCGATGCTAGGGGAATCTTCTTGCATATTTTAGAGCCATGCGGAAAACAATACTAGAACTAGATGACTTTTACGTGGGGTGATCTGGCTACATACGCTTCAAGATGTATTCATCCAACCGAATGGCTCAAGGCTAGAACTTTGAAGTTAGTTAGTTGAGTTATCTCACAAGATGGAACTGAGGAGTTTTACATGGTGGTACTTATACATTGTGCAAAATTTCAGAGATAAGATTACATTAAATAGTTATATATTTGAAGTTGCTTGTGTTGCAATGGATTATGATCAAAGTTGCCTCCTTTTTTGGGGGGATGAGAGAGAGAGAGAGAGAGAGAGAGAGAGAGAGAGAGTCTGGAAAAGGCCTCTACAATTCAGGTGTATCATCTTCTCATTCAAGATCACCAATGGCTGGGTGTGAAAGCTAATACTGTTTGGGGACTGCGGAAATCGCAGTCATGGTGGAAGGCAACGGTGATGGAGGGCTGGCTGAATAGGGCACCTTTCAAATGCAAGGTCTTTCTTTGGCGGGTAATGATTGATGGTCTTCCTCTTGCCTCGGCCCTGTCCAAGCGTAGAATCTCGAATGGCAATTGTTTCTTTTGTACCACTACTGCAGAATCGGCCCGATATCGATTTCTTTCTTGCCCGCTCGCCAAGAATATTTGGTCACTCGTCGTAAATCTGGCGCGCAGTGGTGGGGTCCTCACTAACTCCTTTCGATTGGGTTTTTGTGCGCCCAAAGTACCCCACACCGCCACAGTTACATATGAAGATCTTATTTCACTTTTTCAGATACTAGGGATGCTGGCACATTTGGACCACGCGCAATGCTTTTCTCTTTGATTCGGCCTCTAATGTACCGAGACATATTGCCAGGCTTAAAGGGCTCTTGCATTGGCAGATAGATCTCATTCGGCACTCCCACTTGCTCCCTCGGGAGGATTTACTTCCCTGGCATATGGCAATTGCCTCTGGGTCGTTGCCATGATTGGTGTAACCTATTTCGTGCATTAGTACAGGGATTTCCCACACGTTGGCCTAGGGCCCTCGTGTCTCTTGTAATCATGTAATCATGTAATCTTGTACCTTTTTTTCGTAATTAATACAATTACCTTTTACGAAAAAAAAGAGAGAGAGAGATCTTGGTCGCATGCGTGCACCCCCAAACGCATGGGTGGAGGGGCTATTTTAGATGCCCAAACTCATATGCTGGCACTCCGTTGGTCTCTTTTTCGTGCCATGTGCTCGGATCATCATCCATGGGTCGTTATAGCCCATTATTTTATTGAGGATCACGGGCTTCTGCATGGTAATACTCAAATCCGGAGTTCTTGGTGGCATGTTCTTAATGCCGATTCTCGCTTCTTCAGTTCTTCTTCATCTCTGCTTGCCCATTTGGTGTGTTCCTGGAGAGAGGTCCTCCGAAAGGCGCAGTGGCATCCAGTGGAGGATCGCTTAGCTACTAATTCTTTTCAATTGGAACTGTTGGCAGTCTCGCGGTTAATTTCATGGGAAGGTAAACATGAGCTTCGACCAAAATTCAACCGCATGGCATGTTTGGGCTTAACTTCGGTAGCGGATGCCACCCTTGCCAGTCGCAATGTGTTGATATCGTTTCGTACAGCCAGGAGGCTTTTCAGGATCCCTCGTGGATATAGGTATTTATGGGAACAGCTTTTGATGGTGCTCTAGAGCAGACAACCCTTTCCTGCCCTTGCTACGGATCGTCCCTGGCAGGACTGGGACTTTGCAGGCCGGCTGAATTTAGAAAAGGCTTTAGCTAACCAGATGTATCATCTTCTGATTAAAGATCATCAATGGCTAGTTACTAAAGCTAATACTCTATGGGGATTGCATAAATCCAGGTCATGGTGGAGGGTAACTATGATGGAGGGCTGGTTGAATAAGACACCCTTCAAATATAAGGTCTTTCTTTGGAGGGTCATGATTGGTGGTCTTCCGCTTGCTTCAGCCCTTTCCAAGCGTCGAATCTCCAACGGCAACTATTTCTTTTGTACCACCACTGTGGAATCTGCCCGTCATCGTTTTATTTCTTGCCCCATCTCTCAGAAAATCTGGTCATTCTTGTCGGCCGTTTGGCGAGTGGTGGTTGGTTTCTCGCTACACCCGTTTGATTGGGTTTTTGCACGGCCCAAATATCCCACACCGACATAGCCTCATATGAAGATCTTGTTTGACTTTCTTCGATATTGGGGCTGTTGGCATAACTGGACCATTCGGAATGCTTTTCTTTTTGATTCCGCCTTTAATGTTCAGCGGCATATTGCGCGGCTTAAAGGTCTCTTGTATTGGCAGATAGATCTTCTCCGGCACTCTGACATGCTCCCTCGGGAGGACTTACGTCCTTGGCATATGGCAATTTCCTCTGTGCCTTTGCCATGACTTTGTAACTCTTTGGTTGTCTGGTTCTTGTAGAGAGTCAGTGTGTACACATGATGGGGTAGAGCCATCGTATATCTTGTAATCCTGCAAACTTGTACCTTTTTTCGTAATTAATACAATTACCTTTTACGAAAAAAAAAAGAGAGGATGAGATCGTCGATGGCGCCCTGTCGTGACCTGCCGCCTGCACCGTTTTGTCATCCTCCGGCCTGTTCCACCTGCGTGCAGACGGAATAAGCCATCGCCCGTCATTCCTGGGGATCAGGGTCCTTGTCGTCGCCCTTCAGTCCCGTCAGGCCTTGTTTATCGTGTCCTGGTCCTGAGCGCCGTGCTGGATCGTCCTGGGTTCTGTTGCGCCTATCTACTGTCCCGTCACGCTGCCACGACTGCAGACGCCTATCTTGCTTCGATTGTTGTGCTGTCCGCGGGTCCGCCTGCTCGCGTTTGTTCTTTTTTGTAGAGGTGCCTAGCTGTTGTAAACCCTAATCTCAACAGTCGTCAGAGAAGCAGCGTCTCGACCAGAGTGCCCACTGATTTGTAGAGAGAGAGAGAGAGAGAGAGAGAAAGAGAGAGAGAGAGAGAGAGAGAGGGAGGGAGAGAGGGAGGGAGGGAGGGAGGGAGGGAGGGAGGGAGACCGGGCTGTCTACCGAATGTGCCTGGGCCCTGGACAACACAGAGAGAGAGAGAGAGAGAGAGAGAGAGAGCTACTGACGGAATGATGGCGGATCCTTGCCCTGCACGCCGCCCTGCCCTGCGCGTCGCCTGAACCCTTTCCCCAGGGCTGCGCAGGATCGACCTGACCCTGCGTGCAGCCGGATCGTGAGCCAGCGAGGGCGAATCTGCGCCGTTTTTCTTGCCCAACAATCTTGACCTTCTGTACAATAGGTATACGCGCGAGAGAGAGCGGCCGCCGTCTGTCTTCCTTGCCAGACCTCTCGAATTCCGCCCTTGCCTTCTCGACATCCTTGTCCTGTCCTGCGCGCACTCTGTCCCACCACCCCCGTGATCGCATCTACAACAGGCGAGGGAGAGAATCAGCTAGCGGGAGCAGTACAAACGGGAGGTGGCTGCACTGCAGACTTCACCGTCAGTCCCCTGTCTCTTCTGGCCTTCAAATCCCTTGTACTAAGAGTGACCGGCACGCAGTCTTGTAGGTTTCTGGCACAACAGAAAGAATTCTGTGATACAGCAGAGGGTCGGCCTCCGCTGTGTGAGAAACCAGTTTACAGGGGAGCAGATTTCTAACTCAGCAGACAGAGATCTGTGCTGCTGCAAGACACACAGAGAGAGAGAGAGAGAGAGAGAGGCCTGTGCTATCTCGGTCTTCCGCGAGCTCCTGGTGTGGCATCTGACCTGCACACGTACTGAAACACTATGGTTGGACTGGATTTGGCTTTTATCGACCAAACGGTGGCAGCCCTTGGTTCGGATTCTAATACAGAGGAACCAGAGGATATGGTCCCGTGTACGGAGGAGATGCCCCCTGGTCTGGACTTCCAGCCTGTGGGCAAACACTCTAAGCATATGTCAGAAGAGATAATGGATCATCAGGAACGCTCGTATGCTCAGGTTGCCTCTGTTTCTATGGATTCGCAGGATATTAACTGGGAGCACTTACTGGAGTTTGCCAACACTCTGCTTGGCGAGTATGTCCAACACAATCATGCAGCGTTTCTGATTCTAGAACTGACGATGTTGTGGAAGCCACGATGGACCTGAAAAGTGTCTTGCGCTCTTTTTCGGTGTTTTACGACCGTGTTGTTATACTCTTCTTCATTGGCAGGATTCCAGTGCTTTCCCACATTCGCCAGTGGCTGCATCATTTACTGCAGGGGGAGTGTGTTGAGGAGAATTTTGTTGGGCCTCGAGGCTTCTATGAGGTACTGTTGAAATCTGAGACGCATCGGGCTGAGCTTCTGTCTAAACTGCCATTGTTCTTAGATTGCCGTTTGGTCCATGTTGTGCCATGGCGCCCTATGGCAAACTTTCAGCGCCTCCTTCAACGTGAATGCCCGGTGTGGGTTGAAGTGGAAAATTGCCTGGCTGTCTATTGGCCGTTGTTAAAGGATGCCATGGCCGTTGTGGGAACTGTTCTGGACCCCCCGAGCCTAAGGGCCATGAATCGCAATCGTTTGTGTATGTTATGGGACACTGCTAGGAAAAGGCCTGCATGGCTTTGTATTAATTGCTCTGGCATGCATCCTTTGCACTTTCGTTTGAAATGGGGCAACTTTGCAGGACACTGCTTTTCGTGTGGAAAATTGGGGCATTTTATGGCCGAATACCCAGACAAGAAACCATCTTTAGATAATGAGCATGTTGCGCTGCCGATGGAAGACATGGTGCTTGATGCTCCGTCCCAGGATGCACCCCAGCCACATAAAGTTTTGGATAAAGGTAAACAATCTGCTTCGGGTTTGGATTCCCGTGGCAATGACTGGGTAGAGGCACGTCCCAAAAAAGGTAAAAAGATTGATGCTGGCATGGCAGCTACTGGGCCTAATGTTTCACAAGATTCCATGTGCATGTATATGCGCAGGAAAGAAATGCTGTCTTCGGAGCACGCTGCGTGTATTATGGTTCCTTCTGCTCCCCGTAATCAGTCTGCTAGGAAAGTATATACCGAGGTCCAAAGGGCCCACCTGCTAAGTTGGCTTTTGATACTCGAGGGAATGTGATTACGCCATGGGATCATCGTTATCCCCGTTCCATCCCCAAGACAGTGGATATTCCATCTACCTCTAAAGTTGGCCGTCAGAACTCTTTTGCCGTATTAGCGGATTTTTTGGATGAGGGTGTCCTTGATATTCTAGCATAAAAGATTAAATCGAGGCAAGTGGTGCCTTGTTCTTGATTTTCTTTTTAAATACACATGAAGATAGCCACGCGGAATGTGCGAGGCATTTGTTCTCGCCCTAAGCAACATGCCATGTGGACTGTATTGCATGAGAATCAGTGGGATGTCTTGTGTGCGGTAGAGCACAAGAGTCACGGTGAAGCAGGAAAAGTTGTGGATTGCCATGGGTTTCGCTTATTTTATGTAGGGACACCCGTCGGGCATTTTTCTGGTGTGCTTATGATTGTACATAAGAAATATCAGCCAGTTCTTATTAAAAATGATATACATGGCCGCTTTGTGGTGGTTGAAGTTTTATTTGAAGGAGAAATCTTATGGTTGCTGGGCCTATATGCTCCGAATGATCCTTTATCCCGCCGGGATCTTTGGAATACCTTGAAGACCTCCTTGTGACTTGGCAGACGGGGTTTTTTGATGGGGGATTTTAATATGTGTGTTGATTCTTCACAATCCACTTCAGGGCATTCGGTGATGGACGCTCCGGAAAGTCGGATGTGGAATGTGTTTGCTCTTGCCGTGCTTAAGCAAGATCTATGGTCCTGGCTACACCCTTCTTCTACAGGGTTTACTTTCCATTCGGCGCAGTATGCCACTACATGGTCGTGGTTGGACCGAATGTACATCATGCAGGATGATGATTTTCTTCCTGAGATGTTGGAAATGACAGTCTTGCAGCAATATGCCTTGTCGGACCATTTTCCTCTCCAGTTTGAGATACTTGCACAACCCATTGCACCTTTTATGCAACTGTTGGATAGACTCCCTTTACGTTTCAACTCCTCTTATTTGAAGCATTTGCTCTTTCGGGGCTATATGCAGCAATTGATTGATAGATTTTTATTGGACTTCGCCTCTGAGGGCACTGCTTCCTTTGAACGATTGCTCTCTAATGTGCAGCGGATAGCTCGGCAGTATGGGATCCACCATGCCTCTCTTTGTCGGCGGCGTCGACACGTAGCGGAGGACTTACTGGCTTTGGTTCGTTCTCTGCTGGTAGACACTCTAGATGATGAATTTCTGCTGTCACTGGCAATGCTTTTGGCTGATCTTATTAAAGAGTTTCAGCTGAAATCTTATCAGTAGGCCAAATTACAGAAATTGACTGAGAATTTGCAAGATAGTGCTTGTCAAACGCATAAGTTCTTTCGCACGCTGCATGCCTCTCCGGCTCGAGAAAATATGACTAGACTCTAGAATTTAGAGGGTCAAATGGTCATGGACCCTCAGACTATTGTTAATATGTGCAGGAATTATTTTCTGGAGCTTCTTGGTTCTTCTCAGTCACCTTCTGACCAGGTTACGCATGTACGTTCAGTCTTCTATGATTTGGTCCGACATTAGGTTCCACTTGATATGCAAATTACTTTGGAGTCTGATATTTGTGAGGAGGAGGTTATGGATGTTTTGTTGCGCCTGCCTAAGGATAAAAGTCCTAGTTGGGATGGTCTCACCAATGAATTCTTTGAGAGTTCTGCTACCCAACTGGTGAAGCCATTGACAGCTATATTTCAGCAGGTTTGGGAAACAGGGTTCATGCCTTCCTCATGGAAAGAAGGGCTTATTAAATTGCTTCCAAAGGTTCCTTCTCCGTTAATGTTGCAACATTGGAGACCAATCTCTTTGATGGGTTCGATGTATAAAATCTTTTCCAAAGTGCTGGCGAATTGGCTCCACAAACATCTTCCGGCCATTGTGCATCCTCTTCAATATGGTTTCATTAAGGGCCGTAACATTTTGCATAATATCTTAAATGTGCAAATGGCTATTGACTATGCAAGGCACTCTAGTTAGGAAGTGGTATTGATCCAATTGGATCTGGAAAAAGCGTTTGACTATTTAGACTGGTCTTTCATTGCAGAACTTATGTCTACGATTGGCTTTGGCACTTGGATGTCCCGCTTGATCTACACCATTAGTGCGGCGGCCTCTTCGCGAGTTATGCTAAATGGTGGTGTTACAGAGCCCTTTGTCCTGGCACGTTTTGTGAGGCAGGGTTGTCCTTTGAGTCCTCTCTTCTTTGCCCTGGCGACTCATCCGGTTCTGTCGATGTTATCCTCCATGGCAGGTTCTACTCAGTTGGCCGGATTGTCTCTTCCTTTTGGTTAATACTTCGTTATCAATCTTTGGCAGATGACAGTTTTATGATTTTACGTGCGGACAAGGACAATATTCGCAAGGCATTAGATGTCTGGACGCTCTTTGGTCAGGCTTTTGGTCTTCGTATCAATACTTTCAAATCGGCCCTTCTCAGTTGTACGGAGTCCGATTTACAGTCGTTGGGCTGGCAGGGACAGGTTGTGCCCCGTGGTTCCATTGTCAAGCATCTTGGGTGCCCTTTGGGTGTTGATGTTCGGTCAAAACAACTACTACAGTGGATTTCACAGAAACTAGCAGTGAAGTTTCTCTATTGGAAGTCGCAAGCTTGGCCCTCCCATGTTCGCCTCAAAGTGGCTCAAACAATTATACTGCGGCCATGATACCTTCTGGCCGAGCTCGTTGTTGGACAAAGCCTTTGAGGGTTTTCATGAAGCGCTCCAAGAAGAACATCCATCGCGTGTGGACAAGTCCAGCAATCTCCACTTTATCCACAAGATGCACAAGAAGGTGGATTTGTATCGTGAGCATGCTGGTGGGCAGGTATTTCTGAAAGAGACAGACCGTCTCCACTGCTCCCTGCCTCGCGAATTCAATAGAGGACGTCTTAATCTCCTTCTGTGAGATCCATTGCACCAAAGTTGACTTGTAAATGGCCCCACGTATTTCTGGAGTAAGACATCCTGCGATCGCGATCGGTAGTACAAACTGCCACAAATGATAAAGCATTATGAATAATGGCTACATTCCAAATAGCAAAATGCCCATGCTAATTACAATCCATTTGTAGTACAAACCTGACATATCTTATGCCAGTCATGGGATTTTAGCCCTGATAATTGCTCGTATCTTCTTATGTGGAGTTGAAGATGAAGATGGACCTGATCACGAAGTTGATTGATGGATGGATGGACAGAAGAAACTTATTATTGTTAGCATTCATGTTTGTCATGCCTTGTCATCTCCTGCTTGTGAGCCTCAGTCTGAGTCAGACGAGGACATTAGGAGCTCTGACATGTCTGTCATGTGTTATGATGGGGGAGCATAGTTACCTGGAACGGGGAACAGGAACGGGAGCGGGACCCCCTGGAACGGGGGGAACGTCCAAGGTGGAGGAACGGGAAGGGGGGGAACGGCACATATCTTAAGTGCCCCAAATATGCCCTGCATGATCAAGTTGCCCCAAAGAATGTCCCTCTAATTGCCCCAATACCCCTCAATGCTCCAAATTGACCCAAATGTCCCAAAATTGACTCGATTACCCCCACAGCTCCAAATTACTCATGAATTGCTCCGATTATTCTAGTTTCCCTTGAAATTAGACAATATAAATGGATAATTACCTTGGAATTGAGAATAGGCTGAAATTTGATTGTGATTTGCAAGAGTTCATAATGCATCAAATTTGAGCTTTGCATGGACTCCCAATTGGCTTGTGGGTTGTCTTGACACTTTGAATATGAGAGAGAGAGAGAGAGAGAGAGAGAGAGAGAGAGAGAGAGAGAGAGTGTGTGTGTGTGTGTGTGTGTGCACATTAGGCAATGGAGATAGGTGAACATGTAGTAGGAGTGTGATATAAGCAAAAAGAAAAAACGTGGAAAAATGTAAATTTTTGGTCAACAGGCCTGGAATGGCCGTTCCAAACAGGGAACGGCAGGGAACGGTAGGGAACGGCCTAGGGAACGGCAGGGAACGTTCCCTGGCCGTTTCACCCCCTCCAAGGATTTGGAACGCGTTAAACCGTTCCTATAGGCTGGAACGGCTGTTCCCTATTTCTATGTGGGGGAGGCTAGTCACTCTTGATTGGCTGTCTTAGGATGTGTATTTCTTTTTGGCCTCTTTTAGTGGGCAGCCACTGGCTGCCCGGCCACTTTTTGGTCACTGTTGTGGGGCGCCCATTTTAGGGCATTTTTAGGGTTTGTGCCCATTTTAGGGTTAGGGTTAGGGTTTGTCCTTTGCCTATTTATAGGCAGCCCCCCTCCCCACTTGATCACTTGTCTTCTTGCAGATTCCGACACTCCTTCTCCCCCGTGGTGGTGCTGCCATCATCATCAGCTTGATCTGGTGCCCTCACTGATGCTTCGGGCTGCGTGCAGGGGCTGATCAGTCCACAGTTTTGTATTCAGCATTCATTACAGTCAGTGCAGATTTTCTTCCTTCATTCTCTGCTTTCTCTCTCCTCTCCTCTGTGTTCGTGTTCTTCTTCCGTTGCGCACTCTCACAATTATATCCTTTATTAGTTTGTTTTTTTTGTTGATTTTAAGAAGTGTTAATGGATAAAGGTGTTTTCCTTTTGTTATATGCTTTCTAAGATACAAGTGATAAGTTGGGGTCATGGTTGGGTGTTTTATTGAAGATACTGAAGAAGATCGATATGAGCTTTTGAATGAACTTGTATTTCCTTTTTCTTAGGTCACAAGGACGCTCCCTTATTAAGTGTGGGGATATGTTGAATGTTGAAAGGACTAGATTTTTTGGATTGATTTTTGTTGTTTTTGAGGCCTCAATGGTTGATTTTTTATGGACTTTGAGTGATGATTAGTTATTTTGGAAGTTTTTGAAAGTTGATTATGTTTTGGAAGCTCATGATGATTTTCAGTAGAAATATGAGGTTCTGTGATGTTCTGATAGGTTCTGTTGAGGTTTCATGTTAT
The DNA here is from genome assembly GCF_053477565.2 of Lygodium microphyllum. NCBI lineage: Eukaryota > Viridiplantae > Streptophyta > Polypodiopsida > Schizaeales > Lygodiaceae > Lygodium > Lygodium microphyllum. The sequence goes on from NC_141146.1 coordinate 57,899,341, forward strand.
GGAAGAAGGATTCATTGCATGCTGGTATTTCGTGGATTTCGTGGTCGCATACATGTACCCCCAAACGCCTGGGTGGTGGGGTTATTTTGGATGCCGAAACTCATATGCTGGCACTTCGTTGGTCTCTTTTTTGTGCCATGTGTGTGGAGCATCACCTGTGGGCCGCTATAGCTTGTTATTTTCTTGAGGACCGCGGGCTTCTGCATGGGAATACACAAATTCGAGGCTCCTGGTGGCATGTGTTTAATGCAGACTCTCGGTTTTCGAGTCCTTCCTCATCTCTGCTTGTTCATTTGGTCGGCTCCTGGCAACTGGTTCTTTTGAAGGCTCGTTGGTCTCCAGCGGAGGACCACGTAAATACTAACTCTTTTCATCTGGAATCGTTGGCAGCCTCGAGATTACTTTCGTGGGAAGGCAAACAGGAGCTTAGACCAAAATTTAACCGCATGGCCCGTTTGGGCTTGACCTTAGTTGCAGATGCCACCTTTGCCAGTCGTAATGTCTTCATATCATTTCGTACTGCCAGGAGGCTTTTCCGAATCCCTCGTGGATACCATGATTTATGGGAACAGCTTTTGTTAGTGCTCTAGAGTAGGCAATCCTTTCCTGCCCTTACTGTGGATCGGCCTTGGTAGGACTGGGTCCTTGCAGGTCGGTTAAATTTGGAAAAGGCCTCGGCTAACCAGGTGTACGATCTTCTAATTAAAGATCATCAATGGCTAGTCACTAAAGCTAATACTATATGGGGGTTGCAGAAATCTGAGTCATGGTGGAAGGCAACTGTGATGGAGGGGTGGGTGAACAAGACACCTTTCAAATGTAAGGTCTTTCTTTGGAGGGTAATGATTGGTGGTCTTCCTCTTGCCTCGGCCCTTTCCAAGCGTTGAATCTCTAACGTCAACTGTTTCTTCTGCACCACTACTGTGGAATCGGCCCGTCACCGATTTATCTCTTGCCCTCTCGCTAAGAAAATTTGGTCGCTTTTGTCAACGGTTTGGCGAGCTGTGGTTGGTTTCTCAATGAGTCCTTTCGATTGGGTTTTTGTACTCCCAAAATACCCCGCACTGGCATAGTTGCATATGAAGACCTTGTTCCATTTTCTCAGATACTGGGGATGCTGGCATAATTGGACTACTCGGAATGCCTTTCTTTTTGATTTGGCCGCTAATGTTCCAGGACAGATTGCCAGGCTTAAAGGCCTCTTGCTTTGGCAGATAGATCTCATTCGGCACTTTGACTTGCTCCCTCGGGAAGACTTGCTTCCCTGGCATAGGGCAATTTCCTCTGTGTCTTTGCCATGACTTGTGTATCGCAGTCCGTGTTTTGTACTGACAAGTTCACAGACGGTGGCTTAGAGCCAACGTGTATCTTGTAATCATGTAACCTTGTACCTTTTTTCATAATTAATACAATTACCTTGTACGAAAGAGAGAGAGAGAGAGAGAGAGAGAGAGAGAGAGAGAGAGAGACGCCGTTTCTGCTTTCCGTGAGCTCCTGGCTCTGCATCTGACCTACACAAGTGGTGATACAACATGGCTGGTCTGCATATGGCCTTTATCGACCAAACGGTGGCAGCCCTTGGTCCGGATTCTGATACAGAGGAACCAGAGGATATGGTTCCTTGCACAGAGGAGATGCCCCCTGGTCTTGACTTCCAGCCTGTGGGCAAACGCACCAAGCATACTTCGGAAGAGACAATGGATCATCAGGAACGTTATCATGCTCAGGCTGCTTTTGATTTTGTGGATTCTCAGGATGTTGACTGGGAGCATTACATAATCATGAAGCGTTTTCTGACTCTGGAACTGAAGATGTTCTGGAAGCCACTTTGGACCCGAAAAATGTCTTGCGCTCATTCTCAGTGTTTTATGAACGTGCTGTTATACTCTTCTTTACTGGTAGATCCTAGTGCTTTCCCATATTCACCAGTGGCTGCAAAGTCTACTACAAGGGGAGTGTGTTGAAGAGATTTTTGTTGGGCCCCGAGGCTTTTATGAGGTGCTGTTGAAATCTGAGAAGCATCGTGCTGATCTGCTGTCTAAACTGCCATTGTTCTTTGATTGCCGTTTGGTCCATGTTGTGCCATGGCGCCCAATGGCAGATTTTCAGTGCCTGCTTCAACGTGAATGCCCGGTGTGGGTTGAAGTGGAAAACTGTCTGGCTGTCTATTGGCCACTGTTAAAGGATGCCATGGCCGTTTTGGGCACTGTTCTGGTTCCCCCGAGCCTAAGGGCCATGAATCGTAACCGTTTGTATATCTTATGGGATACTGCTCGGAAAAGGCCTGCTTGGTTACATCTTAATTGCTCTGGCATGCATCCTTTACACTTTCGTTTGAAATGGGGTAACTTTGCAGGGCATTGTTTTTCGTGTGGAAAATTGGGGCATTTTATGGCCGAATGCCCACCGAAACAACCGACTTCAAATGTTGAGCATGTTTTGCTGCCCATGGAAGATATGGTGCTTGATGCTCCGACGCAGGATGCAACCCAGCCACCTAAAGTTTTGGACAAAGGAAAACAACATGTTTCGGGTTTGGATTCCTGTGGCAATGACTGGGTAGATGCACGTGCTTAAAAAGGTAAAAGGTTTGATGCTGGCATGGTGGATACTGTGCCTAATGCTTCACAAGATTCCTTGCGTACTTATATGCGTAGGAAAGAAATGTTGTCTTCAGAGCACACTACTCATGCTATGGTTTCTTCTGCTCCTCGTAATCAGCCTACTAGGAAAGTATATATAGACGGTCCAAAGGGCCCACCTGCTAAGTTGGCTTTTGATGCTAGAGGTAACGTGATACCCCATGGGATCGTCGTTATCCCTGTTCCATCCCCAAGACAGTGGATATACCGTCTACCTCTAAATCTGGCCGTCAGAACTCTTTTGCCGTGTTAGCTGATTTTTTGGATGAGGGAGTCCTTGACATTCTAGCAGAAAAGATTAAATCGAGGCAAGCTTTGCCTCGTTCTTGATTTTCTTTTTTTGAATACACATGAAGATAGCCACGTGGAATGTGCGAGACATTTGTTCTCACAATAAGCAACATGCCATGTGGACTGTACTGCATGAGAATCAGTGGGATGTCGTGTGTTGTTGAGCTCAAGAGTCATGGTGAAGTAGGAAAAGTTGTGGATTGCCATGGGTTTCGCTTGTTTTATGCAGGGACACATGCCATGCATTATTCTGGTGTGCTTACGATTGTATATGAGAAATATCAACCTGTTTTTATTAAAAATGATGTACATGGTTGTTTTGTGGTGATTGAAGTTTTATTTGAAGGAGAGATCTTATGGTTACTTGGCCTCTATTTGAAGTCATATTTGAAGGAGAGTTTCAGTTGAAATCTTATCAGCAGGCCAAAGAGAATTTGCAAGATAATGCTTGTTAGACTCATAAGTTCTTTCAAGCTCTATATGCATCTCTTGCTCGAGAAAATATGACTAGACTCCAGGATCAAGAAGGTCAAATGGTCATTGATCCTCAGACTATTGTGAATATGTGCATGAATTATTTTCTAGACCTGCTTGGTTTTGCTCCTTTACCTTCTGACTAAGTTACTCATGCACGCTCAGTTTTCTATGATTTGGTCCGCAATCAGGTTCCACATGACATGCAAACTACTTTGGAGACAGATATTTGTGAGGCAGAGGTTATGGATGTTTTGTTACACTTGCCCAAGGATAAAAGTCCCGGTTGGGATGGTCTCACCAATGAATTCTTTGAGGTTTTTGCTACCCAACTGGTGAAACCATTGATGGCTATGTTTCAGCAGGTTTGGGAAACGGGGTTCATGCCTTTCTCATGGAAAGGTCTTATCAAACTGCTTCCAAAAGTTCCTTCGCCGTCAATGTTGAAACATTGGCGACCAATTTCTTTGATGGGTTCGATGTATAAAATCTTTTCCAAAGTGATGGCGAATCGGCTCCATAAGCATCTTCCTGCCATTGTGCATCCTCTTTAATATGGTTTCATTAAGAGCCGAAACATTCTGCATAATATCTTAAATGTGCAAATGGCTATTGACTATGCAAGGCACTCTAATCAGGAGGTGATATTGATTCAATTGGACCTGGAAAAGGCTTTTGATTATTTAGACTGGTCTTTCATTGTAGAACTTATGTCTACTATGGGCTTTGGTACTCGGATATCTCGTTTGATCTACACCATTAGTGCTGTGGCTTCTTCGCGAGTTATGCTAAATGGTGGTGTTACTGAGCCATTTGTCCTTGCACGCTCTGTGAGACAGGGTTGCCCTTTGAGTCCTCTCTTCTTTGCCCTTGCGACTCATCCGGTTCTTTCGATGTTATCTCATATGGCAACTTCTACTCAGTTGGTTGGATTGTCTCTTTCTTTTGGACAGCACTTCATTAGTCAATCCTTGGCTGATGACAGCTTTATGATTTTGCGTGCAGACAAGGATAATCTTCGCAAAGCATTAGATGTTTGGACTCTCTTTGGTCATGCTTTTGGTCTTCATATCAATGCTTTGAAATCAGCCATTCTCAGTTGCATGGAGTTAGATTTACAGTCATTGGACTGGTAGGGAATGGTTGTTCCCCGTGGTTCCATTGTCAGGCATCTTGGGTACCCTTTGGGTGTTGATGTTCGGCCAAAGCAACTACTAGAGTGGATTTCACAGAAACTCGCAGCTAAGTTTCTGTATTGGAAGTCGCAGGCTTGGCCCTTCCATGTTCGCCTCAAAGTGGCTCAGACAATTATGTTGCCAATGCTCACATATTTCTTGTCATTGCTGCCTTGGACTACTACTACATTGAATGCTCTTACTTAGTACATTCGTTTCATGTTATGGAAGGACTCCTTGCATGCAGGCATTTCATGGATTTCTTGGTCGCATGCATGTACCCCCAAACACATGGGTGGTGGGGCTATTTTGGATGCCGAAACTCATATGTTGGCACTTCGTTGGTCTCTTTTTCGTGCCATGTGCTTGGATCATCATCCATGGGTCTTTATAGCCCGTTATTTTCTTGAGGATCACAGGCTTCTGCATGCTAATACCCAAATTCGAAGCTCCTGGTGGCATGTTCTTAATGCAGACTCTTGTTTTCTAGTCCTTCTTCATCCTTGCTTGCTCATTTGGTATGCTCCTGGAAATTGGTTCTCTAGAAGGCTCGGTGGCATCCAGCGGAGGACTGCTTAGATACTAACTCTTTTCAATTGGAATTGTTGGCAGCCTCGCGATTACTTTCTTGGGAAGGCAAACATGAGCTCAGACCAAAATTTAACCGCATGGCACGTTTGGGCTTGACTTTAGTTGCAGATGCCACCCTTGCCAGTCGCAATGTGCTGATATCGTTTCGTACAACCAAGAGGCTTTTCAAGATCCCTCGTGGATACCGTGATTTATGGGAACAGCTTTTGCTGGTGTTCCAGAGGAGACAACCCTTTCCTGCCCTTGCTTTGGATCGTCCCTGGCAGGACTGGGACCTTGCAGGTCGGCTGAATTTGGAAAAGGCCTCAGCTAACCAGGTGTATCATCTTCTGATTAAAGATCATCAATGGCTGGTTACTAAAGCTAATACTGTATGGGGATTGCGTAAATCTCAGTCATGGTGGAAGGAAAGTGTGATGGAGGGATGGTTGAATAAGACACCTTTCAAATGCAAGGTCTTTCTTTGGAGGGTGATGATTGGTGGTCTTCCTCTTGCTTCAGCCCTTTCCAAGCGTCGAATCTCCAACGACATTGTTTCTTTTGCACCACTAGTGTGGAATCGGCCCGTCATCGATTTATTTCTTGCCCTCTCACTAAGAAAATCTGGTCACTCGTGTCAACGGTTTGGCGAGCGGTGGTTGGTTTCTCACTAAGCCCTTTTGATTGGGTTTTTGTATGGCCCAAATACCCCACACCGGCATAGTCGCATATGAAGATCTTGTTTCACTTTCTTAGATACTGGGGCTGCTGGCACAATTGGACCATTCGGAATGCTTTTCTTTTTGATTCAGCCTCTAATGTTCAGGGACGTATTGCGAGGCTTAAAGGCCTCTTGCATTGGCAGATAGATCTCATTTGGCACTTTGACTTACTCCCTCGGGAGGACTTACTTCCCTGGCATATGGCAATTTCCTCTGTGTCCTTGCCATGACTTTTGTAACTCTTTTGTTGTTTAGTACTTTATAAATATCACATCCATTATGAGAGAGAGAGAGAGAGAGAGAGAGAGAGAGAGAGAGAGAGCTCTATTGACCTGACCTAAGTGTGGAGCCTTGTAGAAAAATGTTGTTGAGGGGGTATAGGTTAAGCCACAAACCACAGGGGTTCAAGAAAAGAATAAAGACATAGAAAGATTTCAATAGACTCTGTGTATTACTCTTGAATGAATGTGTACAGCTATAGCTATATCATCCTTGGGTTACAAACACTGTATCTAAGTTGATTGCTTAGAGTAAACTCTTCCAAGATGAAAGCTTGAACACTTAATGCAACCCAAAAGAATACTACTACATCAGTTTACTACTTATGGTATGATGGAGTGTATGTAATGAATTTCAAATTTTGATAGTAAACAATGCATGAAGAGGAGATTAACTTTGATAGAAGCTGCGTCTTCATGTGGTAAGTTTAGAGGAAAGCTGCTTTGTATTTGGAAAAAAAGGAGGCAAGCTTTATGAGTTGCATGGTGTGGCTGTTGGAGGAAGAAGGCTAATAATGGAAGAAAAAGAGAGCTTTACGGAGGAGAGGAAAGATCAAGTGTGGATGAAAAACGAATTGCAACATGCACCATGTTTTGGAAAGAGGGTTAAGTGTGAGAGATATAGTTTTAGAGAGGTATTGGTAGTCGTGGGCTAACGAACTTTGATTATGTAGGACATGTAGATAGTAGAGAGTTCACATTTGGCTGTCTTCACTTTTGCCAGAGGTGTTGTTTCTTGGATGCCAAGGGTGTAAAAATACATGGCCTTATCTACTATTGATGCTGAGTATATTACAGCCACTAAGGTTTATAAGCAGGCCCTATAGTTAGGCAGACCTTGGTATGACTATGACTCTTACATTGCATTCAGACTCTGGGTGCCATTCGGTTGGCATGTAATCTAGTCTTTCGTGCGAAGACCAAGCACATTGAAGTCTGCTATCATTTCATTAGAGAGGTGATTGAGGACAAGCGGATAGAGCTTGTCAAGATCTTGATTGATAAGAATCATGCAAATCTACTAGTAAAAGTCTCTTAGTGGAACATTATACCTTCCTTAGGATTTTGATGGGTGTAGGATGAGATGATGTCTATTCCTCATCTTGTTGTACTTATATGTATATATTGTACTTTGTTACCTTGTACTTATATGTATACATTGTACTTTGTCATCTTTTTTGTTTTCTCTATATTTAGGTACATTCACCTTTAATTGGGAGGTTATTGGGTGTTAAAGGCCACTTGTGATATCCCAAAGCATCCGGTAACAATAGGCAAGTAGATGCTTTAAGAAAGAAACCTTGTAAGTTATTAAAACCTTGAGGATAGTAGTCATGTTGTTTTGAGCTTGGTTACAACTTGTTTTCTCTCTAACTCTCTTATCCGAACTCAAAATATGGTGGTTCTGGTACTCAAATCGAATGGTTAGACCTAGTCTCCAAGCCAACATTGACAGAATTACAAAAATAATTCAATACATAGTTGGAAAATCTTACTTTCTAAAAAAATACATTACTTTTTTGTATTTTTGGACCCAGATGCCTTGTAGCACTCAAGATAACTCCTTGCATGTGTCTTGATTCACCCAAAATTCTCATCAAGTTATTAGACTTAATAATAGGTATTTAAACTATTTTGGAGACTAGTTTTGAACTTAGAAAAACGTGTCCGTATCATGATTAAATCTCCTATAAAACTATATATCTAAAATGCTTGTATAGATGTCTTTCTCTTGCTTCCTTCACTAAACATGTAGCTACACGATATCCACTCTCTCTAAACTTGCACATCCTCTGGTATATGCCATCTTTACTCTTTATTATCAGTAAGCTCAATTGTAATCTCAAAGTCTTTGTCCTCTTGGGTCAAATGGTCACTTGATAATCACTCAATAAATCATATATACAATCCAAATACTCTTTCTTGGTCAAATGGCCACTTGTAGTCATAGCATCGTCATTATACACTTACATCATCTCTAACATATCTAGATCCTAATGTAAAGTATGTGGTTTAATACTTTGCCAGTGTATCTGTAATATTCTCCTGTCAAATTGTCCTAGTTTTTCTCCTTTTGTTTTTTCTACACTTTTTTTGTCCTTTATGCTCTTCTTTTTGCTATTTCTATTCTTCTTTTTGCTCTTTTTGCTGTACACCCTCCATATACTACTTTGATCCAAGTCTACTAGAAATTGTAGACTTCTAATTCTCTCTAGTTTCTTTCTTTAAAATGCTAAAATTTCCTTAATCTCTCTTCCTTTTCTTTTCTATAATCACTTTTGAATATGATTCTTCTTTTCATACACATGGCTTATTAGTGGTACATGGTATTTTGATAGTGGTGCTTCCAAGCACATAACATCCTTTCGTGACTTGTTTGTATAATATGGAAATGTATAAAAGCAGGGGATTGGTTGTATGTGTAAATAATGCTTTGTATGCAATTCAGGCATTGGACCAATTTCCATTGTTGCAATAGATGGGAAAATTGTCATGCTTAAAAAGGTTTTCTATTTGCATGGCATAAAGAAAAATTTGCTTTCAGTTTCAATTGTTGTAGGTGTTGGTTTTGTGGTTAAATTCCACATGGATTGATAGAGTGTCTATGATTGTAGTGATGAGGATGCCCTCTTTGTCACTGACACATTGTACAATGGCCTATATCAGCTTAATTTATATGAGAGGAGAGAATTAGAGGATGCATTACAGGCTAATGCTACCATTATGGATGGCACTCAGTTATGGCGTACTTGATTTGGTCATCTTAATTATGGCAATTTGCTTTGATTTAGAAGCAAAAACATGGTGCTTGGTCTCCCTCCATTGAAAGCACCTATTCATTATGTATGTGAGAGTTGTGTGCTCGGCAAAATGCATCATGCTTCATTTCCTAAAAGTACATCTATAGGTGTTGATAAGAAATTACAGTTCGCGTATAGTGATTTTGTGGATCCATGCATGTCAAATGACGTGTCATTGTTGGCATATGCTTTGAGGCACAAATTAGAAGTGTTTGGATGCTTTAAAACCTTCTTTGCCTTGGCTGAAAATGGTAGTGGATGCAAGCTGATTACACTTTGTATAGATCAAGGTGAGGAATACATGTCATGAGAGTTTAAATCTTTTTTGGCTAAAAGGAGCATATGTTGTATGCTTTTAAATAATAAGCGGTCCCCAAAGTTTTGGCTTGATACTATTATATGTGTGATATATGTGCTGAATTGCAACCCCGCTAGAGTGTTGGCTGAATGTACATCTTACGAGGCTTGGAATGGTAGAAGCCAGTGGTGTCACACATTTGTGCCTTTACTTGTTTAGCATATACTTTGGTGCTAGAGTTACGAAGATGTAGGTTGCAAGACAAGGCTATCAAATGCATGTTTATCAGTTACAGTGGAGAAATTAAAGGATACCGCTTGTACTAACTCTGCAAACAAGATTTTTATTAATAGAGATGTGATATTCATTGAGCATGCTGGTTAGCCCTTCATGGACTGCAAAAATCAGTCCAATGTGGGGCCTATGGATATATTTGATAGTTTGTTGCCATTGTTTCAGCAAAGTGCACCTGATTTTGGTCAATTTCAGTAAGCTATTGAAGGCTTACAGCAGCAAACACATGTAGAACAACAGCCTGATTTTCAGCCCATTGATTAGGGCATTGTTGATGATGAGGTGGCAGATGAGAGGGTTGCTTTTGGAGACTAAACAATCCCTAGATGGCTGTTGGATTCATTATGGGAGAGTAAACATTCCATTCCACTTCTTAGTAGAACTATAGTCATTCTCCATGCACAAGGGAACTTGGTTGCACATGCACTTGTAACTACTGCATGCAATGAGGTACCTGTTTCTTTATATGATGCTTTAGAGGATGAGCATTGGATAACAACTTTGCAGTTAAAGTTGGATTCTATCCATAAAAATGGCACATGGGAGTTATGTGACTTGCTTGTTGACAAGCATGCTATAGGCTTGAAGTGGATTTACTAACTAAAACTTAGATTTGATGATAGCATTGATCGCTACAAGGCACATCTTGTTGCCAGAGGATATGGCCAATAGCATAGGATTGACTATGATGAGATATTTGCATCCACTTCACGTATGATGACTATTCATAGCTATTCATAGTGTCATTGCTTTGGTCGCCCATTTTAATTGGTATGTCCATCAATTGGATGTGGAGACTGCTTTTTTAAATGGATATCTACATGAGGAGATTTACATTACACAACCCCCTAGCTTTATTCAAAAAGGCTCAAAGAGCAAAGCATACCGGTTGCATAAGCCCCTTCATGGTTTGAAACAAGCACCTAGGGCACGGTACAAGAAGATACATGTATATTTGATTGCTCTTGGATTTAAAAAATCACACACTAAGAGCATGTTTTACGTCAGCAAAGATGGGGATAATCTCTTGATTCTTATTCTTTATGTAGATGATATGTTGTTAATTGGACCTCATGAGACACAGATTTCAGCCTTGAAGGCTGAATTGCAGCATGCTTTTGATGTCACAAATCTTGGCCACTTGCACTACTAACTTGGCATACAGTTTACTGCAATTGAAGGGGGCATCATTTTGTGATAGTCTAACTACATCGGGTAGCTCCTTGAGCATTTTCAAATGTAATACTGTAAGCCTATCTCTACTCCAATTTAGATAGGCCACAAGTTTACACTTGAGGATGCAAGAGATCCAGTTGTTACTTATCTCTATTTGCAGTTTATTGAGTGTCCATTGTATTTGTGTAATACAGGGTAGGATATTTAGTTTGGGGTCTCAATTGGCACACTTATTGCATGGTCTTGGTATTATGCATTGGCAAGCAATCAAATGCGTCTTTCTCTATCTTAAAGACACTCAAGCATTGGGCCTCTTCTACCCTAAAGGTACTTCTCTTTGTGTGCATGCATTCATAGATAGTGCTCATGTTGGATGTTTTTGATGACACACGAGTGTCCACTAGAGGTAATTGTTTAATGCTTGGTGATTCATGCATCTCTCAGCTAAGCAAGCAATAGTCTTTAGTGGCCATATCTAGCTGTGAAGCTGAATACAATGCATGATTTATAGCTACATTGGAATATGTATGGCTCAAATGCCTTTTGGTTGATCTTAATGTGGGATCTATGTTGACAATTAGAGTGCCATGGCAGTTGCAAGGAATCTAGTTTTTCATGCTCATATTAAGCACACTGAGGTGCATTATCATTATGTTAGAGAGAGGTTCCATGTAGGGGAGATTGACTTGGTTTATATCACTACACAGGACATGTGGTTACAAAAGCTCTTTGTAGAGAGAAGTTTGAAGCCTTTTGCGAGGGTTTAGGCTTAATACCATTTGGGGAGTGATCTACGAATACCCTATCTACGTTCACATCATTCACTTGAGGGGGGGTTATTACACTTATCGTGTTCCTTAGTAGTTCTGGTGTGAATGCTCATGGTCCCTTATCCATGAGCAACTTTTACCTTCTAATTGAACGTAGATGTGTGAGTGTGTGTATGCTTTTGAATCCTAACCTAAGAGCATTGTAGTTTGATCATTGGCGGAAGGCTATGGAGCAGGAGTTGGGAGTCTATTGAATGGAATGACTCTTGTTATCTCGCGCCTTGGCCCATTCATTGCGAGGTGATTGGAGTCAAGTGGGTCTTTAAGACTGAGGATCTTAGTGATGGCACACTCGACAAGCACAAGGCACAGTTGGCTGCCAAAGGTTTTATGCAGAGGACAAGTGTTGATTTCCATGACACTTTTACACCCACAGCTCGTATGGTCACCATTCGAACAATATTAACTCTTGTTGGCCATGTGAAATGGCTGATTTAACAGTGGACGTTTGTTGGGTGTAAAGTCCCTTCGGGTGTAAGCTCCCATTAAACTGTGTGTATACACTTATGGGTGTGAACACACCCTTATTTGTACCCTAACATATAAATACATTTTATTCTTTGTGTACCGTAACACTTATCGGTACACTCATCTTGGGATTCTCTCACTCTCTCTCTTAGCTCTGGTCTTGCTCCATTCCTATCTTGCACTCCATTGCACTTTGATACAACAAACTGGTATTAGAGCTATAGGTTACAGTGTTCGTGCTTCCCAAGAGTGTGAGTCAGTTCTGGGTGCGAGAAGAAGCCGTTCACCTTTCTTGTTAGTCACTGAGAGTAGGCCAGCTGTCGTTCAGGTCAAATTGATCAGGCCTGTTTGTCACGGTTTCAGCTGACGACCAGCGTGAACAGCAGTCAATAGGTGTGAGGTCACAGGACAGGCGGCTGCGCAACAGGTCAATGGACTAGGTGTAGCAGGTTGACAGGTGATTAGGCAGTCCTAGCGAAGGCAGATGGCAGCATGTTGCGATGAGGTGGACGCTAGCAAAGGCAGTCGTCAGCATTGCTGCGACCAGGTGGGCGACCAGTCAACAGCTCACGTGGGGGAGACGGGTGATTGCGTGCAGGTCCAGCAAGTCGCCACGCGTGCGCAGGTCCAGCATGCAACAGTCCAGCGGGTGATGAGGCTTGGTCAATGACTTGATAGGCCCATTTTCTTCCGTAATTTTTATATTCTGCATTTCTTTTCTTCTCCTTCCTTACCGGGTGTTCGCGTGCACAAGCACAGTGTGCCATATTGACCGAAAATTTTGGGGCTTTTCCCGGATTTGAGAACTGTGATACAGAACAAGACAATTTGACCCAGAATTTGCAAAAATTGTGCACATTGGCTCTGAAAATTTTAGGGCTTTTCATGTGTTAGTGAAATTTTGCTCAATTGAGCCAAATTTACTAACATTGGTTCACATTTGGACTTGAGTAAATTGGGGCTTTTGCTGAAATTTGAGAATTTTGGCAAAATTGATGTTTGAAATGCACTTTGGGAACATTGCTGAAGCAATCTTGGTGTTGTAAGAAGTGAGATTTATCTTCCGCTTGTGAGATTTTGGAGAAATCGCAGAGAATTTTGGTGTTTTTTGTGCATCAAAAGTTTGACTTGGTCACATATGTATGCAATACACATATTGGGCAGTGTTTTTGGTGATACTGTTGAAGTGGGAGTCACCTGGCAGTGATGTATGTATGAATTACATGCTGAAATTTCAGTTATACTACTGAAAGTCATCCGCTCTAGTGCTGTACATATACTTGAACTGAATCTTGCTCTTATTGTTTGAAAATTTGAGCTCATATTAGCTGAATATTCAGCTCGTTGTTTGTTGTCACAAATTGCAGCATTGATTTTAGGGTGCATTGCTGAAAAATGGCTGCAAATGCCTGCATTTGCTGAATTTGTTGGTCACATTTGGGCTGAAAATCATGGCTGGCAGTAGTGACAGCAATCATCTCATGCACATTAAGAAGCTTGAAGGAGTACATAACTTTGTAGTTTGGCAAAAACAGTGCTATAATATCTTGTTGCATAAGAAGCAGGCAAGGGCGATTAAGACCAAAGGGGCAAAGCTTGCAGATATGGAACAGGAGGACTGGGATGAGTTAAATGAGCTTGCACGCTCAACCATCGAGCTATCGATTTTCGGATTACCCTAAAGTCCAATAGGCATTCTACGTTGGGAACTGTCACGTGGACTTTAGTAATGTAGCCCTCTGGCTGTCTCAGACTATCGTCAGCCATTCGAAGGATTGTGGAGGCATCTTTCTGAATCGCAAGACCCAACCTCTCCATCAATTCAGAACTCATAATATTAACCGAGGATCCTGTGTCAATGATAGCATTATCCATTAGAATCCCATCAACATAGGCTGCAACCCTTGAGCAATGCTTTTCGGCATGTTCAAACCAGTCCTCCCCTACCCGCGCTATTCCCAAGGGTTCTACAGTATAACCTGTACGCAAGATTTTTTTAAATTCTTTGCGTTCTCCTAGAGACAGCTTGATTAGCTACAAGAGATTAACGTTTGGTTTAGCATCGCAAAGGGAGCTAGCTAAATTAAATTCGTGATAATTCGCTAAAGCTCGCTTCTCGCACCAAACCATTCGCTCTTTAGGATGCTGCACTAGCTTTATTGCCTCTGTTTTAACTCTCACATTCTTTCTCGATACCTCCTTATCTCTCTTGGCGTCAGCCTTACTCTCTATGGGCTTCAGAGGTCTCCCTTCCTCATCAAGATTTAGAACTTGCGTTCCTTTATCACCCTGCCTAGGGTGCCTTGTTGTTTAACATTGAAGGCTTGGATTCTGCCTATGCTATTTGGACTTGATTGGAAGAACTGTATGCCTAGAAGAGTGCTGCAAGTAAAGTTTACTGACTGAAAAAGCTTATGGATTTGCGTATGAAAGAGGGCACAGCAATGTTTGCTCAGTTGAGTGAGTTTAACTCCAGTTTTAGCCAGTTGGTTGCCTTGAAGTCCATGATTGATGAATAATTTAAGGCTATGTTCTTGCTTTGCACTCTGCTAGAGAGTTGGGATACATTCAAGACTACTATGAGCAATTCTAATGCGATACTTTTGTATGCTGATGTAGAGAGTGCTCTACTCATGGAAGAAATGAATCGGCAGAACAAAGCATCTAGTAAGTCTTCCAGTACTTTGGATACTAGTGGCAGATCACAACAGAAAGGAAAATTTAATAGCAAGGGATGCAATAAATCACGTGGTATGGATATTGAATGCCACCATTGTGGCAAGAAGGATCACTTTAAACGTGACTGCTACAAATGGAAGAAAGAAAAAGGAAAGGACAAGAAGACAGATGATAGCAAGGAAGAGAAGAAAGAGAGTCTGCCTAAGAAGAGTAGTGTCAAAATTGAAGAAGTAAATGTAGTCACTCATGATAGTGACAGTGGGAATGGCGTACTCTTTGTCTCTTCACACTTTAGTACACATGCTTTACTTGCAGATAGGGATGATAACATGTATACTTGGATTCTAGATTCAGGTGCTTCCTTTCATGTCACCCCTCATCGTGAGTGGTTTTTTGACTATACAGGGGGTCGACATGGTGTTGTCCATCTTGGGGACAACTATGCATGTGACATTGCAGGTATTCTTAGTGTACAGTTGTAGTTTCAGCATGGTTCTGCCTTTACACTTCAACATGTACGGCATATACCTTAGCTCAAGAAGAGCTTGATTAGCACAAGGCAGCTAGACGACGATGGATTTCATACCACCTTTGGTGATGGGAAATGGAAGATTTGTTAGGGATCCAGAGTGATTGCCAGAGGTTGTAAAAGTGATACCTTGTATTCTCTCCATGTATCTAGTGTGCATGACCATGCTGTTGCCGTGACCGAGCAACCAAGTGTTTCTTTGTGGCATGGCCGGTTGGGACACATGAGTCAAAGTGGAATGAAAGTGCTTTCTCGTTTGGGTTACTTGCCTTGTCTTCTTTATGCTGATTTTGAGCATTGTGATCATTGCGTTTGCGGTGAACATGCACAGACGTCTCCTAAGAAGTCTCTTTCACTGAAATCTGCTTCTCTAGAGTTAGTATATTTCGATGTATGCTAGATGCTAGGGTTATCTTTAGGGGGAAAGAAATACCTTGTCACCTTTGTCGATGATGCTACACAGAAGGTATGGGTTTACCCTATTCGTAGCAAGGAGGAAGTGCTTCACAAGGTTCAAAAATTCTTGGCATTGGTTGAGAATGAGATTGATAAGACACTTAAGTGTCTTGGCGCTGACAATGATGGAGAATATGTGTCCAAGGCCTTTCAGGCATTTTGTGACAGCAAAGGGATAAAGAGGGAGCTTATTGCCCCTCATAATCCGCCCCAAAATGGTGTTGCAGAGCGTATGAATCGAACTATTCAAGACAAGGTTCGGTACAATGCTATCACATGCTGCTTTACCTTATGGTTTCTGGGTAGAGGTTGTTATGACAGTTGTACACTTGATTAATTGGTTACCAAACAGGTCTTTGGGGGGGGAGGGGGAGTTGCCCAAGAAGCGCGGTCGGGCAAGCCACCTTCGTTTGCACACTTGAAAGTGTTTAGGTGCGAAGCATTTGTGCACATACGTAAGGAAGAACGCAACAAACTTGAGTCAAAGTCTTGTAAATGTATTTTCCTAGGATATGGTGATGAAGGTGAAATGGGGTATAGATTATGGGATCTCGAGAAAAGAAAAGTAGTACGCAGCAATGATATTATCTTCCGGGAAGAAATGCCTTTCGACAACAAAATGTGCCCATTGTACAGCAGCAAATACCTGCTGTAAATGAACCTGTAAATGCAGAAAATAATGTTGGAAATGATCAGCCAGCCATTGCCCATAATGATGAGCCACTGGATGTGCAAGAACAGCCTGGACAACAAGTTGTTAATGCTGATTTGCAGGCTGAAATGCTAGGACAGCAAGCTGAAAATGAAAATTTGCAGGCTCAACAGCCAGCAAACAATGATCATTGGGTTAGGAGATTGTCTAGGGCTACTAGACAACCTGATAGATTCGTTCCTGGTGCAAACAATGTGGCTGATTATGTCATGTTGACAGACTGTGGTGAATCGTCTTGCTTCAAGGAAGCAATGGACAGATAGGACAACAAGAAATGGTATAAAGCCATGTTGTCAAAGATGGAATCTCTTGAGAAAAATGGCACTTGGGACTTGGTGCAATCGCCTAAAGGGCAAAAAATCCTTCCATGCAAATGGGTTTATAAGATGAAGGTTACTTCTGGTTCCTCGCCAAAGTACAAAGCAAGATTGGTTGCGAAGGGGTACAAGCAGGAACATGGAGTTGACGTTGATGAGATCTTCTCTCCTGTAGTCAAGATAACTACATTGAGAATCATTTTAGGCTTGGTTGCAGTTGAAGATATGGAGCTCATACAGATGTATGTAAAGATTGCATTCTTACATGGTGATCTGCATGAAGACATATGTTGGGAATAAAGGGCCATCGTGCCTTTTATATGTGCATGGGTGTGAACACACCCTTAGCACATTTGTACTTTCATTTATATCTACCTAAAACCTAAAGAGGCGCAACACAACAAATTGTACCCAAGAACATCGTGCATCTCTCTCTCTGACTTTGACTCTCTACTCTTGTCCGCGTTTTGCTCTCTACCTGACATTTTCATTTCTGGACATTGCAGCGCCACTGCGCATTGCTCACTTCATCTCTTTCTCTTTCTCTCTTCTCTCTCTGTTTACTCTTTGTCTTGGTCATTTGCTTCTCCATTGCTTCACTCTGACATGGTATCAGAGCATTGAAGGATTGATCTAGGGTGGTGGACCCATCTGAAGAGGAGTTTTCAACGCGACACAAGGTTGCGTTTTCAGTGTTTAGGTGTGAGTAGGTGGGTTGTGTATCAGAACAAGGTTGAGACGAGTGTGGGCGTGTGAGAAAAGAGAAGATTTGTTGAAGTTGCTGCTGTTTTTTTGCTTTTAGAGAAGGAAGAAGGCTGCGTTTTGGGCCTTCAAGTGCAGATTTTACCTTTTCATTGCCTCCGGCGGGTGAAGGAGCGGGATGAGCGAACCATAGCCCTAGCAGGCTGTATTTTCACAGTCAGAGGGGGTTGCTTTTTGTGTTTTGTGTAGGCATTGCAGGTGAAGATGTTTTCTGAGGCCGAGACAGAGTTTCAGGCGATCGTGGACCAGAAGGTGCTCATCTTACCGGGTCTTCCTTTAGATCAAAAGCTCGACGGTAAAACTGCTGCATCTGGCGGGTCATCATGCTTGCCATATTGGAGTCCTATGATTTGACAGAGCTTGTTACAGAGGCTATCAATTGTCCTTCGCTTGACGATTCTTGACTCTCTTCTAGTGAGAAGGTGGAGTTGGCAAAGGCTCAGGCACATTGGGATAAACTCAATGCTCACATTCTCTCATTTTTATTTCTCTCATGTATTACAACTGTTATCTCATATAGAGCATTTGACAGTGACTAGGGAGATATGGTTGGAGTTGGATTAGATGTATAATCGGATGACCGTCATGAAGCGAGTCTCTTTGGAAGTGCAAATGCGGACCATGAGTGTCAACAAGTCATCATCCATGTGGAAGCATATCAACAAGCTAAGGCAGCTTTAGATGCAGGTTTAAAACGCAAGAAAGGTGATCACTTATGAAGACATGGCGATAACTCTCCTTTCACAGTTACCGCCTTGCTTCAATGGTTTTTATTCCGCCTTGATTGCTTCAGGGCGGTCTGAGACTCTTCGATGGGAAGAGTTGGTTCCTATGGTCTAGGACCAAGAGGATCAACTGAAAGGAACCAATGCTTTGAAGTTGGAGACTTTGGTTGGTCAATCCTCTCAGAAGAAGGGGAAGGACCATAAGAAGGAGGACAAATCTAAGAAGGACAAAGACAAGGAGTCTACTTGTCACATTTGTGGCAAAACAGGTCATTGGAAGAAGGATTGTCCCGACAAGGAGAAGAAGGAGAAATCTTTCAAGGATTTCGGAGGGATGGCTGCTCCCTCATTAGCTGCTTTCCTCCGTTTGGAGGTGGTTGAGGATTCGACTTTGACGGCTTCTGATGTTGCGTCGACGGCTCCATTCACTCGGGAGTGGATTATTGACAGTGGTGCCTCTCAGCACATGACTCCTTCCGCAGGTGTTACTCATTTGCGGCCTTCTCATTGTCAAATTCTCATTGGCGATAGTTCGTCTATTCCTATTTAGGGATGGAGCAACATGCATCTTATTCTAGATGGGCGTGGTGGTGCCCATGCATCTGAGGTACTTTATGTGCCGGCTTTGGGATATCATCTTCTCTCGGTGCACAAGATTTCTGCTCTCCGTCTTTTGGTCGAATTTCGTGTGGACTCTTTTTGGATTCTTGATCAAGGATCGAGACAGGTTCTTTCTTTAGGTTATGAAGAGAATGGCGTTTACAAGTTGCGGTCTTCTTCTGCCTTGACTTCTCTTCTTCTTACCTCTTAAACTCAGTCCGAGCTTTGGTGTACTCGGTTTGGCCACCTCAATTATGATTACCTTTGGAAGGCGTCCAAGGATCAATTTGTTCGAGGTTTTCCGGATATTATGGTGAGCCAAAAGCCTTGTGTATCTTGTATCTGTGGGAAGCAGACTCGTGATGTTGTTCTCAACAAGGCTTCGAGGCAGCCTTTAGCACCCTTGGAGCTTGTTTCTACCGATCTTTGTGGACTAATGAGGATGGAATCCCTTTGAGGGAGCTTGTATTTCATGCTCATTGTAGACGATTACAGTAGGATAACATGGGCCTATTTCTTGAAGCTGAAGTCAGGGGCTTTCTCCAACTTTAAGAATTGGTTGCTCTTTGAGGAGAACCGATCAGGGTGGAAGTTGAAGACCTTACGATCGGATAAGGGCAGAGAATTTGTTTCTAATGAGTTTGCTCGGTTTTGTGTAGATCGTGTATTCACCAGGAGTTTGCCAATACAAACACCCCTCAAGAGAATGGCATCTTGGAGCGGAAGAATCGCATTGTGATCGAGATGACCTGTACCATGATGAAGCATCGTCAGACACCTCAGTCAGCGTCTATGGGCTGAGCTACTGCAGTTCACATCCTTAATCGTTCCCCTACTTCCACTGACGTTAGTATGACTCTTTATGAGGCGTACTTTGGGTCAAAGCCTGATGTTTCTTATTTCACGGTTTTTGGGTGTGATGCTTATGCTCACATCTCGAAGACACATCGTGACAAATTTGAAGCGGCTTTTAGAAGATAGGTGTTTGCAGGCTATAGCTCGCAATCTCAAGGCTACCGATTGTATGATCTTGTTAAGTGGGATGTCTCACGAGCCGTGATGTTCGGTTCATGGAGGTTCTAGCCCCACAGGGGGGTGAGGACCACCTTGTTCTTGGAGATCCTGGTGATAGCTGGGCCCCAACGGCTGTTCCTCTCAAGCCCATGTCTCTTGAGGACTCTTCTTCGGATGAGGTGTCTTGTTCCCCACTAGTGGATTTACCGATTGGTCCCCTGGTGTCGGTGGACCTTCCAAAAACTTCAGTAGATGGAGAGCGTTGAGGCGAGATCCGGCCTTCTCCTCGTTGAGCCTGTGACACGCTCCGCAATTTAGAGATCGAGGGGGTCCTTGAGGAGTGGCAACCGCAGGATGGACCGTGGAGGTCACGGAGGCATCAGGCACATTCTATGGAGCTTGTTTGCTCTAACTATTGTTTGATGTCCCGTGTTATGCAGGATAGAGAGCCTACCTCATGAAGGAGACTTTACAGTCTAATCATTGGCGGAGAGCGATGGAAGCTGAGTTGGAGGCTATTGAGCGGAATGGTACCTCTCTCTGTTCACTCTTTGTCTTGGTCATTTGCTTCCGCATTGCTTCACTCTGACACAACCCTGCTTTAACCTTTGATGGTGTTAGGGGCTCTATTCTCAATGAGGAGATTAGAAGAAAGTCCAGTGGAAAAAGGAGTGGTTTAGCTTATCATCTTAGAGGTAAGTCAGAAAAGAGGGGTAATGCAAGAAATAAAGGCAAAAGCAAGAGTGAAAACAAGGGTAAACAACAGGATGTTACTTGCTATCAATGTATTTAAAGGGCATAAAAAGCCCAATTGTTAGTACTACAAGAAAGAGCAAGAAAGAAATAAACAGCAAGGAAAGAAAAAAAAGGATAACAAGAAAAATGATGCAGCTCTCTCTCAAAAGAAGTTGCAAAGGCAAATGTTGCATCTAGTGTGGTCATGGATGAGCTTTTTGACATTGAAGAGATACTTGTTGTAGCCTTATGTAATGGTGTGGATATTATGGCGGCAGGAGGTGATATGCACATCACTAAAAAGGAGGTAATTGATGCCTTACTTTCAGCTCATGATGGGCTGTCCAATCATGGACAGTGGACATCGGTGTCTCTTTTCATGTTACTCCCTCTTTGGAGTCATTTTCTGAATATAGTGCAAGTTGCCTAGGCAATGTTTACTTGGGTAACAATTATGCATGTGAAATAGAGGGTGTAGGTTCCATTCACTTGGTCCTTGAAAATGGCCAAGAGCTGATTTTGCAAGATGTCAGATATGTACTTGGCATAAGAAAAATCTATTGTTAGTTGGGCAGCTTGATGCAAGAGGGTATTTTACTACCTTTGGAGGTGGATCTTGGAAGGTCCACAAGGGCTCTATGCTATTTGTTAAAGGTAACAAAAAGGGGACTTTGTATTATTTGCATTTGTAAAGTTACCTAGCAAGTTTTTGGCTGTGGCTGAAGTTTATTCATAGATGGAACTTTGGCACAAAAGATTTGGCCATATGAGCCAAAAAGGCCTTTAGGTTCTCTCCTCTTTAGGGAGATTTGATGTAAAGGGCTCTGGTCTCGACTTTTGTAATGATTGCATATATGGAAAACATGTGAAGTATCCTTATCACTCTGGTGTCGCTAAGAAGTCCAATGCTCTTGACTTAGTACACTCTGATGTGTGCACTGTGCCTGTTAATTCATATGGGGGTGCATGGTACTTTGCCACTTATTGATGATTTCAGTAGAAAGTCATAGGTGTATATGTTAAAGAGCAAAAAGGAAGTGTTGGATGCCTTTAAAAGGTTTCATGCTTTTGTTACCACATAGAAATGGCTTAAGTTAAAAGCTATAAGAACCGATAATGGGGGCGAGTATATTTCTAATGAGTTCAAAAAGTTTTGTGAGATGCATGGCATTAAGATGGAGTTGACAGCCCCTTACAATCCTGCATCAAATGACATGGCCGAAAGATATAATCACACACTTTGTGAGAGAGTTAGATGCATGCTGTCCACAGCTAATCTCCCGTAGCAGTTCTAGGGAGAGGCACTTAAAATTGGAGTTCATGTATGCAATCGCTATTCCAATTGTCTAGTGGAAAATGGCATTCCTAAAGAGGTTTGGTCTGGCAAACTTGCTTCATATGACCATTTGTGTGTCTTTGGTTGTGATACTTTTGTGCATATTCTTATAAATGAAAGGACTAAACTAGATATGAAATCCATCAAGGGCATCTTCATGGGATATGGAGATGAGGGAGAGATGGGCTATAGAGTTTGGCTTCCTTAGGATAGGAAGATAGAACGTAACCGAGACGTAGTATTTAATGAGGCAAAGTTGCTGAAATGTGCTACACATAGTGATCTTGACAAAAAGAAGGTCAAATTTCAGCATGAACAACCAACCATACAGCAACCATTAGCTGAAGATTCCGTTCCTTGTGATATTGAAAATGAGCAGCAACCTATTGTGCTACAGCCAGAAGACAATGGATGGCAAATAGATACACATGATGGAATAGGATAGTAAGAAGAACATGTTGAAAACAGGTTATGATAGCAAGAAAATGCTGAAAATCAACCACCAGGTGATCGTGTGCACATACTTGAGGATGTAGGTCCATTGCCTATCAATATAGATCATTGGGTAAGAAGGTCTATATGTGTCAGAAGGCGGCCACAGAGGTTTCAGCCATATTTGGATTGCATTTTATTGACTGATGAAGGCGAGTCTTTGACATTTAGAGAGGCATAGTCATGTGAAAACAAGAGAAAGTGGGAGCTTGCTATGCAGGAAGAGATGAAGTCTTTGTATGCGAATAACACATGGGAACTTGTACCTTTTCCCAAGGATAGGAAATCTATTCCTAATAAATTGATTTATAAGGTGAAGTGTATTGATGGGAAGCCCAAATACAAGGCACGTTTGGTTGCTAAGGGCTATACACAGAAGGAAGGCATAGACTTCCAAGAGGTTTTTTCACCGGTGGTAAAGATGACTACACTCTGTGTTTTGTTTGCTCTCAGTGCATCCTTGGATTTAGAGTTGGATTAGATGGATGTAAAGATTGCTTTTCTTCATGGTGGCTTGGATGAAGAGCTGTACATGAAACAGCTCGAAGGTTTTGCTATTCGAAGGAAAGAGCACTTAGTTTGTAAGCTAAAACACAGCTTATATGGGCTGAAACAAGCCCCTAGACAATGGTATAAAAAGTTTGATACTTTTATGCTCAGCCATGGATTTAAAGGTAGTCATGCAGATCATTGCGTCTACACTAAAAGGGTTGATGATGGAAGCTTTATTGTGCTGGTCTTATATGTGGATGACATGCTGATTGTAGGAAAGTATAAGAGTACTCTATATGCTCTCAAAAGGTAGCTGAGTTTAGCCTTCTCAATGAAAGATTTGGGAGCAATTAAACACATTTTAGGCATGCGCATTAAAAGAGATAGCACTTGTTTTTCTCGTAGGACAAGTACATCAGCTAAGTACTTGAAAGATTTAATATGGCTGATGCTAAGCCTCTTGGTGTGCCTTTACTACTATATTCAAAGCTTAGCAAAGCCTTTTGCCCAAAAGATGATGCAACTGCTACTGCTATGAAGGGCACACCTTATGCATCAGCTTGTGGTTCTTTGATATACGCCATGGTTGCAACTTGTCCTAACATTGCTCATGCAGTGGGAGTTGTTAGTAGATTCATGTTTAACCCTGGCAAACCACATTGAGAAGCAGTGAAATGTATCTTTAGATACTTAAAAGGTACACAAGACAAGTGTATATGCTATGGAAAGGGTACACTAGAGTTGCGGGGATTCTGTGATTTGGACATGGTAGGAGATACTGACACTAGAAAATCTACCAGTGGTATTGTCTTTACTTTGGCTGGTCGGGCTATTTCTTGGTGTTAAAGGTTGCAAAAAATTATAGCACTGAGTACTATAGAGGTTGAATATATGTCAGCCACAGTAGCTTCTAGGGAAGCTATTTGGTTTGGCCGTTTGGTCAAGCATTTTGGTCTTCCTTTACATATTCCAATGCTTGGTTGTGATAGCCAGAGTGCAGTATGTCTGGCTAATAATGCCATGTTTCATGCATGTACCAAACACATATATATTCTGTATCACTTCATTCGGCAGGTCTTGGATGATGGTCTTGTCACACTAACTAAGGTCAAAACCCAAGATAACCTTGCAAATGTTCTCACTAAAAGTCTTGCAAGGGCTCAGCATGAGCATTGCATTCGATTAGTGGGAGTTGGCTAGCTTAAAGGTACTACTTCAAGCCTTTAAGTGGAAGGTTGTTGGGTGTAAAGTCCCTTAGGGTATAAATTCCCACTAATCTCTGTGTGTATAAACTTACGGGTGTGAACACACCCTTATTTGTATCCTAACATATAAATACATTTTTATTCTTTGTGTAACGTAACACTTATTGGTACACTCATCTTGGGATTCTCTCACTCACTCACTCAGCTCAACTCTTGCTCCATTCCTATCTTCCACTCCATTGCACTCTGATACAACAATGTTAAGTCTGCGTTCTTGAATGATGGAGGAGGAGATCTGTGTCGAGCAGCCGCTTGGCTTTTCTTCCTAAGGTGGTAAGGTATACAGGTTGCTTGAAACAAGATCCTCGTGCTTGGAATGAGAAGATACTCATTCCTTTGATATAGGTTAGGGTATTGGAGATCTATATTGGATCCAAATTTCTACTTGACAGGTGACCGTGCCCAGATGCTCAGTAGATTAAGGAAGCACTCGATGAGAAGTTTAAGGTGATGGATTTGGAGATTTTTCATTTCTTCTTAGGTCATGAGATATAGCAAACTAAGAGGGGATCCTTCTCTTCTAGCAATGGTAGTGTAGGAGATCTTTGTTGGCCCATTTCTACTCTCATGGATCTGAATAGGAAGGGTATAGCTCAAACAGACTCATTGGTGCGGATGCTTCCTTCTAGAGACAATTGGTTGGGTCATTGGTTTGGCTTTTGAATATTCGGATTGATATATGCTTTTCACTTGGTTTGCTTGCAAGATTTATGAGTGAACCCAAGAAGGATCATTCATAGGCTGCATTGAGGATATTGCAGTTCGTGAGGGGATTCCTGACCTTGGCCTATTTTATCCAACAAGTGCAGATGGTTTGGCTTTGGTGTTACGAGGCTAGATGGTGGGCTGGAGATATTGACCATTGGAGGTCAATGTCATATTATTCCTTTAGTTTGGGTACATGTACTATCTCGTGGAGTAGCAAGAAGCAACCCACAATTGCCGTATCATCTACAGAGGTTGAGTATCGAGCAGCTTGTACTACCACTTGTGAGACTGTTCGGCTTTGGAGGTTGTACAATCCTTAAGAGTGCTCCAATAAAGGCCTCTCCACTTTCATTGGCCTATCTTCCATTGGATCCAATTTTCATGTAAAGAGGGGGTCTTACTTCTTGATTGGCATTCTTTATTGATGGGCTTCATCGGTAGTGGTACTCTTCTTGTCACTCTTGGATCCATTCCATCTCCTTTGGCGTTTAGCCACATCCACGATTTGAGAGGGGGTGTTAGTAGGCGTGTCTCATGTTTGGTCATCTCCTGCACGTGAACCTATATCTGAGTCAGAGGAGGTCATTAGGAGCTTTGACATTTGTGTTTGTTCATCAGCTCATTTGTCCTAGGCACTTTAGATGGATGTTCACTCTTGCATTTCACTCCACGCAGCCTGTTCCCTTCATTTCTGGGTAGAGATTTATTGACAGAGGCTGGATGGATTTTGTAGCGCACATGGGCATCATTAATGTGTTTAATCCATAGTCGCATGGAACGGGAAATGGGAACGGGAACAGAGAGGGCCATGAATTGCCATTCCATGTGACTATATAGTCACATGCAATAGGCATGAAATGTGACTCTGATTTAATCTAGTATTTTAGGCATAATCTGCTGGTCCAACCTGCATGAAATGCAGGCTGATCAGTTTCAGCATTTTCTTCTGTTTACAGCTGCCTGCCCCTTCACTGTCAGTTATTGTCATTCCGCTTTTCAGTCTCACCCTCCTCCTCCTCATCTTCATCCCTTGCCTCCATTTGGCACCCTCATTGATGCTCCGAGCTGTGTGTAGGGGCTGGCTGACTGACGCCAACCTTGTATCATTTAGATTTCTGTGGGTTTTGTTCCTTCATATCACTGTGTGCCTCTTGTCTCCTTCTTCTCTATTCACTCCATGTTCAATGTCCCTCCATTGCGAACTCTCACAGATGCAGTAAACTGGAGCTGAGGGTGATATCACATAGTAGCTGAGGGCTGGTCAGAGTTGTAAATGGTTGAAAATCTGATGATGAAGTTGCGGAATCAGTAAAATGCAGAAAATGCGAGAAAACAGGTTGTCAGTGCTGGAAATCAGGTTGCAAGTGTGGAGTGGATGGTGTTGAAGATGAAGTCATGGCAGCTGCAGCAGGGCTGGAGAACCTTGGACTGGAGCAGATAATGTTGAGGATGCTGGCAGCAGTCGAACGTAGCTGAGGAATGCCGTGTGACAGCTGGTGGTAGGGTGTGCACGAACAGGCTGACAGCAGCCAAGTGCTGATGTAGATTGCTGGCAGCAAATGGTGTGGATGAGGGTAGATGATGATGGTGACAACTGTGGGTGCAAGAGGGCAAAGGGATAAATAGGGATGATGAGTGATGTGTACATTGAGTCCCTTACATAAAACCACTTGGAGCCGAAGGAAGTGTAGGGTGTCAATCAACTGTCCAGATAGTCATACAAAATGGCTAAAATGCCTTTTCGGGCTGTTTTAATAAGTCTTCAAAGTGCTAAAAATTCATATTGAGGCATCAAGGCCTTGCATGTCACATTTCCTTTATCTGAATGCCCAGGTCTCCTCTCTCAAAAAGCAGGCATTATAGCACCATAGAGGTTGGAGTTGAGGTACTGCTTTTCTGTCATACTTAATTGTTTCAGCGTGCCCAGGTCTCCTTTCTCTTGATGCAGGCATCATAGCAACATAGAACCTCTGTACTATCATTTAAATTAGACATTTAAACTTTGCACTATGTGCACGCCATCTTAAATGTCTCCTATACACTAAATCAGTTTACTGTATATCAGTTTTGTTAAGGCAATTTAGTTTATATCTCTATATTACAGCACCTTAAAAGAGCATTTTTGTGCAGGTATGGGAATCTAAACGGGCTTGTGCAGCTGTGTATCCTAGTGTAGAGCAAGAGGGCCTTATTTGGTTTTGGCCAGACACAAAGCTAGAGCTCAAGGATATAATCAAAATAACAAAGCCTCCATCAATCCCAGCACTTGCCGACCCAACATTCAAGGATGAGCTTGGTTCACGAGACTTGCCTTACAGGTTGGCTTATTCTTTCCAACTTGTGTTGTTTACCCCCTAATGTGTGTCCATGTGCTCAAATTTGGAATCATGTTTCCTCTAATGGACAGTTATGAACAATTGATCGAAAACCTGATGGATCCATCTCATGTTCCATTTGCACATCATGGACTTCAGGTATTTATATAGGTCAATTGCAGGTTCATGTTACTAGAGACTTGTAACTTGCTTGAATGGCATTGCTTGCTTGTGCAGTTACGCTCTATGAGACACTCCATATTTATTTCTTATCTTGGGAACAGAACTGCTGGTTTGTTTTGAGTCATGGAAGTGGTATCTTCAAATTTTTTAAATCCTGGCTTTATCCTCATGTTTCTAATCTTTCCATTATATAAAGTTTTGTAATCATCAACTCTCCTGCTCACAGTGACATTTACGAGTTCCTAAAACTTCAAGCAACATTTTTGCAAGAAAAAAAGAAACTTGCTGCAAAACAACAGCTGTACACCTCTGAAATCAGGCAATGCGTGGTGGAGACTCTGAATGGACTATAATCATGTGTGACTGGCGGCTAAGTAATACTTGATAAATCAGGATGAGATCTAAAAATTAACAATCATTGGCAATCTCTTGTGGGAAGTGGACAACCTAAAACGTAGCAGTTGAGGATATCAAAGAAAAAGTATGGAATTGGAAGCTTACAAATTGCTAGACATAATATTAAGAATATACAATCGGGTATGCAGTGTGAATTGAAAAGAACCCTGAGGCTTGGAAAGAGGAAAGATTCCCTTCACTGTCAGCCATCTGCACCATCTGATATAAAATGCTGTTACAACTGTCTTGTTGCTCTTTTGCTTGGGCAATGTTGGTAAGTAATGGGGGATGTATCACTGCTGCTTTTGCTTCAAAGTTTCAGTTCAAGCTTTCTTTGATGGTTCATGAGGATTAATTGCCTATTTGAACTGGTTTTTGTTGTTAAAGGTCAGAGCTCATTTTTTGAAACACACTCGGTCAACATTGTGCTTAGATGGCACACCCACATGTGAAGGTGGCTGTAAGCCTAGATTTTTATAGGAATTATCTGGAATCCGACAGCAGCAATTTTGGTATTCTCTAGAGCAAAAGAAGAAGAGGAGAAGAAGGAAGCATAAGTCTGCTGGTCAATGGGCCTGAAATTTTGGTGGCTCTGTTCTATATGACACCACTTCTCATCAGATTTCTATGTTTGACTGTCTGCTGCTCAAAAGTGACCTCCATCACCTAACACACTTGCACCCACACAGTCAATCCATCCTGCATCTATCAAGCATCTTGTTAGTCTAGCATTGCCATTTCCATTTCTACGAGGAACAGCTGCTTAGTCAGTCTATTTGACTGTGTAAATGCTCGACATGAATTTCTCCCATCGGTTGTGCACACCTTAAAGCCCTTTGTAACAAATCTGGTTCTGATACCATGAGACAAAGTGTCAATGCACCACTTGAGTTGGACACATTACCTGTCCATAGCCATCGACTAATGGCTCCCCTCTGCTAGACTACCACCACCAATAAGACCACAATGTTCCATACCTTTCTATACCTTTGGGTCTCACGCCCTTGGTATGACCTTATGCTAGGCTAGCCCTATGCGCTGCCTGTGAGCTCTTTTGCTGAAGAGGGTCTCCTCAACGATGAGGTTTGGGCCTGCTTTTGTAAGTGAGTGGTCACATTAGCTGCCTTACACTAGGTGCTTGGCCAAACGTTTAACTCCCAATCCAACTCGACCACTATGTTGGACCTGCCCGAGATGTCCAAACAAGTAGCATTAACCACCTCTCTAGATGAAAGCCCAAAGAAACAGATGATTTTAACATGCCAATGGGAATGGAGGGGCCCGAATAGGGTAACACAAATGGTATCTACTTTTGTATGGATGAGACAAATCACTAGCCCATTTGGAAGATGATAGTGAGGAGTGTGAGAGTGCACAACAGAAGAGGGAACATGAACAAGGAGAGAGAAGGGAAGAGAAAGACTGCTAAGAAAGAAGAGAATGGAAGAACAAAATCTGTATTGAACTCCAAAAGAATGCTGAATACAAAGAGGACTGATCAGTCCCTATGCATAGCCCAAGGCATCCAGGAGGGCACCGGATCAGGCTGATGATAGAAGGCAGCACCGAAAGACGCAGGAGAGTCCTTGATGTTGGAGTGTGCTGAAACCTGCAGAACATAATATGTGAATGATGACCAGCCATTCTGGAATGGCTATAAATAGTCAAGAATACTGAAACTGGCTGACTACTGGCAAATGGTGCACTAAATACTGGCCAACCAGCATAAACAGTAATAAAATAATAATAAAATGCTGTCGCCTCAGGGACCGCGGGAAATCGAAGCTAACCCCTAGATAGGGGTTGGTGTCAGGGTCCCTAGAATTGCCACAAGTGACAAACAGGATGGATCTCGGGGAAACCACTGCTAATCCCTAAGGAGTGGATTGACGCCAGGAGGTCCCAAGGTGCATCATAGCACTCGCCCTAGGCGATTGGGTTGCGATAGGGGGCGACCCAAACGGCCTATGCACAAGTCCATTTCGGGGGTAAATGAAGATTCATACGTAAATGGACTCAAGCACACATGGTCCCGTGGAGCTGTGAGGCACAAGTGCAGGCAAGAACTTGACCTCATCCCTTCTGCGGCTTCATAGAGGCGCTGCTCGCTCGCTGCCTGGACTCGAACTCTGCTTGTGTGTTTGTACAGATTTGGATGCACGAGCGGGTGGGTGGTGGTTCTCATAATGAGTTCAAGGTCTCGGGCGTGACTTTGTTGAAACGCAAGACGGAATGGCCTGATCTAGGGTCGAGTTGAGGGTAGTATGCATTCAACACGTCAAGGAACATGAGGTCTCGATTTCAGTTGCGAAGAGGCGCTAGCCCGTAAGAGGTGACGATGCTCGGGGGTGACGGAGGACTGGACATAGCCTACTGACCAGTCCTTAAATTAAAAAGAGAAAACTTGGAGCCGGGTGAGGCAAATGGCATGGGGGGTTGGAAGCCTCATAGAATGGTCTATGTGGGGCGCCTTGGGACGTATGCTCTGATCAGATCTATATCAGAAGGTTAAGGAGTGCGATCGAATCAGGTGCTTGCGAAATCGGTCTGTGCGTTTCGATATCACAGTTGAGTCTCTAAAGCAGCCTTGAGCATTTTGACTTGTATTAAGGAGGAACGTATGTTTTGCCGGTGGCAAGCTCGCCTGTCGATTCCCTTCAGAGAACGCAAGGTTGTGGTCCTGTCATAGATCAGTCAAGGCCTTGTTAAAAGACCCATCTTTGCAAGCTTGAATATCAACTCACTGTGCTCCAAGCGAGGTGAATTGGATATGCTGGCTCGGGAAGAACACTGGCGTGTGATTGGACTGCAAGAGACACGAAATTTTCAAGGCGGATGGCCACTACGGTTACATGGATAGGACTCATTTCAGCGCATGGACTCGAATAATCCCGGCGAGAGAGGATTGGTCACCATAATCTCACGGGGTTACCGAGCATTTGAACTTTGCCAGTCGACTCCCAACTGCCTACTAGTGCAGTTTTTTCCTTGCGGAGCAGGGAAGCAAGGGCCATGGATCCATGGGAATACGTATATTCCTCAAAAACAGTTGTGCGCAACGAGAAGAAAAGTCCTAAAGGACATGTGCTAGAAGAAGAGGACCCTACATTGGAGGCATCCCAATCATAGTCGGGGGTGATTGGAATTGTAAGCAAAGGATACTAAGTTGGTACCTTGAGGCACGCTACCCCGAATTCTCTATATTGTGCACCGTTGGTTCTAAGCTTACATACCATTCCAAGATGGGGCATGGAAAGTCTGATCTTGACTTTTACGCTGGGAACGATGCCGCGATCTCTAGACTCTCAGCAGCCCATGTCTTTAGAGCAACTGACATATCCGACCAGCGGCATGTCACCTGTAAGATGCAGGCGGTGGACGATACACGATGACGGTCCCGAAATCCAATAATCCATGAATGCCCTGCATCGATGCAAGCAAGGTAGACGGAGCGGCGAATGCTTTCCTATCTAGCAATAGATGGGCAGCATTAATCGGCCTCAATGAGGAAGTAGAGGGAGAGGACCCACTCCCAGATCGACTGACGAAGGCCTTCACTGACATAGTAAAGACCATCGTGCAAGGAAATGGAGTCATGTCAGCGAGACCCCCACCACCACCTAGGAACCAATATAGACTCAACCCCAAGGCACACCGTGCTATCAACCTGAAAAGGAAGGCTTCTATTGGAGAATTTCAAGGCTACAGAGGAGTGGTTTTTGTGCTTGGCACGAGTCGGTGGGGTGAAGATGGCCGACAGCTATCGTCACTCTTGTTGACAAACCTGTCCCTTGTGCAGCTCCCATGAAGCAAGAACCTCTTATGGACACATCCTGCTTACCTGTCCCACGTTGACTGATGAACGTAACAGGCACATTTCGGGTATTATAAGCAAAGCTCGTGACCTTTGTCCTGGGGGGGTACCTTAGAGGATGAAGTTGCACTACTCCTTGGTGGGGAGGTTGGGGGGGTGTGTCTACCCAATTGGGTGAGCACTTGTCCGCACTTGAGGAATGTTGTTCCGAGGCACCACCTTGTAGCAGCACTCCTCGGCGAGGCGATGCCGAGGTACTTGGGAGCATTATATGCGTGATCCCTATCCTTAAACGGATAGAGAAATGACGATATCCTCCCTTTGCGAACTTGTGCGTAAGCTCGTACTCGTACCAATGATGGCACCGCCTCGCCCAAGTAAGTGAACACTGTTGGGAGGCAGCGTTGGCTTGGGTGTGACGGGACACCACCTTTGAGCCGACGCCCAACCTTGGGGTATGGCATCCCTTTAAGGGAAGCCACCTGGATTGGTGGTTTTAGCTGGTGAGAGTCCAACCCTACCTAGGCCTCTGAACCGGGGTGCTAGGTGCCTAGCCATGTTCCACCCTCTGAGCAGAATCTTCCAAGGACCTCGGTTCTGAAGGAAGTAGTGAAATCATAAGCTAGTGGTACAGGGTTCCGCCTTTGAGTCTGACTAGGCACTCGGCTCAAAAAACAAAAACAAAAACAGAAAATTGAATATTAGAGCTCCTTATGTCCATGTTTGACTTAGATTGAGGCTCACAAGCAAGAGATGATTGTACAAGTTGTTCAGCTAGAAAATGCATTATTACTTAATTAGCTCTTAGTTATAGCCCCAAAACTATTCACCTAACTTTTCTTAAAAAGAAACACAGTCCTAGAGTGTTTGTGTCCCATAAGCCAAACCCTTATTTGGGAGGACCCATTCATCTATAAATAGACAGGCACTCAATCTCAATCTCATTTTGGTAGATTGTTGGTGCCATAACTTTGCTATCCACACCCCACACAGAGCATATCTTAGTTTGAGTTTTTGTTCATTGCTGTTTGCTCTTGGCACCTGTTGTCCAGCCCTCCACATTAGTTGGCGACTTGATTTAGCATGTTATTGTCCATCATCTATTGTTGCTCTTGTGAGAGTGTGCAACAGAAGAAGCAACTCAAACACAGAGGAAGAGAGAGAGACAATTTGCAAGAAAAGAAGAAAAGAAACCTGCATTGAACAAGGAACAAATGCTGACTGACCTGAAACTGGGGCCAAAAATATGGCCAACCAGCATATAATGTTGGTAAAAATGCCAATAATGCTCAGAAAAATCCCAAAAAGGGTGGACAATGTCTAGTAAGTGAGGAGGCTGAAGAATGCAGAAATTGCTTGGAGAAATGCACATAAAATCCCGATTGGAGGAGAAAATGTATTGAAATGCAATAAGTGAGTGCTCTAGAATGAGCTACCTCCTCTGTCAAAACAAGTGATAGACAAGTCAAAGCTCCTAAAGTCCTCGTTTGACTCAGACTGAGGCTCACAGTCAAGAGATGACAAGGTATGACAAACATGATTGCTAACACTCCCTCTCAGATCTTGGATGTGGCGAAAGGCCAAGGGAGAAACAGATCTTGGGGTGGCATGAGGAATGCCAATGTCGATGAAGTCCGTCGATGAAGACTATCGATGAAGAAGCTCCTCACGATCCTTGAAAACCCCTGTTGAAACACTAGGGCCCAGAAATGTCAGAGTGAAGCAATGCGAAAGCGAATGACCATGACAAAGAGTGAACATAGAGAGAAGAGAAAGAGAGAGAAAGAGACAGTGAAACGCAGAAAATCTGCAGTGAAGAATGCTGTATAAGGATGCAGAATTATACACGGGTGTAGAGAGAATATTTGCTTATGTTTTTGCCTTGAGGACCTGGATCTCCGTCAGCCCCGAGTGCTATCTCTATCACCAGCAGGCTGAAATCTGTCAAATACAAGCTTAAAAGTCTGCTGGAAACTCAGCCTTAAAAAGGATGAAAAGAATGCCCGAGAAAATGCCTGAAATAGCCAAGAGGTCGGCTGCATTTAATGCGGCCGACTGCAGTCGGATTGTCCACTGCTGACTGCAGCCACGTGGCAAAACTGCCATGTGGCACTGCTGATGTGGCAGGGAAATGCTGAAGAGGGGGATCAATTTAGAATGTGGACTGACGTAGCCACTACCTCGGCCCACAAAAACCGAGGTGTCTGTCGGTGCTCTGTCATGGTGCATGCCATCTCGATTACACTTCGGTTCTTCTACTCCAAAATGCCATTCTCTTGAGGAGTATTGGTATTAGCAAACTCCTGGTGAATGCCTCTATCTGCACAAAAATGAGCAAACTCATTAGAAACAAATTCACCACCCTTGTCGGATCGCAAGGTCTTCAATCTCCGGTGTGATTGGTTCTCCTTGAAGAAAAGCCAATCCTTGAAGTGGGAGAAAGCCTTCGACTTTAGTGTTAAGAAGTAGGCCCATGTCATCTTGCTATAGTCATCTACGATCAACATGAAGTACAACCTCCCCTCCAAGGACTCATTCCTCATCGGACCACAAAGATCTGTAGATACAAGCTCCATAGGTGAAGTAGACCACCTTGAAGCTTTGTTGGGAATTTCATCCCTATGCTGCTTCCCACGAATGCAGGAGACACATGGCTGCTGGCTCACCACTATGTCCAGCAAACCTTGAACAAGTGATCCTCGCGACGCCTTCCGAAGATAGCTCATAGTTTAGGTGGCCAAACCGAGCATGCCATAGCTCGGACTGTGTTTGAGAGGTAAGAGCAGAAGAAGACTTTAATTTGTAGATGCCATTCTCCTCTTTCTCGATCCACGATCAAGAACACGAACAACATCACTGTCAAACTCCACGAAGAGGCCAAGAGAACAAATCTTATGTACTGAAAGCAAATGATACCCTAAACCTGGCACTTGCAACACCTATGAAGTGTGGATACCACCACGTCCATGTAGAATCAGCTACATCTCACCTTGTGTAGCAATAGACATAGAAGAGCTGTCTCCTATGAGAATTTGTCCACGTGAGGGTCCAAATGGGCAACATCAACTCTCGAAGGAGTCATGTGCTGTGAGGCACCACTGTCCACGATCCACTCTCGAGCTTGGGGAGCTGTCATCACAACATCAGAAGTCTTCGGTGTAGAGTCCTCAATGACCGCTAAGTGTAGAAAAGCAACTAATGAGGGTGCAGCCACCGCTCCAGAATCCTTCATGTCCTTCTTGTCCTTGTCGGGGCAATCCTTCTTCCAATGGCTGGTCTTACCACAAATATGGCAAGTAGATTCTTTCTTTTTGTCCTTCTTAGATTTGTTGTCCTCCTTCTTCTTTTGGTCCATCCCCTTCTCCTGAGAGGCTTGACCAATCAATGCCTCCAATTTGGAAGCATTCTGTCCCTTCAACTGCTCCTCTTGGTCCAAGACCATAGGAACTAACTCTTCCTACCAAAGAGTCGACTCCCACCATGAAGCAGTAAGAGCGGAATAAAAAGTACCAAATCGTGGCGGCAAATGGGACAATAAAGTGATTGCTATGTCTTCAAAGGAAATGGGCTTCCTCGCATTTTGAACCTACATTTGAAGCTACCGAAGCTTGTTGATGTATTCCCGAAGAGAAGAAGACTTATTCATGGACAGGGTCCGCATTTTCACGTCTAAAGAAACCCTCTTCATAAGAGTCATCCGGTTGTATATTTAGTCAAGCTCCAGCCATATCTTCCAAGCCACCGTCAAGTGCTCGATATGGGCTATCACGGCTATTGTACAAGACAGAAAAAGAAAAGAATGAATCTTGGCATTTAGCTTGTTCCAATGAGATTGGGCTTTGGTCAACTCCGTACGAGCACTTGAAGAGAGTTTGGGCTCATCTCTCATCGAGGGCCGGTTGATCTCCTCCATCACAAGCTTCACTAAATCATAAGACTCCAATATGGCCAACATCATCACATGCCATATGCAGTAATTGTCACTATCGAGCTTTTGATATGATGGAAGAGTTAGTAAGACAGGTACCTTCTGGTCCATGATCGCCTGGAACTCCACGTCAGTCTTTGTAGACATCTTCATCTACAATGCGTGCACAACGCAAAAGAAACCCCCTCTGACTGTGAAAACGCAGCGTGCTAGGGCTCGTCTTCGATTCCCGAACATTCTTCAACTGCCGGAGGCGATGAAAAGGTAAAATCTGCACTTGAAGGCCAAAAACACAGCCTTCTTCCTTCTCTAACAGCAGAAAAACAGCAGCAGCTTCAGCAAATCTTCTCTTTTCTCGCACGCCCACGCTCGCTTCAGCCTTGTTTTGATGCGTAGCCCACCTACTCGCACGTGAATGCTGAAAACGTAGCCTTGTGTCGTGCTGAAAACTCCTCTTCAGATAGGTCCACCCTAGGTCAATCCTTCAATGCTCTGATACCATGTTAGAGTGAAGAAATGCGGAAGCGGATGACCGTACCAAAGAGTGAACAAAGAGAGAAGGGAGAGAGAGAAAAAGAGACAGTGAAACGTAGAAAATCTGCAATGAAGAATGTTGTATAAGGATGTTGAATATCTGCATGTATTTGCCTTGAGGACCTCGATCTCCGTCAGCCCCGAGTGCTGTCTTTGTCACCAGCAGGCTGAAATCTGTGAAATACAAGTGCAGAAGTCTTCTGGAAACTCAGCCTTAAAAAGGCTGAAAGGAATGTTTGAGAAAATGCCCGAAATAGCTAGATCGGCTGCATTTAATGCAGTTGACTGCAGTTGGACTGTCTGACTGCAGCCACATGGCAAAATTGCCACATGGCAGGGAAATGACTCTCAACAAGAAAATCCACAGCCACATCACCGAGATAGTCCCCCTTTGAAAGAGATGGGGGGTATGAGGGAACCACCAGAGGAGAGGGTAGGGGATGGGAAGAAACCTATGGAAAAGATGGTGCACAAGTGGGAACAGGTGTAGCAATAGACAATTGCCTTGGTGGACCTTGCATAAGAGAAGGGGAATAGAGCTTGTAAAGCCCGCTCTCCTGCCAACCTGTCGCAATAACAACCCTTGTAGAAAAATCCTCAATACAAATGGCTTGCTCGGTGAAGACAACTCGGGTACCAAGCCTTGTAAGGCCATGAACTGAGAGGAGTGGAAAGCCTAAATCTGGAATATAAAGGACCTGTGAAAGGGAGCTCGATGTGCGGTCGGGAAATAAAGGCAAAGTGCTTACACCACAAATAGACACCCAAACAATGTCACCAACAGTGACGGAACCCTCAAAAGGGCATAGGTCCTGCAACAAATCACCTCGTGGAGTCATATGACTAGAAGCTCCACTATCAACCAGCCAAGGCCTCTGAGAAGACGAGGCAACCATTGAAGAAGGCTCCTCAACAATATGAAGGAACACTGACTCATGGGTAACCGCTGGAGTAGAGGTAGAAGGCTTGGATGTGTTAGCTCCATCCTTCGCTCTTGGACGAAGGTGAGGATACTTCTTTCAACATTTCTCCTTTGAATGTGTCCTCTTCCCACAATATGGGCATTTAGGCTTCTTCAAGTCGGAGTCAAAACTTGAAGAACTCTCTTGTCTTTTAGCCTTCGACTTCCCTTTCTTCTTTGCCTCCCTCTTTAACATGCAATAAAAACTTTGGTGGAGGTGGATCCATTGGCTACCTCTTTGGTGCACTCATCATGCTTCAGAACAAGCAAGGCAAGCTGCTCCCATAGAAGCTTCTTGTTGGAGCTCATCTGGAGGATTGAGCAACAGTTCGAGTAGTGAGAGTGACAAAGAGAGAGAGAGTGTGTGAAAGTATGATTAGATTTGAGTGTACCAACAATTTGTTGGTACATAGAATAAAATGTATTTATACTTAGAGCACGTAAGGGTGCATTCACATGTACAACTAAATAATGTATGTACTATACATAGAGGGCCTTTATCCCAACAACCTCCCACTTAAAGGTCCAAAGTGAACCTCTAACCAACTTCCACTAGTCGTATGCAATGCTCATGTTGAGCTTTGCTTAGACTTTTAGTGAGAACATCTGCAAGGTTGTCTTGTGTTTTGATCTTGGTCAATGTGATTAGACCATCTTCCAAAATTTGTCTGATAAAGTGATATCGCACATCTATATGCTTTGTGCGTGAATGGTACATGGCATTCTTAGCTAGATCATAGTACTCTTCTTGCTATCACATCCCAACACTGCAATACCAATAGACATGTCGAGATCCTTTGCAAGTTTGCTCAACCATATAGCTTCCCTAGAAGCTTCAGTAGCTGATATGTATTCAGCTTTAGTAGTACTCAGTGCTATGATATTCTACAACTTGGAGCACCAAGGAATGGCCCCATCAGCAACTGTAAAGACATGCCCGCTAGTGGACCTATGAGTGTCCAAGTCACTTGCCATGTCAGCATCACAATAACCCTACAAACTAAGTGTACCTTGCCCATAGCAAATGCACTTTCTTTGTGTACCCTTTAGGTATCAATGAATACACTTGATAGCCTCCCAATGTGTTTTGCTAGGATTTGACATAAACCTGCTAACAACTCCCATTGCATGAACAATGTCTGGATGAGTAGCAACCGTAGCATACATAAGAGGGTCACAAGCTGATGCATAAGGGACTCCCTTCATAGCATTGACTTCCATGTCATCTTTTGGGTTGTTGGCTTTACTAAGCTTAAGATAAGGAGGTAAGGGTATCCCAAAAGGCGTAGCTTCAGCCATGTTAAATTTGTCCAGTACCTTTTCAATGTACTTTTCTTGAGATAAAAACAACAATTTTTGCATTCTATCTTTGCGAATCCTCATACCCAAAATATGTTTTGCATTCCCCTAATCTTTCATGGAGAAGGCTGATTTCAGCTGATCTTTGAGAGCATCCAAGCTAGTCTTTCTTTTCCCAGCTATCAACATATCATCCACATACAAAACAAGTATGATGGGGCTGCAATCTGTATCCTTTTTCATGTACAAGCAATGATCTGCTGTTGGGAATAAAGGCCTTGTGCCTTTAAATGTGCTCGGGTGTGAACACACCCTTAGCACTTGTACTTACACATATATATCTATCTAAAAACCTAAAGGTATACACTTGTCATTGTACCTACAAACGGGCTCACTCTCTACTCTGCTCTTTCTCACTCTCTCTGTCTCTCACTGTGCCAAATGATAGTCTGTCTCGATCTCCGTGCCTAACCGATCCCTACAAATTGGTATCAGAGCTGTGGTTGAGGTATTCATACTTCTTAGAGATCGATCAAGACAGGCAAAGCAGGTCGTGAACTGCAGAAGGCTCCAGCGTGGAGAGTGTGCACTTGGCCCCAACGTGGAGAGTCGGGAGCTGTAGTGTGGCAGCGCTGATGTCAGACATTGCACAGCTCAGCGATGACTGGCGAGTGGGGGGACGACCGGCAGATAGGTCACGGGTAAAAAGGCGGCAGACTGGTCATGTCCGACAGTGTGCAAAAGGCGACGCTGTAGACGAGCTGCCGACGAGAGGTTCAGGCCTGCCGATGAGTCGGCAGCTGACGATTGCAGTGTTGACGAACAAGGAGGCTGCTGCTGCATGACACGACGGTAGGCTTGCACGAAACAGAGATAGGGTGCCGGGCTGCATGGGCGACGAGGGGGCTGCACGGATGATGGGCAGCAAGTCAATGGCCTTTTTTTTTTGATTTACTTCTTATTTTTACTTCTCTTTACCAGGTGTTCGCGTGCACAAGCTCAAAAGGCAAATCTTTGGCTAGAAATTTGGGGCTTTTCCCAGATTTGGGGAATTTGATGTAGGACAAGCACATCTATCTCAGAAATTGCAGGAATTTGTGACATTTTGTCCCCGACATTTGGGGATTTTAATGTACATGTACAAATTGGGCTGAAATTAACCCAATTTCTCGATATTGAGGCACATTGGATCTCGTGCAATTTGGGGCTTTTGCAATTTGGGCAAAATTTGTGCAGCATTTGGGCATTTTATGTACATGCAGGTTGAATTCCACACAATTTGGACATCAACACTTGGTAAAATTTGGGGGTTTTGCTGAAATTGTTCTATTTTGGCAAAATTGGACTGTTCTATGCATGACAGAGAAAATGCAGATGTGTGTTTGATGCTTTGAGCGCAAAATTTTGGGGCTTTTGACCGTTCGTGTCAAATTTTATGCCCGTGGGTACATGTACAACAGAAATTGCAGCTGAAATTTTGGGATTTCTCATGTAATGTGATGCATATGCCGTTGCAACAGCTGTAATCAGTTGGATAATGCTGTATCACATGGTTCGGTGCTTCTGAAAATTTAATTACAGATCTGAAATTTGTACTTCTGCGTGGTCATTTATCGCTGATTGGTACCTGTTTGTACCTTGGTCACTTGGGTGACAGTTTGGGCCTGCATTTGCTGGTTTTTTGGTCACATGTGGGCTGAAAATCATGGCTGGCAGCAAAAAAGTAATCTGATGCACATAAAGAAGCTTGAAGGTGCACATAACTTTGCAATTTGGCAAAAGCAGTGCTACAATATCTTGTTGCAAAAGAAGCAGGCAAAGCAGATCAAAACCAAAGGGGCAAAGCCTACGGACATGGAATAGGACGATTGGGATGAGTTAAATGAGCTTGCGCGCTCAACCATAGAGCTATCAATTTCTGATGCCTTGTTGTTTAACATTGAAGGTTTGGATTCTGCATATGCTATATGGACTAGACTGGAAGAACTGTATGCACAAAAGAGTGCTGCAATCAAAGTCTATTGGCTGAAAAAGCTTATGGATTTGCGTATGAAAGAGGGTACAACAATGTCTACTCACTTGAGTGAGTTTAACTCCATTTTCAGCCAGCTGGTTGCCTTGAAGTTCATGATTGATGAAGAATTTAAGGCTACGTTCTTGCTTTGCACTCTGCTAGAGAGTTAGGATACATTCAGGACTGCTATGAGCAATTCTAATGTGATCCTTTTGTATGCTGATGTAGAGAGTGCTCTACTCATGGAAGAAATGAATCGGCAGAACAATGCATCCAGTAAGTCTTCCAGTGCTTTGCATACTAGGGGCAGATCACAACAAAAGGGCAAATATGCATCCAGTAAGTCTTCCAGTGCTTTGCATACTAGGGGCATATCACAACAAAAGGGCAAATATGATAGCAAGGGACGCAGTAAATCACGTGCCAAAGATGTTGAATGCCATCATTGTGGCAAGAAGGGTCACTTTGAACGTGACTGCTACAAATGGAAGAAAGAGAAAGAAAAAGGCAAGAAGATAGATGATAGCAAGGAAGAGAAGAAGGACAGTTAGCCTAAGAAGAGCAGTGTAAAAATTGAAGAGATAAATGTAGTCACTCATGACAGTGACAGTGGAAGTGACGTACTCTTTTCTCTTCACACTTTGGTGCACATGCTTTACTTGCAGATATAGATGATGACATGCATACCTGGATTCTCGATTCAGGTGCTTTCTTTCATGCCACCCTTCATCGTGAGTGGTTCTCTGCTTATACAGGGGGTTGACATGGTGTTATCCATCTTGGGGACAACTATGCATGTGAGATTGTAGGTATTGGTAGTGTGTAATTACAGTTTCAACATGGCTCTATCTTTACACTTCGGCATGTACGGCATGTATCTCAGCTCAAGAAGAGCTTGATTAGAACATGGCAGCTAGATGATGATGGTTTTCAT
This sequence comes from Lygodium microphyllum, assembly GCF_053477565.2. Classification (NCBI taxonomy): domain Eukaryota; kingdom Viridiplantae; phylum Streptophyta; class Polypodiopsida; order Schizaeales; family Lygodiaceae; genus Lygodium; species Lygodium microphyllum. Next base: position 57,940,560 of record NC_141146.1, read on the forward strand.
ACCACCTTTGGTGATGGAAAATGGAAGATCTGTAAGGGATCTAGGGTTATTGCTAGAGGTTGCAAGAGTGATACTTTGTATCCACTTCATGTATCTAGTGTGCGTGACCATGTTGTTGCCGTGACTGAGCAACCAAGCGTTTCTTTGTGGCATGGCCGGTTGGGACACACGAGTCAAACATGAATAAAAGCGCTTTCTCGTTTGGGTTACTTGCCTTGTCTTCATTATGCTGATTTTGAGCATTGTGATCATTGTATTTATGGAAAACATGCACAGACGTCTCATAAGAAGTCTCTTTTACTGAAATCTACTCCTCTAGAGTTAGTACATTTCGATGTATGTCAGATGCTAGGGTTATCTTTAGGGGGAAAGAAATATCTTGTTACCTTTGTCGATGATGCTATACAAAAGGTATGGGTTTACTCTATTCGTAGCAAGGACAAAGTGCTTGACAAGGTTAAAAAATTCTTGGCATTGGTTGAGAATCAGATTGATAAGACACTTAAGTGTCTTTGCTCTGACAATGGTGGGGAATATGTGTCCAAGGCCATTTTGTGACAGCAAAGGGATAAAGAGGGAGCTCACTGCCCCTCATAATCCACTCCAAAATGGAGTTGCAAAGCGTATGAATCGGACCATATAGGATAAGGTCTGTACGATGCTGTCTCATGCTGCATTACTCCATGGTTTTTGTCTAGAGGCTGTTATGACAGTGGTTCACTTAATTAATCGGTCACCAAACAAGTCTTTGGGGGGGGGGGGGGGTTTCCCAAGAAGCGTGGTCGGGCAAGCCACCTTCATATGCTCATCTGAAAGTGTTTGGTTGCGAGGCTTTTGTGCTCATTCGTAAAGAAAAATGCAACAAACTTGAGCCAAAGTCCTGTAAATGCATTTTCCTAGGATATGGTGACGAGGGTGAAATGGAGTATAAATTGTGGGATCCCAAGAAAAGGAAAGTGGTATGCAGCAATGACGTTATCTTCCGAGAAGATCGCATGTACAAACAGCCGAAAAGACTGAGGAGGTTCGTAGGGTTGTATTCGGGGAAGAAATACCTTTTGGACAGCAAAATGTGCCCGTTGTAGAGCAGCAAATACCTGCTGTAAATGAACCTGTAAATGTAGAAATGATGTTGGAAATGATCAGCCAGCTATTGCCCATGAAAATGAGCCATTACATGTGCAGGAACAGTCAACAAACAATGACCATTGGGTTAGGAGATCGTCTAGGGCTACTAGACAACTTGATAGATTTGTTCCTGGTGCAATTAATGTGACCGATTATGTCATGTTGACAGACTGTGGTGAACCGTCTTGCTTCAAGGAAGCAATGGACAGACGGGACAGCAAGAAATGGTATAAAGCCATGTTGTTAGAGATGGAATCTCTTGAAGAAAATGGCACTTGAGACTTGGTGCAGTTGCCTAAAGAGCAGAAAACCCTTCCATGCAAATGGGTTTATAAGATGAAGGTCACTTCTAGTTCCTCACCAAAGTACAAAGCAAGATTGGTTGCAAAGGGATACAAGCAGGAGTATGGCATTGACTTTGATGAGATTTTCTCTCCTGTAGTCAAGATGACTACATTGAGAACCATTTTGGGCTTGGTTGCAGTTGAGGATATGGAGCTCATACAAATGGATGTAAAGACTGCTTTTTTACATGGTGATCTGTATGAAGACATATGTATGCAGCAGCCTGAAGGGTTGTTGAACAAGGGAAAGAAAAAATGGTATGTAAACTCAAAAGGAGTTTGTATGGGCTGAAACAAGTACCAAGAGAATGGTATCATGAGTTTGATACATTTATGCAGTTCCAAGGCTTTCATAGAAGTCAAGTGGATCACTGCTTGTACACCAAGAAGGCAGCAGATGGCAGCGTGATTATCTTGGTTTTATATGTTGATGACATGCTGATTGCTAGCAAGGATACTCATGCCGTGGATTCATTGAAGCAAAGTCTTCATGGCAGCTTTGACATGAAGGATCTTGCTGATGTAAACCACATTCTTGGCATGTGAATACTCAGAGATAGATCGAAAGGCTTACTCTATCTATCTCAAGAGGAGTATATCTCCAAAGTTTTGCAGCGTTTCAATATGGAGGGGGGGAAAACAATTGGGGTTCCATTGCCTCCATATGTGAAACTTAGTGCAGAGGACAACCCTACATCTGATGATGAGAAGGCTGAAATGGTCAAGATACCATATGCTTCAATTGCTGGCAGTTTGATGTATGCAATGGTTGCTACACGTCCTGACATTGCCTTTGCAGTGGGAGTGGTTAGCAGATACATGGCAACGCCTGGCAAGAAGCATTGGGATACAGTGAAAGGTATTATGAGATACCTCAAATGCACAAAGGAGTTGTGAATCTGCTTTGGAAAGTAGAAGGTATCTGTTGTTGGCTTTATGGATGCAGACTATGCTAGTCATGCGGACTGCAGGAAGTCCACTTCTAGGTATGTGTCTACTTTCACAAGAGGAGCAGTCTCTTGGATCTCCAGGCTACAAAAGTGTGTTGCATTGTCTACTACAGGTAGAGTATGTGGCTGCCACTGGGGCATGCAAGGAGGCTTTATGGCTTTCACGTCTAGTGGGAGAGCTTGGCATCTTAGAGTTACCTGTTCTCCATTGTGATAGTCAGAGTGCTATCATGCTAGCATGGAATCCTGTCTTTCATGCAAAGACAAAGCACATACAGGTGAAGTACCACTTCATTAGAGATATACTTGACAGCAAGAGCATTGAGTGTGTCAAAGTGTATACATATGATAATCCTGCAGATCTTCTCATGAAGGGTCTTCCAGCAGAGTGGTTTGCTCATTGCCGACAGATGATGGGAGTTGGATAGATATATGTATTTCAGCTTTGTATATACCTAGACTTAGCTGATTCTTTTCTCCTCTTTGGGCACATTGCCTTTAGGTGGGAGGTTGTTGGGAATAAAGGCCTCGTGCCTTTAAATGTGCTTGGGTGTGAACACACCCTTAGCACTAGTACTTACACATATATATCTATCTAAAAACCTAAAGGTACATACTCGTCATTGTACCTACAAACGGGCTTACTCTCTACTCTACTCTCTCTCACTCTCTCTCTCAGTGTGCCTAACGATAGTGTGTCTCGATCTCCGTGCCTAACCGGTCTCTACATCTGTATGGCTACATGTAAATCCATGAGAGAACATAAAAATGTCAAACTTTTTGTACCATTGCCGTGGTGCTTGTTTCAGCCCATATAGGCTGCGTTTGAGTTTACACACCATCTGCTCTTTTCCAAGAACTACAAAGCCCTCAGGCTATTTCATGTAGATTTCATCATCAATGTCACCATGTAGAAAAGTTGTTTTCACATCCATTTGGTACAACTCTAAGTCGAATATAGCAGTGAGAGCAAAAAGCACACGTAGAGTGGTCATCTTCACAATAGGTGAGAAGACCTCTTGGAAGTCAATCCCTACCTTCTGTGCATATCCTTTAGCAACCAATCTTGCCTTGTACTTGGGTTTCCCATCAACTGTCTTTACTTTGTAAACCCATTTGTTTGGAAGAGGCTTCCTTCCTTTGGGCAATGACACAAGATCCCAAGTATCATTAGCATGTAGAGATTTAATCTCTTCTTGCATAGCTAGCTTCCACTTACTGCTGAATTCGCGTGACTTGGCCTCTTTGTATGTAAGAGGCTCACCCTCATCTGTAAGCATCACATAATGCAAGGAGGGGTCATACCTATGTTGTTACCTTCTTACGCGTGTAGACTTGCGTATCCAATGATCTACATTTTCAGGAATTGGGTCTACATCTGGAGGTATGGCATTTTCAGCATTTATTGGCTGTTGTAAGCCATTTTCAGCATGTTGTTCATGTTGTACAACACCTTCATTTTCATTACCAGCACCTGCATTTTCATAATCAGCAAGTCTATTTTGCTCTCCATGACCTCCTTGTGCTTCTATGTGCTGTCCATCATCATCTGGCTAAAATATAATCGGCTGATCATTAGTTTCAGCCTGTGGTACAGCACCATGAGGCTCATCATTTGAAGTAGTAGGTGGCTGCAAATTCTGAAATTTTACATTTTTCATATCTTCATTAGAGGTTAAAGTACCTTTCAACAATTTTGCCTCATTAAAGACAACATTATGGCTGTGAATAATTTTCTTGGACGGATGTAACCACACTCTATAGCCAAATTTACCCTCATCACCATAGCCCATGAAAATGCCTTGGTGGATTTTGGGTCAAGTTTGTTCCTCAACTCATCTTGAATATGCACAAAAGCATCACAACCAACTATGCGTAAATGGTCATATGAGGCCGATTTGCCAGACCAAACTTCCTCAGGGATGCCATTATTTAAGGACCTGTTTGGAGAGCAGTTGCAAATGTGGGTAAACTCTTTTTGATGCTAGGCACATATATGACATCTTTCAACACAAGCTCTTGTCCATTATCTAAAGACAAGTGTACAGTGCCAATCCCATCAATGTTGCAAGCATGGTTATTTCCAAGTTACACCTTTCTATAATTGCTTGCATTGAACATAGCAAAACACTCCAAGCAAGGAGTTACATGGAAAGAGGCACCAGAGTCTACAATCCAAGTCTGAGTGACACCATCATTAACTAACAAAAGTGCATCAATCACATTAGCCTTGGTAATCTGCATATTCTGCATGTGACATACAAGGACATCATAATCAACTGCACATAATACATCAGCCTCTGTATCTGAAAGCCCCTCTATGACTACGTTGGAGGCCACATTGGCCTTTTTCTTGCCTTTGGCTGCCTCAAATACATCTGCCTTATCCTCTTTCTTCTTTTTGTCTCTTGCATTCTTCTTTCTCTCTTGTTCTTTCTTGTAATACTTCAATCATGCTTCTTGTGGCCCTTCCAACCACAATGATAGCAAGTAATGTTACTCTTTTCCTTTCCTTTGCTCTTGCTTCTATTTCTCTGTCCAGCATTTGCATTTTGCTTTTTAGCCCTGCCTCTTACATTATAAGCTGAGTTGTTGCCTTCTCCACTAGACATACGTCTAATTTCTTCATTCAAGATTGAACCTCTCACACCATCATATGAGAGATTGGGGTTATTGCTGAGAGAAATCACCAAGGTCTCCCAAGAATCAAGTAGTATCATGATAAAAAAGATCGCCCTCAACTTATCATCAAAATCCAAATTTGCATCCTTGAGCTGTTTTAAGATGCCAGTAAATGCACTCTTGACTCATCCAGTTGCATATTCACCAACTTGTGCATTAAATACACCTGATTAACATGTGTGGTGATCTCATAGGTAATTTTCAGCTTCTTCCATATTGCATAATATGTATCTAAACCCTTAATGTCTATCAAAATGTCATTAGTGACACCCATCTTATTGTAAGCCACAGTCTTTTTGTTAACTCTGGCCCAATCTGCATTAGACATTTGTGCGGGTTTCTCTGCAAAGCATCTTCACAATCCTTTAGGAACAATATGCCTTGCATGCGGTCTTTCCAAAGGTCAAAGCCATAACCATCAAACCGTTTGATTTCTAGCAAACTCTTGATGTTTGAACTGGACGAAGTTGTAGCCATTTTATTACGAACACAAGAGTAAATGTCCTAGACTGCAGAAGCACAAGCTAAACCAGCAAATACAGTGCTGTTCTTCCTCAAAGAGTAATAAATCTCCGTTTCTTGTACATGATTCAGCCGTGCCACACGGGCAAAAAATTGCAAAAATTTACCAAATTCTAGACAAAGCCCCAAAATTTCAGGTCCAATAGTGTATAAATGTCAGCATATTTGACCCAGCTGAGCAAAATTTTACCAATGCATGAAAAGCTCCAATTTTCCGGGGTCCAATGTTAGGAAATTTTACTCAAAAGAGTGAAATTCTGATAAATTTGGCAAAATCCCCAATTTGATTGAGGTCAACACGCACAATGTTTGCAATTTTTGACCTGAATGTCGTTGCTAGGCACATACGAGGTTAAATCTGGAAAAAGCCCCAAATTTTTGGGCTCGAATTCGCACAGAATTGATGATTGTGCTTTCATGCACGAACCCTTATTAAGACAAAAGGAGAAAATTTGAAATTAAAGAAAATTTTTGTTTTGATTTTTTTAGAAAAACTGACAAGGGGGTCTGTTGACCAATCATGGCGTCACATGGCGCCGCCTGCCCGCTGGTCCACACGCCCGCTCTGTCGCTCTTGCGCTGGGCGCTGGTCGTTGGCGTGTTGCGCTTGGTGCCCGCATGCCATGCAGGTCGCGACTGCTGGTTGTGCTGGCTCTTGCCATTGCCTTGTCGTCGCTGGTCTGCAGCGTTGCGCCTGCCCATTCAGTCGTGACGCTTGCTGGTCGCCACACGCCTGCTGTTGCCCGTCACCATGCAACCCAGTCAATTGCACGCCACACGCTGTGCTTATCGATTGTTAGTCTGCAGCAACCTGTGCTTTGATACCGTGCAGGTCGCGACTGCTGGTTGTGCTGGCTCTTGCCATTGCCTTGTCGTCGCTGGTCTGCAGCGTTGCGCCTGCCCATTCAGTCGTGACGCTTGCTGGTCGCCACACGCCTGCTGTTGCCCGTCACCATGCAACCCAGTCAATTGCACGCCACACGCTGTGCTTATCGATTGTTAGTCTGCAGCAACCTGTGCTTTGATACCAGTTGTTGGAGCTCAGCTAGAGGAGTGAGCAGCAGTGAGAGAGAGAGAGAGAGAGAGAGAGAGAGAGAGAGAGAGAGAGAGAGAGAGAGTGTTCAGGAGCGGCAGTGCCTGAGGAGGGTCATTGTCCTCCTTCCTTCCTGTGGCATCTGACTGAACGACTGCGAGAGCCAGAAGCCAGTTCACAGCTACTGCACCTGTGCACAAAATTTTCATATAGGGCCTGAAGAACGGAGTCCAGCTCCTGTAAACCCTAAATCTGGCCGTTGTCAGAGAGGCGGCATCCCGGACAGCGTGCCCACTGATCTATATAAAGAAGGCGAGAGAGAGAGAGAGAGAGAGAGAGAGAGAGAGAGAGAGAGAGAGAGCGAGAGAGAGCGCGAGCGAGAAGACAGTAGTATGGCTGGCCTGGATATGGATTTTCTCGACCGAACGGTGGCAGCCCTTGGCCCTGATTCCGATGCAGAGGAGCCAGAGGATATGGTGCCATGCACGGAGGAGCTGCCTCCGGGTTTTGAACTGCCGCCTGTTGGCAAACGCTCCAAGCATACTTCTGATGAGCCAATGGGTCCTCAGGAACGTTCCTATGCGCAAGTGGCCTCTGATTCTGTGGATTCGCAGGAAATTGACTGGGAGCATTTGCTAGACTTTGCCAATACTCTGCTTGGCGATTATGTCCAGCATAATAATGAATCTTTTTCTGAAGCGGGAACGGATGATGTGCTGGAAGCCACGGTGGACCCCAAATCAGTCTTGCGATCCTTCTCGGTATTTTATGATCGTGCAGTTATACTTTTCTTCACTGGCAGGATCCCAGTGCTGTCGCATATTCGCCAGTGGATGCACCATTTATTGCAAGGGGAGTGTGTTGAGGAGATCTTCCTTGGACCTCGCAGCTTTTATGAGGTGCTGTTGAAATCGGAAACGCATCGAGCTGAGCTCCTGTCCAAGTTGCCACTATTCTTTGATCGCCGCCTGGTCCATGTTGTACCATGGCGCCCCATGGCCGACTTCCAGCGTCTGCTTCAACGAGAATGCCCGGTGTGGGTGGAAGTGGAAAATTGTCCGGCGGTCTATTGGCCAATGTTGAAGGATGCGATGGCGGTTGTGGGAACAGTGCTGGTTCCCCCAAGCCTCAGGGCAATGAACCGCAACCGTTTATGCATGTTATGGGACACGGCCAGGAAAAGGCCCGCGTGGCTTCGCCTCAATTGTTCAGGCATGCATCCTCTGCATTTTGGCTTGAAATGGGGCAACTTTGCGGGGCACTGCTTTTCATGTGGTAAATTGGGGCATTTCATGGCTAAATGCCCTGAAAGGCAACTGTCTTTGGAGGATGCGCAGGTTGTGCTGCCCAAGGATGACATGGTGCTTGATGCCCCGCCCCAGGAAGCCCTTCAGTCACCTCATGTCATGGATAAAGGCAAACAACCGGTCCTGGGTTTGGATTTCCGTCGCACGGACTGGATTGAGGCACGTCCCAAAAAAGGTAAAAAGTTGGATGCAGGCATGGCAGATCCTGGGCCTACTGCTTCCCAGGATTCCGTGCGCACGTATACGCGCAGAAAAGAAATGGGCACTTAACAGTAGGCTGCGCTACGGCCCCGTCTGCCCCCCGTAATCAGGCTCCAGGGAAAGTCTATACCGACGGCCCCAAAGGCCCTCCTGCTAAGCTGGCGTTTGATACCAAAGGTAATGTGATTACACCCTGGGATCGGCGTTATCCCCGCCCCACTCCCAAGGCAGTGGATTTACCTTCTACCTCTAAAGCAGGTTGCCAGAATTCGTTTGCAGTATTGGCTGATTTTCTGGATGAGGGCGTCCTGGATGCTCTCGCGGAAAAGGTGAAATCGAGGCAACAGGCGCCTCGTTCCTGACTTCCTTTTTTGAAGATATATGAAGATAGCCACGTGGAATGTGCGAGGCATTTGCTCTCGCCATAAGCAACATGCCATGTGGACCGTCTTGCATGAGAACCAGTGGGATGTATTGTGTGCAGTTGAGCACAAAAGTCACGGTGAAGCAGGAAAAGTTGTGGATTGTCATGGATTCCGTCTGTTTTATGCAGGCACCCATGCTACGCACTATTCGGGCGTGCTGATGATTGTCCATGAGAAATATCAGCCTGTCCTTATTAAAAATGATGTGCATGGCCGCTTTCTGGTTATCGAAGTCTTATTTGAAGGAGAGATTTTATGGTTATTGGGCCTCTATGCTCCGAATGATCCCGCATCCCGATGGGATCTTTGGTCCACTTTGCAGGCCTCCATGTCACTTGGCCGAAGGGGGTTTTTGATGGGAGATTTCAATATGTGTGTTCACTCTTCTCAGTCCACTTCGGGGCATTCGGTAATGGATGCGTCAGAAAGCCGGGTGTGGAATTCCTTTGCTTTGCACGTACTTAAGCAGGATCTTTGGTCGTGGCTTCACCCTTCTTTTTCAGGGTTTACTTTTCATTCCGCACAATATGCAACTACTTGGTCGCGGCTGGACAGAATGTATATCATGCAGGGGGACGATTTTCTTCCCGAGATGCTGGAAATGAAGGTCTTGCAGCAGTATGCGTTGTCGGATCATTTCCCCCTCCAGCTGGAGATGCGGGCACAATCTATTGCACCTTTTATGCAGTTGCTGGATAGGCTCCCTTTACGTTTCAACTCCTCTTATTTGAAGCATTCAATTTTTCAGGGCTATATGCAGCAATTGATTGAGAGGTTCTTATTGGACTTCGCCTCTGAGGGCTTGCCTTCATTTACACGGTTGCTCTCTAATGTACAGTGGGTTGCTCGGCAGTATGGGATCCATCATGCCTCGCTTTGTCGCCGTCGTCGATCTGCAGCAGAGGAGTTACTGGCTTTGGTCCGTTCCTTGCTCCTGGATTTCCCAGATGATGATTTTCTGCTGTCATTGGAGAGGCCTTTGGCCCATCTTCTTCAAGTATTTCAGTTGAAATCTTATCAGCAGGCCAAGCTGTATAACTTGACTTTGCAAGATAGTGCCTGCTAGTCTCATAAGTTCTTTTGCGCCTTGCATGCGTCTCCGGCTCGTGACAATATGACCAGACTCCAGGATTCGGAGGGTCGCATGGTCACCGATCCGCAGACCATTGTCAATATGTGCAGAAATTATTTTATGGAACTTCTTGGTTCTTCTCCCTTGCCTTCTAGCCAGGTTACGCATGCTCGCTCGGTCTTCTATCATCTGGTCCGCCAGCAGGTTTCATTGGATATGCAAGCCACTTTGGAGGCGGATATTTGCGAGGAGGAGGTTATGGATGTTTTGTTGCACCTGCCGACGGATAAAAGTCCTGGCTGGGATGGTCTCACTAATGAATTCTTTTAGAGCTCGGCCACGCAGTTGGTGAAGCCATTGGTGGTCATGTTTCAGCAGGTTTGGGAAACGGGGGTCATGCCCTCCTCATGGAAAGAAGGCCTTATCAAACTGATTCCAAAGGTCCCTTCGCCGTCAAAGCTGCAACATTGGAGACCAATCTCTTTGATAGGCTCCATGTATAAAATCTACTCCAAAGTGCTGGCGAATCGGCTTCACAAACACCTTCCCGCTATTGTGCATCCTCTCCAATATGGTTTCATTAAGGGCCGCAACATTCTGCATAATATCTTAAATGTGCAAATGGCTATTGACTATGCGCGACACTCCGGTCAGGAAGTGGTATTGATTCAATTGGACTTGGAAAAGGCGTTTGATTATGTGGACTGGTCTTTCATTGCTTATCTCATGTCTGCTATGGACTTTGGTACCCGGATGTCCCGATTGATCTACACCATTAGTGTTGCGGCTTCATCCAGA